>NC_083281.1:76766570-77066570 GCF_963506605.1 Zootoca vivipara
GGAGAGGAAAGAGGAGGGAAGAGGAGAGCTAAGCCATTGGTGGAGGTGGAAGTCCTCGGTTCCTTGCCACCTTGCTCTTTCTTTTCTGCAACCCGGTTGTTGGACAGCAGAACAGCAGGGGGAAGTTGGTACAGGGAGCTCAGCACCCCTTCTGCTAGCACTTAACTGTAGAACACTGGCTTGCGCTGGATGCGCACGACATTGTACGTGTTCAGACCCGGAGCATCAAAGCCAGGGGACAAGCCCTTGCGATCGAAAGGGTAGAAATTGAAGAGCTGCCCATCCTGGGTCTCCAGGGACACAGAGGCGGAGCCTAAGTGCAGGGTGCATGGGAATTCCTTATCAAACACCACCTGGAAGACGCGGTCCTCAAGGTGATGCAGCTTGATGGTCCGGTAATTCTCCGGGATCAGCTCCTCAATGTGCGGCCCAAACTGCTGCATGACCAGCACTCCGCCGCCCCCAACCTTGATCTCGTAGAAAGTCAGGTTGGAATAGGTGTAGTAGCCAACGTAAGGAGTAGGGCTCGGCGGTGGGTTGAGGCTCTTCTCTGCCTCGCGGAAGGCGGACTCCATGGCGGGGATCAGGTACTCGTAGGTCTGAGCTACGACGTCTCCTCGAGGGCGGGGACCAGCCATCAGCACAATGAAACTCAGGCGGAGCTTGGGGACCAGGGAGAAGGTGGCCGAATAGCCGTCCAGGTCACCGTCCTTCCTGATGATGTCATAGCCCAGTTGCTCGTTGATCTCCCAGGGCGTGCCGGTCTTGTTGGCAAAGTATTCGCTGGAGCACTTGAAGAGGGGCGTCAGCATGGTCTTCACGGTGTCAGGCTCCAGGAGACGCCGGTGGTACGTGCCCAGGAAGACCATGGCTAGTTTGGCCAGGTCAGCAGCAGTGGAGTACATCTGCCCAGAAGGTCTGTACCAGCCCAGGTCATAGAGGGGGGCTGCCTGCCCGCTGCTGTAGAAACCCACAGCCATCTGAGAGCGGATGGGAGGCGTGATGTCAAAGCCCGTGTCTTCCATCCCCAAGCGGTCAAGGATGTTCTCAGAAACCCAGCGCTGGTACTCGCCTTCTGCAGCGTGTTCAGCTAGGACATGGGCCATTAACGAGAAAGCCAAGTTGCTATAATGACATCTGAGGGGAGAGAAAGAGAGATAGAAAGGAGCAAACTTTTTCCCCAGAGTGCCCACTGAGCTTGACCTGAAATACTTGATGCCGTCATCCCACCTGCATCACAGAGACATGGATAAAGAATGTCAACTGGAACTTAGCATGGTGCTAATGCATCTTCTTAATGCAAATTTTACAGAGATGGGTGAAATTGATTATTTGGTGCTGCCTTACTAAAAGACAATGGAATACCTTTCTAAGTCATTTTGGGCTTACATATTGGCTGGCAGGGACAAAAGAAATACTGTAATGGGATCTGCACTGTTGCAAAGATTCATAAAAAGTTTCTGTTTCCGTTTGGGTTGGTCACACCATTTAATTCCTATGGGTCTTTTTTGAGTAGGACTATCACTACATATAACTCTATGTACGTTTACTCATGTTATGCTATACATTATATGATTTTTGTGTTTTGTGCGGGGGTTGGACTAGATGACCCTCAGATTCTTTCCAACTCTACAGTTCTATGATTGAATGAACTAGAATTTGAGGATGAATGAAAAGTTGCCAAAATGAGCAACACTCCACAATCTCTGTATACTTCCAAAAATCTCACTGAAAAGAATATCAATACAATGGTGTGTACAATCACATAGGAAGCTGGTTCATCTCACTCAGTATGCCAACACTGACTAGCAACAGTTCTCCAGGATTTCAGACCAGGAGTCTACTTGGAGATTGACATGGATCGAACCTTCTTCTGTGTGAAAAACGGGAGTTCTACTAAGCTACACCACTTCCCCAAAGGATGTAGATAGATACACATCAGAAGGACATGGTAGGGAAACACTTTTCATTCCATCATCCCCACACTCTCATAACTGCCTACCGAATGGATACTGCTGAAGGGGTCTGAATTGCAGCCAGATCCATTGTGAGATTAAACACTTACAAAAATATCTTAGGAGAGGAAAGGGATCAGTTAAGCTGCTTTGACGATTTCTCACACACGGAGCACGTACATCACCGTTTGGTGTCAAAGCCAGAACTGCAGTTTTTATCATGGATCAGCTCCTTGAGCCTATCCAGCAATACACAAAACCTTGGTTGCAGGCTAATCCATTTCAGCCCTTCAACCGGACTAGTAAACTAGAAAGCTGTCACAGTGAGAAAAGTTACAGGTAGGTAGCCGTGTTGGTCTGAGTCGAAGCAAAATAAAAAAAATTCCTTCAGTAGCACCTTAAAGACCAACTAAGTTTATATTTTGGTCTTTAAGGTGCTACTGAAGGAATTTCTTTTATTTTACAGTGAGAAAACCAGCTTTTGTTTTACACCTGTACGAATCCAGGTAAAGTAAGATCGTTGTCTCACTCTTTGAAGCCTTAAAACAGGTGTGGGGAGATTTTTCAATGGCTGCATTCCTTTGTGTGCAACCATCCGGGATCCTCAGGCCAGTGGTGAGCAGGGCCAGAGGCAAAAGTGGGTAGGGCAATCAATGTGACACTTGCCTTTATACAGTAGGCTACATTGCAACCAAACAAAGGCCAGCAATTTCTACACCTACACACATCTCTCCTTCCTCCATCCAGGCGAACAAGAGATGTTGTCACAGTTCAAGGACACATTCCAGTCAGCCAAATGTAAAGGAAGGCTGGAGAGGGGTGTGACCCAGAGAGAGGGCATGGAATGTGGAGACCCTCAGGGACCAGATAAATAGGCTTGGAGGACTGCATACCATCGCCGGAAATGTGATTGGAGAGTACTAGGTAGGGTACGGTCATTCCAGCTTTCCTGTAGCTCCCCTTCTTCCCTCTCCCCTGTGTTCTCCTTCTATGGTGTTGCAATTAATAACTGCAACAGTTTGGAAACAGTCTATCTGGCTTCAGCTACAAATCAGCACCAACCCATTCGGCTCTGTAGTGGTTTGTATCTGCTTCAACCAGATTCAGACAGGGCACAAATGAGCCCAATTTGGTTCAGTTTGGCCAAACATGGTGCAAAGCCCTAGCCTAGGGCATTCTCACCTGGTTCCTGGGTCAGCCACCAGGACATCATCTTTCAACAGTGCCAATGCTTCTTGGGTTGTCCCTTTCCACAACAAAGTGGTTGAGCGCAGCCGTCGGGGCAAACCTGCAGTATCCGAGACATGAAAGAGAAATCACTCATACTATCTACTGATGTCAGTTGGGAAAGAGGTGCAAGAGGCTCTCACTTGCCAGATCTGGGTGGTTTAGAGCAAGGGGGAGTGGATTTCAGGCTTGGAAAAACAGAGCCAGGAGATACAAACTATAGGGAGGGGTGATGGGAGTTTTAGTACAACAGCGCTCATGTCTCAGCCTGAGGATTCCTCATCAGAGGATGACTCGGAGGCCCTGGAATATCACCAAGCTTTGGATCAGGCTCAGTTGGAGGATGAGGATCCTTGCACGAGACTATTCGGGGTTGGAAATATGCAGCACAGGAGAGATTGGTTGCTGAAAGTGAGGCTGAACAAGTCCTGAGCCCATGGGAGAGATGGGGCCTTTTATGAGACTGACAGTAAACCCATTCTATCCAGAGAAGCATCTGGCTGCAGACAAGAACTCCTCAGGAATCAAGTCTTCACAAAAGTAAGATCCTTCTCCCAAAGAGACCTCTGGAGAAAGACAAGATGATAGGCATCTAATGAGGTCATGGTGTGGCTCCATCTCAAAAGCCTCAGTGCCATGCTGGGATTGCTGATCAAACAATGTTTGACAGGTTCTCTCCACACGTGCAATCCCTCACCTGAGAGCTGGCTGGCCATTCTGCGCAAAGTCACCGGGGACGGCTTGAGGGGCAGCGATCCCTTCTCCAGGAAGATCAGTCCATCCGCTGAGTATCTCTGCTCCGACTCTTTGAGCCGCCCTAGGGGGTTCTTAATGGTGAAGCTCTGGGCATAACGTTCTATAGGGTCGTCAAGTGATGTCACCTTCCCTTCCTCCCACAGCTTGTACAACATGATGGTGGGGAAGATCTTGGAGACACTGGCAATCCTACCAGGCACAAACAAACCACACGTAATCAGCTGGAGCAGGGACAGCCAACAGGACACCCTCCAGACATGGTTGGATTTCAGACCCAGGCTGGAACATAGGAAGCTAGCTTCTACCAAGTCAGATCTTTGGTCCACCTAGTTCAACACTGCCTGTACCAATGTTTCCCAAACTTGGGTCTTCAGCTGTTTTTGGACTACAACTCCCATCATCCTAGCTAGCAAGACTAATGGTCTGGGATGATGGGAATTGTAGTCCAAAAACAGCTGGAGACCCAAGTTTGGGAAACATTGGTCTATACAGACTGGCAGGGGCTCTTCAGGGTTTCAGACAGGGAATCTTTACAAGGCCTACTTGGAGATGGTAGGAATTGAATCTGAGACCTTCCGCAATCAAAGCACATGCTATACCACTGAGCTACATCCCATGGGCAATAGTCAGGTATGATGGGAATTGTAGCCCAATAGCAGATATGCAGGCTACCCTAGGCTGTGTTGGCTACCAAAGGACTTCCCATGGAAAGCTTCCTTTTCTTGGAAATATTCCAGAACAAAGGATTTCCCTCACACCTCCTCCCCATGGATGTCATTTGCTGCAAATGGAACCTCTTCTTCACAAGTGTCATTGAAGCACATAGTCCAAGAATGTAGACTGGAACATCGGTGTAGTTCAGAAATGACTACACTGACCGGTAGTGGGTTTCTTGGGTTGCAGGCAGGGGTCTTTCTCAGAGAAGACACTGCACACAGAAGTGTGCAGGCCATTGAGACAAGAGACTCAGGCCGTTCACCTCACCTGTCCAGCTGGAGTGAGCAGCAGGCTCACCTGTAAATGGTGTATTCGTTGGGGATGCCAGAGAAAGGGTCGGAGTTGTTGCGTTTCCCAAAGTTTCCTGTCCATAGTACTGTGTCGTTGTAGATGACGATCGCCGACAGAGCTGGCAGGCCAGGGCTCCGGATTTTGTGACGGAGAAGCATGTCTACCTGCAGGAGATTTGAGAAGGGTAGAGAATGGAGAATCAAAGACCTTCATCATGTAGTCAGATATCTTTGGCCTACCCATCTATGAATGCTAGATAATCACTAAGGCTGCAATGAATTTTCACCTCCCTGAGAAACGCTCCCTGAGAAAACCTGAACTGCTCCTTTTCCACTGCTGTTCCTTTATTGCTTCTGCTTTCTGCTGGGTGTCATTCCCTCTGCCCAACTCTCTGCATGATAAGTGATCACACAAAGATTGTGAGAACAAGCCTGTTCTGTTTGGGTGATGATGCCAGAGAGTTAAGCCTAGGGTCAGCGCTTCCTGCCTACACTTTGAACAGCCCCAAAATGTAGCCAGTCAGACAAAACCGCAATGCTAAATCGAAAGCGAGGCTTCCTACTCACACTCTGAATGGCCAGCAATGGAGTTGTGATATTGGTTGATATCATGAAGCCAGCTCAGAGGATGGCAGGGCTTCCCCCACTCTCTCTGAACTTACTTTCTTTAACACAATGTGTATAGCCCTTAACTCGATGAAAGATCCCCCCCTAAGCAGTTAAAAAAGGAAAATCCATTAAGAAAGGCCAATAAAAACAGGAGGAAGTTAATGCAGCAAATACAAATAAAACCAGCTCTCTTAAAACCATAACACTTCATAAAATCGCAAAGTTGCCTGATAAAAATTACATGCCTGGATAGACTTGCTGAAATGAAAAATGCTAACCCTCCACCCTCCATAAGTCTCACCACAGTGTACCTTTTCGAGGGCATCCTTCAGTATTGGGATTGGATGGTCCAAAGGCACGGGGTCTGGGTAACGGGGACACATCTGTACCGCTTCTGGCCTGACCTCCATCACTGATGGGGCTATGAACAGAAACAGAGACAGAGTGGTGGGAATGCCATGGTTCAGGTATCTTGAGGAATTTGAGAGGAAGTGTAATCTAGTGGTTAGAGTATCAAACTAGGACCTGGAAGACCAGGGTTCAAATTTCCACTCAGCCATGAGGCTCACTGGCTGACCTTGAGCCGGGCACTGTCTCTCAGCCTGACTGACATCACAGGATTAAATGGAGATACCTTGAAAGGTGTGACATAAATGCAGTTATAAAGGAACAAACGTTCCAAATCAATAAAATATTTCTACTGTCTTCCTATCAAACTGGCCAATGGAGCTTTGAAGGGTAGAACAAACACACCCATGGGAAACCTGGAAGTGATGCATATAGGCCCCAGCTTTTGGATCTTCAATGATTATTCCTGTATCAAAGGGGGTGGACTAGATGACCCTTGGGGGGTCCCTTCAAACTCTGCGATTCTATGAGTCCCCCACCCTTTTAAATTGTCACCACTCTCTTCTATCTTGGCTGTTACTGAGTGAGAGGCTGTTGGGAGCTTAAGCTGCCTGTGTATAAGAACAGAATAAAAATAAAAACCTGCTTATTCACAGCGTAATGATGCTGGATTGTTAGGGGTGCTGTAAAGCCAGGGAAGGCAGCTTAAAAGCCAAACAAGGACACTCTCCCCTCCACCCTGCTTTTGTCTCCCTTCCCTCTGCCTCCTTCACAGCCTTGAGCTCCCTTGAGCTCAGAACACCAGCTGCGTTCTGAAAACCTCTTTTACCAGCAGCTAATATAACCGGAATGGAAAGGGGCACGTTGAGAAAGGAGATGTAGAATTACTTATCTATTGACAGTGGCAAGGCTGTCTGCTTCATTGTATTGGGGAAAGATCACTTCCCCAGTTAACAGAATCTGGGGCACTGGTATTATGGCTAAGATAGTGTTTCATGGCAAGGTTTAAGACAATAGACAGAGACATAATAAACATATTTCTCAATGGTTAATCAGCAGCAGAGCAGTTCAAATAAAGCAACAAGAAAACATTTGCAATGCAAATGCAATACCTGAAGGAGCGTCTCCACCCCCATCGTTCTGCCCGGACACTGAGGTCCAGTACCGAGGGCCTTCTGACAGTTCCCTCGTTGCGAGAAGCCAAGTTGCAGGGAACCAGGCACCTGCCCTGTGGAACGCCCTCCCATCAGATGTCAAAGAGAAAAACAGCTACCAGATTTTTAGAAGACATCTGAAGGCAGCCCTGTTTAGGGAGGCTTTTAATGTTTAATTGTTTTATTTCATTTTTCTGTTGTAAGCCGCCCAGAGTGGCTGGGGAAACCCAGCCAGATGGGCGGGGTATAAATATATTATTATTATTATTATTATTATTATTATTATTATTATTATTATGCATTTCTGTAAGTGTATGAGAAAAGCCCAGATGGGGGCAACAGCAGAACCTGATTGAAAAAAAACATTCCTTCCACTTTCAGTTTACCAACTGCCTCGGGCAGTTCCGCAGATCAAAAGTGGTCAAATGGGTTTTGCATAAAAATATGCGTTAAAAAATATTCTCTCTCTAGGCACTTCTTTCTCGTTTTATTATTTTAAAAAGATATATTTTGTATGCATTTTGAGCCAAGGATTGCATCAGGATACTCGAGAAGCGTGGAATCTGATCTGCACACTAGTCCAGGAAGTGCAGATCAACACCCTCCAACATTTCTCTAATGACTATAGGAACATCCTATTCAACGACAATTTTATTATTTAAACCGCATCCATCTTGCAGGGTTGCCACAGCCACTCTGGGCGGCTTCCGACATACATTAAAAAAAAAACATAATAAAACATTCAACATTAAAATACTTCCCTTCACTGGGCTGCTTTCAGATGTCTTCTAAAAGTTGCAGAGTTACTTATCTCCTCGGCTCGGGGTGCAGCATAACTCCAGGAACCCCCCCCCCCCAACATTTCTCGAATAGGGATGTCCCACCCTCCCACATTTCTCCAATGAAAATAGGAAATGCAGGACATCCCGAGATCAAATTAGAAACTGGGATGGCTTTCATAAATCTGGTACTGCCCCTGGAAAATAGGGACACTTGGAGAGTCTGCAGATTAGGTCAGCCGATATGAGAATTTGCAAAGACTAAATTCCTTTAAAAACCCCTAGTTGCCTGGTAGAAGTGTGAACCATACATGCCAAGTTCCTCTCTGAAAAATAAGGGACCAGACCGAAAGTAGCATACCGGAAGTAGCGCGACGGCCATTTTGGAACTGGGCGGAGCATGCTCAGAAGTGACTTTTGATGCTGCTGTGCCCAGTTCCAAAATGGCTGCCGCACCAGAAGTCCACCCAGTTCCAAAATGGCCGCCGTGCCAGAATAAACCGGGGAAAAACAAAAAAATTCCGTTTTTTTCGGCTGGGGACAGCTGGAAAAACGGGGGTTTCCCGGGGAAAACGGGAGACTTGGCAGCTATAGTGTGTGTGTGTGTGTGTGTGTGTGTGGTTCCCCCCCCTGCTACTCTGGTGAGAAGTGCCGTGAAACTCTTTGGCCAGAATGGGCTCGTTCAAATGGGCACCTGGCTCAATACTTACTGGGCTCCACTTTGGGAAGGCTATACTGCCAGAGGAAGCAGCTGGTCATGGCAACCGAGAGAAGGAAGAAGACGAGGAGAGCCACGTGGATTAACTTCACTTCCATAGCAGAGAGCCGGAAGAGGCTGTGGCCGCCAGAGGCCTGCTGGGAGCAATGTTTAGGAGAAGTTTAGCAAGGTTTTAGAATCACAGCTGAAACCATGGAGTGCTACACGCAGCCTGGAGAATTACATTTTAAGAAGGACACCGGGGAAAGGGTCGTAGCTCAGTGAGAGGGCAGAAGGTGCCTGCCACAATTCCTGGCCCTGGCCTGAGATGCTGAAGAGCCACTGCCAGCGAGCGTAGACAATACTAGCCTACATGGACCAATGACCTGACTCAGTATAAGACAACTTTCTATGTTCTTGGGAAGTGTGTGTGTATGTGTGTGTGCCCTTCAAGGACAACATTCCACCTTTTATATGTTCCCTCTAAAAATTGCTTGCTTGGGCAGGGTCCTTAGCTGCCAAGTATCCCGTTTTTCATAGGGAAACCCCCGGATTTTAATCCGTTTCCCGCTGTTCTCCTGAATGGAGAAAAATATTGGAAATCCCCCAGATTTCCTACCTGCTAGGGAGCCTCCATTTTGGGTGCCGCTTTGCCCATGTGTGGGCACCGGAAATCGAGCAGAGCGGCACCGGAAGTCACTTCTATGCATGCCCAAAGGCCATCTTAGTGGTGGCCGCATGGCGGCAGCCGTCACCAAGATGGCCACCGGGCATGCGTAGAAGCGACTTCCGGTGCCGCTCTGCCCGATTTCCGGTGCCCACACATGGGTATAGCGGCTCCGGAAGTTGCTTCTGCGCAACTTCTGGTGCCGCACCGCTGCTGATCCCGCATTTTTCAGCGGGAGACTTGGCAGGTATGGCAGGGTCCCTTCTTTGTCTCTACAAGGAGGGGGACAAACTAGAATTGATTTACTGTGTCTGTCCTTAGCTCTGGCGCCCCCTACTGTTGGCCTCCCTGTTTTTCACCCTACCAATCTCAAAGGGCATCATCCACCACTGGCCTTATGAAAGGATACCTTTTTCGCCAATGGTGAAATGGCCAACTGTTTCCTACACTCCTCTGATTCTGTTAGACCTCCTGTGTTGGAGGCAGTGATGCTTCTGCATAACGGTTTCTGGGAATTTCAGGTGGATGCACTAAGGCCCTGTTTATGGGGTTCCCATGGAGGCATCTGGCTGGCCACTGCGAGAACTGGATGCTAGACTAGATGGGCCATGGGTGTGATCCAGCAGGGCTGTTCTTATGTTCTCATCTATTCTTTAAATTAAGGGCTCATCCACACCTCCACTCATCCCATGTGTAGAAAGCACGGGTCTGAGTGGTTTCCCCCTTGCTCCCTTCCTTTCCAAGAGAAAACCCATTCTTTAGTGCCAAATCAGAGCAAACAGCAAGCCAGAGAAAACACAAATTGCTGCTTGCTCCCTGGGGTGAAGCAGCAGGACGAGAGGAAATGTGGGTAAGCTAACATAATAAAAAACATAGCTGCCAAGTTTTCCCTTTTCTCGCGAGGGAGCCTATTCAGCATAAGGGAAAATCCCTTAAAAAGGGGGATAACTTGGCAGCTATGATAAAAAATCTCCAAGCCTTTGATACAAAAACAGTTCTGTAAAAAGCAATAACTTTCAGTAATATTTCCTAGTTAAAGAAAGTAAGATAAAAACAAAGCAAATGTATGCATATCAAAATAAAAATAGAAAGCAGAGGTGTGGGAGTCAGAATTGAGGAAACATTGGGAAAACTAAGTTTTAAAGAGGTATTCAAATGTCATTCCTGTCTGCCTCACTGATTGCCTTCAAGGGACAACCCAGTGGTTGTGGAACAACCAGCAGGGTCTCTTCAGAAGATCTCAAACATTAGCTTAGTCTGTATTAGGGGAGGTGGTCTTGTAGATATCCTGGCCCCAAATTGTTTCAAACAGCACCCCGCTTTCCAAAACATCACAGCTTCAGAGAACATAACAGGCACCCCTAGATCTTGACCATTTTCTTCATCTATTGGGTTGAGACCCATAAGGGAATCGCTGCAAGCCCCATGGTTGACCACTTCAACACCATCACATCCCTCCCCTAACTAAATAGCAGTTAACAAGCATGGGGGAAAGTGAGAAAGAGAGGCTATATCTAGGATACAAATTTAAACCAGCTCTATAGAATTTTAAGTGGTATAGGATTCCCTCAAGGAACTTGGAAATTTTAGTTTAGGGCAGGTGTCAATAATTTTCTGTTGAATTTCTCCCTCCCTCCTTCCCATAACACACACACACACACACACACAAATCCCAAAGAAGCCTTTGTAATAATAAAAAGTATCCCTTGTGATGGAAACTTCCACAATAGCCTTCTCAACTCTGACTAAATGTGGACAACCTGGGTACCTACCTAATTCAAATGTTATGGGGAAAAAATATGTAGCCATATTTGGCATCCACATTTCTCTGAATTTTGCAATGCAGTTTCCCAGCCAAGTAATGACTATGAAAATGTATCTGCAGGGGTACAATGTGCCTTACTTGGTAAATAGCATACAGGAAAATGGCTTTGCAATAATAATAATAATAATAATAATAATAATAATAATAATAATAATAATAATAAAGTACTCGGGGCAAAATTCCTTACACGTGTATAGAATTCTCACTCAAATACTGCAAATTTCCAATAGGGACATTTTAGAAAAATTGAAAATTGATGTGGAAATGCGGAGAACTAAACTTAAGTTTGGAAAAAATAGCAAGAAGCAGAGAGAAAGTGAAAGCGACCGCTTTGCCCATCCCTGGGTGCCAGCCTCCCCCATCCCTTGCCCACCTTACCAGTAGGACCTGGGGCTACTGCAAGCCCAACAGAAGGCACTCCCTCCTTCTGCAGTCTCGAGGTCTTCCGGGCAATGCCATAATGGGCAAGCTGTCATCCGCGATGGAGCCACAACCCATTAAAGGACGACTCTCCACCGTGTGCTGGGGACACCATTGCTGATTCTGGCTGTTGTGGGTTTGCTCCTGTCCCCTTTTGACATTCCCCCCCCCCGCCACACCGCATCAGCTGCAGGCCTCCCCCTCTCACCACTGTCCTCAGGGACTCCATAGCCCTGCCAACAGGGTGAAAGCCAGAGATTTCCTTGGCTAAACCCCCTGGGGGAGGGGGCTTAAGCTGCTATGCGCTCTGTTCGTGCGCTCTGGGATCCCCGCAGCCTGGCAGATACTGACCCCAAAGAACTGGATTCTCCTTTCAATCTGCCTCATTTCAGTACACACACACACACACACACACACACACACCCTCTGTCTCTTTGCACAGCAGCATCTCACCCTGTGGATCCCAGAGCAGTGTCTGGGCCCCAGACATTCCCATATAGGAACCTTGGAAACTGCAATATCCGTGTCAAACCATTGGTCCAGCTAGCTCAGTGCTGTCTACACTGACTGGCAGAAGCTTTCCAGGGGTTTCAGGCAGAGGTTTCTCCCAGCTCTCAAGGGAGATGCTGAGGTTTAGATTTGAGACCTTCTGCAGGCAAGGGAGATGCCCCACCAGCAGGCTACGTAAATGCAAAACAGGGAGTTCCCTCAAATCTCCTGCAGACGGGAAAGCAAAAACAAGTCCAACCCCTAACAGATTTGCTCTTGTGAGTTCACCGCAATGTAATTTCACTCTGGCATGTTAAAGGAAAGCAACAGAGCCACTGAAACAACCAGTGATATCAATTTTAAAACCAGACAGAGTGCAATCTGAGCAAACTCGGGGGAATGGGGGAATACTTAGAGTTGCTTTATATTTACTTTATTTTTTTTAAAAGGGTTGTTGTGAATAGCAAAGATGTACAACTCAAGGTGAAACAACACGCTATCTTGGAAAAATATAGGGTTTCCAAACCAAGACTTTGCTGCTGTAACATAAACATGGGGATTTGCAAGGATGAACTAGCGGGTGAGAATGGAGTGTTTATTTCCTCTGACATCCACTGATTCTCCCCCATAAATGACTCATCTTTTTTTGGCCTCAGAACATGGCAGTGGGGTGGAGATAGGTTAAAACTAGCACGCACAAAATGTTTCTGCCATTATGTCCCTTTAGGATTCCTTTGGGTTTGGCCAGCTTTGCACTCTGCCAAACCTGCCCACATTCTCAATTAACCCTGCAGCCACAGAGACGTTTGCCTCCACACATTTGCTAAATGGATAGAGGGAGATCAGGGTTATGTCTACTTAGCTCAGCATTTGATACTAGTGGACATCCCACCGGTCAATTTCGATTTCTCCCATTTTTCCAATCTCAAATCCAGTTTCCCCACATTTCTGCATCAATTTGCAGTTGCTTCATTTCATTTTAAAAGGTTTCATGGGCATTAGTCAGAAACACAGGATTATATCCAACGCTAGTCCGATTAGTCCCACTGAATTGAACAGACATGGCTAAATTTGGTTCATCGATTTAAATGGGTCTGCTCTGAGTCCAATTTAGTTGGTGACATCCCTTACATTAATCCTACCACAAACATTTCTGAGAGCTGTTTTCTTTAATAGCATGCATCCCCCCCCCCTAAAAAAAGTCATTTTCACCAATATATCCTGAATGTGTAAGAACAAGGGCAACTAAGGAAGCTGGGGTAGCTCAGTCGGTTGAGCATGAGACTCTTAATCTCAGGGTCGTGGGTTCGAGTCCCACATTGAGCAAAAGATTCCTGCATTGCAGGGGGTTGGACTGGATGACCCTTGCAGTCCCTTCCAGGTCTACAATACTATGATTCAATGACCAAGGCTGTTTATATGGGGCATCATGAAAGGAGACCACATTGCTAGTCCTTCTGGCTGCAGTTCCATAGCCACGGAAACATCCCTACCAAGGCTGGTGCTCCACTGGTTGCTACCCTACTGGGTCTTCTTTGGGAACACAGGAAATCATTGGTCCATCTAGCTCAGCATTGCCTACACTGACTGGCAGCAGCTCTTTGGGGTTTCGGGAAGGGAGCCTTTTCCAGGCCCACCTGGAGATGCTGCTGGGGATTGAACTTGGGACCTTCTGCATGCAAAGCAGATGCTCTGCCATGGAGCTGTTCCCTTTGATCCCCCTAAGCTGCAATAATGATGATGATGATGATGAAAACATTTGTGCTGGGCTGAGGATTGGGGCAGGTATGTCTGTCTGCACCCTGCACTGTCAGTCTCCACCAGCTTCTGCCTGATAAATGACATCAGTATTGCTCCATTAGTGCAGGATTGCTGCTGGCAGGAGCCCGCGGGAAGTCCAAAACTGGGGCATTCCAGGCACAGGAAGGGGAGGAGTGGGGTCCCACTGCTAGCATGGCTGGTGCAGTGATTTGCCTGGCTCCCTGCCCGCCTTTCACTCAGTCTGGTGTGAGTGATGGGCCTGTACAGGTAAAAAGGTAAAGGACCACTGGACGCTCAATTCCAGTCCAAGGCGCTCATCTCGCTTTTGTGCCGAGAGAGCCAGCATTTGTCTGCAGACAGCTTTCCGGGTCATGTGTCCAGCAGGACTAAACCACTTCTGGTGCAATAGGACACCATGACAGAAGTCAGAGTGCATGGAAATGCAATTTACCTTCTCGCCACAGCGGTAACTATTTATCTACTTGCGCTGGTGTTCTTTTGAACTGCTAGGTTGGCAGGAGCTGGGACAGAGGAACGGGAGCTCGCTCCATCATGGGAATTCGAACCACCGGCCTTCTGAGTGACCTTCTGTAGTGGCAGCATGAGCCCTGCCTCTCCATCATGTCCTCCTGCTGCCTGCCTGGAGTTTGGATTCTCCTGTTGGTTCCCTTCCAGCCCTTCTGGCTTCCCAGAAGCACCACTGCTTTCACCCAGGAGCAGGGATTAATCCTACGAGAATGGGGGAGGGGGAGTTTGCGCTTCCCTCTCACGGAGAGATTGCATATTAATTCTCTCTAATGCTTCTCAGCCATGGAGGCAAAATGCGGGGGGGGGGCTGACCTCAGCTATTTATATAAAAAAAACCTTCAATCTCCTCTCAGCATCTGCTGGGGGGGAGGATTACCCTAGCCAATGGGCAGCCCCATCCTTCTCTCCTATAACAAGATCCCTTTGGGGCTGATGACACTCCTGTGTGGTCTGTTTTCTCCTTCCTTGAATCCTCGCTGCCCATCAACACGCTTTAAATTTACAAAGCAAGAGGCACAGTCAGGATCTTTTAAGGCAGAGCTTATCTGTACTGACCAAGAGATGCTCAGTCTGCTGAAGAACATGAAAGTCAGAATGAGGCCTATATAGTCCAGCATATTTTATTCTTTTTGCAAGGAGCCAGTCAGTACTAGGTCATCCTGCACATCTAGGCCAGTGGTCCATCAGACAACCTCAATCTTCTTCTTCCTGCACGGTTTGCAAGCAGCGGTGGAAACAATGAAAAATATCTGAGTTCTACAGGGCCGGCCCTACCATGAGGCAGAGTGAGGTAGCTGCCTTAGGTGGCAGAACCTGGCTTGCAGACCTTCCAAGTGTAACTATTTTCCAAAGACAGTCCCGGATTTACAGAAGCCGTCCCAGTTTCTGATTTGATCCTGGGATGTCCCGCTTTTCCTTAGGATGACCCTATTTTCATCAGAAGTGACTATTTTCTTTCCCGTCCCCCATTTAATCACCACAACAACCCAGTGAGATAGGTCAGGCTGAGGGGCCGTGACCTTGCCAAAGTCATCCAGTGAGCTTCATGGCAGCATGGTGATTTGAACCCCAGTCTCTCCCAGATCCTAACCACACTAACCATTGCACCACACTGCCTCTCAAGGGATGAAGTATTTCAGGAGGTGATTCCATCTATTGATGGGCAGCTGACCCTCTGTGTCAGCATTCCCAATAACAGGCAGGGTGAAAGTAAGACTGTAGGCTTCTTCGCTGATTTTTATTTTAATTATGTTATTTAGAATGGAAGCCAGGCTGGGGTAGACATGGGCCAGTCTGTGAGTTTCTCATCCGCACCAGTTTTATTTTATTTATTAAATTTCCAAACCGCCCTTCATCCAAGGATTATAGTGGTTTGCAATACAAAAACCACAAAAATGCATAACATAGAAACAGGCAAACAGGCAGCCCCCTCTCTACACAGTTCCTAAAGGTGAAGGATCCCATCCTCTTTTGCATCTGGCTCTCCATCTGGTTAAGGAGGAAGCCCCAGCTAACAGCAGGATCCTGTTCTATTGCATTCAGTGGGAACTACTCTAGGTGGGTATGCAATGGCAGCCTAAACCATCATTCTGTGCCCCACACTTACTATGTTTTGGGAGACAGTGCTGAACTATATTAATAAGACACTATTGGAAAAAGTAAGATTTTTCAGAGGTCAATATGCTCTTGAGCTCTATACCCATTGTATGGCAATTGAGAATAGGGCAGTGAAAATGGATTCTAAGCACCCTAACAGTGGCCAAGAGACTGATACTAAAGAATTGGAAGAACAGAGGTACAATTCTGCTCAATCAATGGCATGACAACATGACAACACTGGCAACATATGAACGGACAGCTTATAGACACAGACTGTCTTTGGATAAATTCAATGAAATTTGGAATGAGTTTATGCAGAATATATTAGGTTATTGAAAAGTGTATGTGTATTAGGATAATAAGAAAATACATATTTGTATATGAATGTATGGTAATGTAACAGTATTGTTTCTTTTTTCCATTCTCACTTTTTCTTTCTTCTTTTCACTCTTTTTTTATAAATGATTTTTCCTTAATAAAATATTAATATATACTGTAAGTTTTTTTAGAAAAGAAAAGAAAAGAAACCCTCATTCTGCTTTCTGCCCTACATTGCACTACACATCCAATGGCATGGTGCAAAAGAGTTAAACATTTGTGCTGGATCATGCTCAAAAGGAGAAGACCAATGATATCTATGGAACTCATGAAGCTGCCTAAAATGCAGATCACTGGTCCATCTAGCTCACTATTGTCAACTCTGACTGGCAGCATCTCTCCAGGGTTCCAAAGCAGGGACACTGCCTGCCCAATCTGGAGATGCTGGGGACTGAACCCAGGGCTCCTGTCTGTGAAGCAGGAGTTCTACTGCTGAGCTGCAGCCCTTCCCCAAAGTGCCAAATTTGCAGAACTGCACTTGGGATTATTTGTTTTAAAAACCACCTTGGCTGTGTTCCCCTCCTGACTGTTGGGGTTGTTTTGTTTTCCTCCATCATTTTCCCCCTCAGTTGTTCAGACTCGCCCCCAGGCAGCAGTTAACTTGCAGATACATAAATTAACCTATGCAAATGAGAAATAAGGCAGAGGATGGCAGTCCTGGCCTTCTTATCGGAGAGCCCAGGTTGCGGCACCCAGAGGGCAGCTGCACTCCCTCTCCCCTCCCCTCCTTCTTATGGAAGCTTACCCGAAGCTGCAGGCCTTCCATAGCTTGCTACAGTTTTTCCTTCATGGCATCCACCGATATCCCTCAAAATCCAGGGAGATGGTCCCTGAAAGAGAGGTAGGATCAGTTAGAATAGGGCTCCTTAGTAATCCAGTGATTGGGAGACCTGGGAAGCAGGTGCTCCGAAAGTTCCCATGGCCTCCAATAAATCTTCATCACCTTTCCCTCCTCCTATATTTGCAGGTAGGGTGTCTTGCTCTGGCCTTTCATGCCTCTAAAAGCCCAAGAAAAATTAAATGGGTGCTATGGTGCTGGCCAGGCGTTTGGGGCTATAGGGGCACTGCCCACCTCCCCAATTCTGTTCCGGCAGACTTCTTAATTTGAGAGTAATCCAACAAGCAAAACTGCCCCTACTTCCAAAAAAAGGAGCCTCGCAAGGGCCACCAACTCCTGTCCTGCAGAGATGCCAT
Organism: Zootoca vivipara; assembly: GCF_963506605.1. Taxonomy (NCBI): domain Eukaryota; kingdom Metazoa; phylum Chordata; class Lepidosauria; order Squamata; family Lacertidae; genus Zootoca; species Zootoca vivipara. Next base: position 76,783,964 of record NC_083281.1, read on the forward strand.
GAAAAAAGTTCTTACCAGGTCCTCTGCTTCTGCTTTGTGTGTCCAAGCAGTGCTGCCTGGGAGTTTGGGGGCTGGCGTCCTGCTGCAGATGTTAAGACCGGACAGAATGGTAATCCTGCCGGGCGCAGATTACTCCCCTCACCAAGGCAATGCGCAGGCTGTGGAACATCTGGTCCGGAGCAAGCCCAAATGGAGCTTGGGGTTTCAGGGGGCAGGCGGGGAGGAGTGCTTTAAGCCCTCGCACAAACATTTGCTGGCTGAGCTGTGCAAGCAACTGACCACTCCAGATTTTAGAAGGGAAATGTGTTAATCGGGGCAGGAAGGGAAGGAGGTGGAAGGGTGCTGGGCCCTGGGGCAGCCGGGCAGCCTTCCCTGCAAGGGCTGCAACACAGGAATCTTTTGCCCGACGTGGGGCTCGAACCCACGACCCTGAGATTAATAGTCTCACAGATCAAAATAGGGGCACACTCATTTTCATGGCAAGGATGCCCCATGGTTGCGCACCGCTGAAGTTTCTATGTTTCCTGGGTTTGTTTGCCGTTTTTGACTGATGTAAAAAAAAAAAGGATTGTTCTTTTGGTAAAAGATACCATACACTACTACACACTGCCTGGAACCCTGAGAAGCACAGAGTAGTTGTGGGGAACTTTTGGCCCTCTGAATGATTCTGAACTACAACTCCCATCACCCCTGGCTTTTGTCCATGCTTGCTGGGGATGCTGGGAGTCGTAGTTCAGCTCAGCAACACCTGCAGCACGAAAAAGTCCTCCAGCCTTCGTGGAGTCAATTCTGAGATAGATGCACCAATGGTTTGACTCAGTATAACACATCTTCCAAGGTTTGCATGCTAAAGTGAATTAAGCTGTGGAAATTCACATTCCTGGAATCACCGTGATGACATGCTGGGACCCCTCCCAATGATCCCCCCCTCCACACTACCTGCGAGGGGAGGCCTCAGTAGCTGGCACACCTCCCTTCCCAATTGATGTGGGTGAACCACAGCCAGCACACCGTCTTATACATAAGCACCGGCATGGATCCCTGTTACGTTAAATTATGTAAGGAGCTTTCAGATCCAGAACTCAGCATGGGGTGCTGAGCAGAACGAAGCGGATTCTCCAGCTGGTGCGGGGCTTAGGATCTCCAGCTGGTGCTGGGCTCCCCCCCCCTGCCCTAATTTGCATATATTGATTTGTTTAACCAGATCCAAATAGCCCGCCGAGGCTGGGCTAGGAGGCAGAAAGAACAAGCGCGATCAGATTAGTTTAAAGCCCATGCTCCAAGTGGGGCAGGATTCATAGAATCATAGTATTGTTAGAAGAGTTCCTGAGTAGGGCCAGTCCCTGCCAAAAACCCTAGCCCCAGAAAGCAAAAGAAAGGATGGAAGTTAGAGTCAAACAATGTCTGTGGGTGGCGATGCAGGTTCCCCATTGCTGCTCTAGACACCAGCGCTCTCTGAGAGCATCATGCTCTTACTGAAAATGGCAATTTCAGGGTCTTAAAAGCAGCCGTTGCTTGGGGGGAAAGAACCATAGCTCACGGACAGAAAGCCTGCTTTGCATGCAGAAGGTCCCAGGCCAAATCCCCAGCAGAAACTCCTCTTTGATGTCATGGAGAACCACTGCCAGAACTCAGGTACATTAGTCAAAAAACAGCGCTTTGAATGCATAATAAACATACAACACCAGATGGCGCTGGAGAGCACAAAACTTTTCTGTGTGATTTTTACATGGTATTCTTTTCTTTTGTTACAACAATTTAATTTAGGACTTATTTATAGCGTTGTGCCCCCCCCCCGTGTAGATCCACCCCCAGGCAGTGTAGAACAATAGTCTTCAATGCCTTCTGACCCAAGACTTGCTTTTAACCAAACATGCCTTTCGGTATCCATTTCTTTTTATTTATTTTTTGCCATATATTTGCACCGAGAGAGTTCTGCTGTTGCAACCTATCTCACATTCTGCAATGGTCTGGCAGTGAGTCCTTACTCATGAGATGGATGGTGCAAACAAGGGACCAACGCTGTGGCTTGGCATAAGGCAGCTTTCTGCGTTCCTATTTGGCTAATTTTCAGCAGGAAAGCTGGCTCTCACTCAGATCTGGAGTGCTGTCAAATAATAATAATAATAATAATAATAATAATAATAATAATAATAATAATAAATTTATACCCCCATCCATCTGGCTGGATTTCCCCATCTACCAGCTCTATCAGGTACTCCGCCTGAGACCCTACCTGCCTGCCCACTGTCTCACCAGAGTGGTATATTCTTTGATTATCTCCTGCTTGGACTTGCCTGCTCCCTGGCCCACTCACTCACCAGCAGGCACTGTCTGTCTGTCTGCTCCTTTCTTTGCCCCCTGGCACTGGTGTTCCTGGCATGCCCTCCACAGAGGCCACTGCCACCAGCATGGCCTCTGCGCAAGCTGCCACAGACACGGGCTCCACCTCCTCTGCTGGTGCTGCAGATGTGCTTCTGGAACCCAGTTTCCAGAAGTGCCAAGTGATGAAAGGAGGAAGAAGAGTGGTGACACGCGGGGGGGGGGCAAGGTAGGTTTTGCTTCTGCTTTTTGGCCCTGTGCTCCAGTGTCAGACAACTGACTCGTGTCACAGGATGGGATGACACCCGTCTTTTAGTCCTGCGCTCTCACTGGCATCGGGATCAGAAGCCAGGGCGGCTTCTGTCAACCTGGGATGTTCCACTTCAAACGGGACAGTTGTGTGGTGTGTCACGGCACTCCCTTCCACAAGAGGTCATGGTAACCCCCCCGACTTTTGTAGAGGATTCCACAAACTGATGGCAGATAAGGCAATCAGTTCTTCTTAGCCAAGACGGCTGTGTTCTTCCTCCACCTTCCAAGGCAGCGTGCCTCTGGAATCCAGCTACTGGGAATTGCAAGTGAGGAGAGCTGCTACTGTACCCAGGTCCTGTTTGCAGGTTTCCCATAATGGGCATATGGTTGGCATGGTGAGAACTGGATGCTGGGCTATGCTGGGCCTTTGCTGGGCTATGCTGGTGAACCTTGCCATCAAAAATTCATTGTGCAGTTTCACATCTGGTTAGCCCAAAGCTGCAGCTGTTCCTTCAGTCTCCTGAGGGAGTGTGCAAAGCCACTCCTTGATTCCTGCGGCGTTTTCCACTTTTCAATCGCATGATCTTGGGTGTCCAACAAAAGTTCGTGTGTGTGTGTGTGTGTGTGTGTGTGTGAACGGACGGACATGTATGTGTGACCCCTTCCTTCACATTCATCTGCTACTACACTCAGCAACCACACCCATCTCCATCAGCCACTAGTTCAGACACAGCGAGAATGGGTCATGCCTGCATATAAACATTTCCCTTGTTTTTAAAATACAATATATTGAAATACATGCAGGCTGATCTACTGCACTGAAAAAATACACCCATGGCTGAAATGCATGGTCATCTGTGAAGGAGTGTGCTTAAGAAGCGGAAGGTTGCCAATCTTCATTAAATTCATCACATTTTTATTTACTATGGTGATGTTTTAATAATGTCACTGTAGTATTTATTTTCCCAGGCTTCTGTTCCAGGTGCCTCCCTCAGCATTCACCATGGAGCTCAGAAGATCATTGGCTGTTAGAATATAAACCAGCAGTTCCTGGAATCCACCGTTTATAGCTTCATCAATAAATATATATATGAAAGGTTCACTTCCTCCCTTCGACTTGTGATGACATCTATAAATACAAAAAGCAACTATGTCACATACAATTAACGTCAAGAGCGAGTTTTCCTAGATGCTGAGCAGCTGCAGATACTGGGATGGGGCAGATGAGGCCGATTACTGAACATGCTTCTGGGCTCTAAACCAAGCCAATACAGAGCCTGGCTCCAATCTAAGCCAATACCGAGGCGTGCCTGGCAGCTCCTGCCATACCAGTTGCAAAGCAGTGAACTCCAGCTCTCAGGACTGCTCCCGCGCCATCCCATCCCGTCCCATCCAATCTCATATCTCTTGTGATGCAACGAGGAGAGCAGTTGACCTTTGCAAGCTGCAGAAGGGATGGGAAAGGCAAGGCACATCTCGACAGGCTGCTTGGCAGGGCACCATCTCCTGCCAAGTGCTCTGCTGTGGACCTGTCACCTTTGCTCAAGTCTGCCTGCCAGCCTGCTAAGCAAGAAACCAGATTCAGGAGCTCAAAGGGCCTTCCCAGGTGGCACTGGGATAGGAGAAGACATCTCCATAACATAGCTGTCAACCCTCCCGTTTTTTGCGGGAAACTCCCTTATTTCAATCCGTTTCCCGCTGCTATATCGTTAGATATCCTGTAATTTCCCCAGATTTCAAAGGAAGCAGCTCCCCCCCCCCTGCTGGCCAGGGAGGCTTCACTTGGCAACTCCCCCCCTCCCGTGAGCCACCCGCCACCCGGTAAAACGCCTCGCTCACTCACTTGCCGAGTGCTGCCGGAAATCGCCTCTGCGTGTGCCTGGGCATGCACAGAACCAATTTCTGGTGCCGCTCTGCCCATGTCTGGGTACCAGACATGCGGAACATGGGCAGCCCGGCACCGGAAGTTGCTTCTGCGCATGTCTGGACATGCGCAGAACCGATTTCCGGTGCCACGTAGCTGGCTGATCCCTTATTTTCCAATCTGGAAGTTGACAGCTATGCTCCATAATACTGCTGCTTGCCTCGCTTGGGGTACTGGTGGGCTACAGGTATAATAGACAAGTATAAAGATAACAAAGGGTATGGACAGAGCTGGCAGTAGAACACTCTGGGAACCTGCAGGGCATCTACAGCTGACCTCTGAAGCCTCCTGCATGTCCTCCTTGCTTTAAGGGGTTCTCCTTGAGGGCTTCTGATTGGCCAAAAGAAGCAGGACTAGAGGGACCTTTGTTCCAATCCAGCAGGGTTCTTCATATATCCTTCTTGTAGGCTTCCCATTAGGACTTCTGGCTGGCCACTGTGAGAAAGACTCAAATGATGGGCCTTTGACCTGGTTCAACTGGGCTCCTCTGATCTTCACATATTGCCTCTCGAAGATGGAGACCAAGCCACCAACCTGGATGGCTTTAGAAGAGGATTAGGCCATTTCATGGCAGATAAAACTATCGGTGGCTACTAGTCATGCCGCCTATGTTCTGCCTCCACTGTCACAGACTGTGTACCCTCTGAATACCACAAGTATTCGCAAGTGGGGGGGGAATAGCTCTTGTGCTCTGGTCCTGATTGCTGGTTCCACACAGGTATCTCCACTGTGAGAAGAGGATGCTGGAGCAGAGTCCTCCTGCCCTCCCCCAATTTGCACTGTGTTTCATTTGCACAGAAATGAATGGAGTGGAATCACATAATGTGCCTAATTAATTGCCTCAATTACATAAGTCGTAGCAGACAATGAAATGAACAATGTTGTTTATGGTGGAGGGTGAACCGCAGTGGAGCAGCAACAGCGCCGCCTGAGATGAATACAGGGCAGAATGGAAAACAACGCCCTTGTCATAAGCTGTGTGGTTTTCTTGTAAGGATTAATGTGATGATGAATGTGAGATGCTTCAAAAGGACTACACAGATTTTCAGTGTCATTAATATTTGCCCATGAGAGAGTGTGCACCAGAGAGAGACAGAGAGTGCACATGTAAGCTCACATAAACCTCGGCTGGGTCTACGTGCACCCGATAACCCAGCCTGCTGAGGAGAGGTGTCTCCTGTGGGTCCCTAAGGCTAAAGCACCCTGATTCTTCATTGAGTGCTAATAGCCATTAAAGATCTTGTTGCCATGGGGCTGAAATATCCAGAGGCGATATCCATTATCTGTAAACGGGCTGCTGGCGGGCAGTTAACAAAGGAGCTCGGAGGCGGCTGAGCCCCTGCAGATTTTCTGAGACATGCCTAAAATAGATGCAGGAACTCCCAGGGCTTGGGGGAGATGCTGAAGACAGCAGGCAGGCAGGCAGGCACAGAGAGAGCAAAGCATGACAGAAGTGTATGACATTGTGTATGGTGTAGAGAAAGAGAAGTTTTTCTCCCTCTCTCAATCCTAAAACTCAGGGACATCCAGTGCCGCTAAATGTTGGAAGGTCCAGGAATGTTGCACCCCCCCCCACAATATCCAAGCGGTGTGAGCAGGGCCGTCTTTACCTGGGGGTGAAAGGGTTGAGGGGCACCCGGGTGCCAAATTCTGGGGAGTGCCAGGCACCCGCCGCTGAAGCCGCCTAAGCTCTTAATTATCTACCTGTTGTGAAAAAATAAATAATTTTTATCAAGCTAGAAAAACAAAATACATATAGACCAAGGTATTGCCTAAATGTATACCTACTGTTTCACTAAAGGACTTTCGACTTTGTGCGCTCATTTACCAAAGATGCGCCGTGCCAGGGGCGGTGCTTATCATTCACAACGGCGCCGTGCACACGAAATTAACTCTTACATCAAAATATTATGTTACGTATTGCCTTGAGCTGCTATGTGGCAGCGGGGTCAGCGGCATCTTTGACACAACTGATGTTTCTCCTAAGCAGGAGCCTAAACAATACTTATAAGTGAAATGTGGTGGTGGTGTATACTTAAGTATAAGTGTATTGTAAATAAATGAGCAAATAAAAAAGTTTGTTTCTTTTTCCTCCCTTCTTTCGTAAACAAGAGATAAGGCGTAAGCGTGGTGTCTGACATAAGCGTAATAAAAGTTGATTTGTGGGCTAAACTAAATTTGGGGGCGTTGAGCGTATCTTTGCAACCTGGTCACATATGCTAAAAACAGCGCTGGGTGTGAGATAGCAGGGGTTCCAGGCCTATGCCCAGAGTTTGTGCTTCCTCTGAGAATGAGGCACAGAGGAGACTGTGGTGTCTTCATGATATCTGGTTTATTTACACATATATGCAACCTGAGCCTGCGATGGAGGGGCTCACAGCATCAACACCTCATGTGAATGCCGGACAAGATGGGCCTTGGGCCTGATCCAACAGGAGTGTCCCCATGTTCTTATCCTTCTTTTTGGCCCCAGTCTGTGTTTGCTTCCCACCTTTGACAAAACAAAAATCAGTGCTTCCTGTGGACACAGCAGGGTTTGGAGCAGAGGCAAGGCTTGGGCCCGTTTCTATGGTGTGTGCAAACACTTATGTGCAGATTAATTCTGACTGCTTCTTGTGCCATTCAAATCAGAGTATTCCAGGGTGAGCTGAGTTTTCATGCTCTTTTGCTCCACGTTGTTCCCCAACTCCACTCTTGCATCATTTCCCCAAAACTTACTGAGCTTTTTGGGGGGTTTTGTGTGTGCAAAATCTCAAACAACAACAATTGAGCTATTTTTTAAAGGAAATCCACCAAAACCCACACTCCTCACATGTATGGGTTGCCATACATTCAGATTTTCCTGAACATTTCAGCAATTTCTGCCGGACACTGCTTCAGACTGCAGTATTCCGGCTACGTCCAAGAAATTCCAACCCTATTCCAGTTCAAAACTTCCATTCTGGCTCGGCTGAGCTCTGCAGTTCTGGGCTGGTGATGGGCCAAACTGCATGCTACATTATTCAATCTTCTGCCACTCCCCAAAGTATACTTAAAACTGGCCAATTCAATTAAAATGGACCCCAAAATGGCTTTACTCTATTTTCAAAGGACAAAGTCAGACACCTACAAGGAATTATTGCTCTTTTTATAGCAGCTCACGCAGAAATAGCACATTTCTTGGAATGAGAGGAAAGGTCTGCAATGAGGAAGTGGGCCAATGGAATATGGATGGCCACTGGCACATGCTGATGAACTAACACAGTCATGAAGGCTTGGTAGGGGCAAGGTGAAGCAAGATACTCCCCCCCCCCGGCAGGTGATTGGTAGCCTTTTCATTCATATATTAATTCCAACCCCGGGGAACCCAGACCGCCACTTTCTCAGATGTCATTTTGGCCTCACCGATATGTGTAAGAAGTCTGAAATAGATATTATGCCCAGACTTTGAATGTTGAAAGATGGGGCGTAAGCATTATCCCAGGTGTGATATACAGTATATGCTATGTATAAACCACTGAGCCTCTTGGACTTGCTGATCGGAAGGTTGGCGGTTCGAATCAAGCGACCGGGATGGCAGGTGATTTGGAGGGTGGGGCACCCCGATTTGTCCTCCCGAAATGTTGGAGGGTATGACTTGATTTGACTGGGGGACAGGCTGTCTCCAGCATGTTAGTGTCTAATCCCTTATATCTCTGAGGTCTTTGGGGGGGGGGGAGAGTTGCTGTCAGTGATCCCCCGTGGCTTGAATGCACAGCTCGCGTCCACCAGGAGTTTTTCTATGTCACTATTGTGGGTCCAATTTTGTGGAACTCCCTTCCAGCTGAGGTGAGGCAGGCCCCCTCGTTGTTGAGCTTCCTTTAGGGTTTTTATCTTATTTTTATTTTTATGTATCATTATTTATTCAATTTTCTGTTCTGCAATTTAGAACACTCATTTAAGCCTCCTTAAAATATCAATGACTTCCCTTCTTCTCTTTCCATGGTTCATTTTGAATATCATAAATCCCTGCATATTTTACAAAAACTAAACCATTCAGTAGGCCATCAAAATTGATTTACACTGTTGAATTTATCTTAATGCTGCTAGTGTTTTCAAGTGTACACAATTCCCCCCCCCATCAATTCAATAAACGTTTTCCAGTCTTCTGGTTTTTATTTTATTTTAATTGGAGCCTGCTTTTATAGTTTTAATATATTTTTTTAAATTGTTCTGTATCATGTTTCGTGTACACTGCATAGAAACCATTGTCGTTAAGCAGAATATAAATGGTGCCAACTTCCCTCAACTTCCTTTTCTGGTTCTTTAAATATTTGTTTCTTCTGCTTGTTTTATTCTACCTTAATTTGTAATCTTTTAGCTAAATATTATTGCATTCATATCGTTTTAATGCCGTATTTCCCAAATTACATCTTGTGCTTTATTATTCCCCCAATTATTGCTTCTTAACTTTTATGCTTTTTTTCTTAATTGTAAGTGTTTAGTCAAACCCTGCTAGTGAGTCTATTTCTTTACAATTTTTCTGTAGGTACATCATAAACGGTTCCCAGTTTTTAAAAAACAACAACTCTATTGTCTTTGTTTCTAAGTTTTCCAGTGAGTTCCGCCATTTCAGAGTATTCCATCACTTTTACTTGCCATTCCTTTTTTGTTGGTATCTTGACGTCTTTCCATTTTGGGGCTAGTAATATCCTACCCACTGTTGTAGCATACATAAATAGTTTCTTCCTCTCTTTTGGCAAGTCTTGACCTGTGATGCCTAGCAAAAAAAGCTCCTGGTCTTTGAAACCATTGTTGTTAAGCGGAATAGAAATGGCTTAAAAATAAAATAAAAAACAGCTTTGTGGACATTGCAGAGTTGGATTGGTGTCTTAGCACAAACCGAGGCATGTACCTTACAGCTCTGGTCTGTGACGTTGCAACCATATTTTTGTGCTGCACTGAATTCCGAAACAAAAGTTTTTAAACAATCAGACTGTGGAGAGCGTTTGTGTTCTGAGTCTCAAGAGGGGAGCCAGGACACATCTCTGCCTGAGCGGTTATATCAGGAATGACCATTTCCTGATTACAGGGGCTTGCTGCACTTACCAGGCCCAGTTCAGCCTGCCCCAGCCACTCATTCTTTCTGTTCCCATCTCTACCTGTCCCTTCGCATTCCCAGTCATCCTTCGGGAGCCCCAGGGTGGCCAGTAGTGGGCATCTACTGCCACCTGCAGGCTGTTGCTTAACTCTGGGCATCTCAGAGAACGGAAAGTAAATATGAGCAGGGCGGTTTGGGGATTCAGTGGTTCACCTTTTAATACAGATTTACTTAAATCACACCTCCAGAATCAATGTATGAACGGAAACACAGTTATCCTCTCGAATCTGCACTGTAGCAATGTAGCGTTCCAAACAAAAAAAGTGTATATTCAGAGAAAGTGTGCATAAGTATTGGGGGGGGGGATATTAGTGAAAATAGCAAGCAGAAATGCATTAAATTGGGGAAAAATGCTTGCACAAAGGCATGCGCTCAGCAAAACTGCATGTAAAATGTGTAGGGTTGCCATATTTTGCCAACTTCTACTTTTGCCGACTTCTACTTTTGCCGACTTCTACTTTTGACTACGGATCGCTATGACAGATCTCATTTTACATGCGCATGAAAAAGAGGCCATGTCCCGGAGAAAGAGGACATATGGCAACCCCACATGATTAGGAGAATTGTGCACCATCATGATACAGAATGTTCATGCACACTTTTCTTTTTGACATTGCATAACAGACTCACAATTATGAAGAGCTGAAGAGTGGAAAAACAAGAAACCAAAGTGCTGTAGATAGATCTGTCCATCCCCAGCTGAAAGAACCAGTAATACCTGCAAGTTTGGATGCTGTGGATATTCGGGGTAGACCTTCTGAAATTAGCAGACCTTGGTTAGTCAGGTGCTTGTTGTACAGAACTCCAAGACAGATGCTGCCCAGAGCCCTCTTTAACCAGTGCTCCAGTCCAATGAACAGCACTGAGCCTGCAAGCTGATATTTTAATTTCCCATAATGCCCCTGAAGTAGTGTCACTTTGGGGCATGGTGGGGAATTAGAATGGTGGATCCCCTCCCCATAGATTGCATTATGGGCAGGGGTCAGGGGACCATTAGAAGGTGCATTGCTACGAGGCCCCTCAGCCCTGGAGTAAGCCCACCCACACTTCATGGAGTTCCTCCACTAACGCATCTAGATGTTTTGCTTATCCGTCAACTAGTACCAGATATGGAGCCCTCGAAGGATGAACCAGGCACCCTACAGGTTCAGGACCTTGGGGAGTGAGCTGTCATGGACCGGCTGTGCACAGAAGAATGTTGGGAGGCACCTGGAATTGGTGGTGGGACAACAATGAATGGTCTGAGGGAGAAGCCTGGGAGGAGAGGGTGGTGGAAGCTGAAGAGGCAACAGGGTTTTGTGAGCAGGGAGAATCTGTGGCAGAGGGAAGTCCATCAGAGTCAGAAACTGAAGCAATCAGAGTCAGAAACTGAAACAAGCGAGGGAGACCAAAAGGTAGAGATGAGTCAGACTAGTGAAGAAGCCAGGGTGTCTCCCCCTCCTGCTGTGACCAGCTCCCCTCTATCCTGGTCCCCAGAACCAAAAGATGTATGAAGAGGGAGGAGCAGGGGTGGCATATTTTCTGGTTGCTTGGAAAGGGAATAGGGCAGTATATGAATTTAATTGCTTGATTGATAACCACTGGTTGAAAAACCCTAATGAAACATTTCTCCCACCGATCCCAAATTAATTTCGGGCTGAATCCGGCTCATGTGTCCCCTGGGTTGGGTCTGGCTGAGGCTAATCTGGGTCCCTGAACAGCCCTGCTGAATACTGCATCAAACACTTTGCAACACCATCAAAGCAGAGGCTGCTTACCATTATTTCATCACGTTTTTTTTTCTTTGATTCCCCCAGCCACTGCTTTGAGGTGTGGCTTAGCCATGGCAGACGTGCCCTGCAAGGAAATGCCCTGGGTGTATTTCAGGCAAATCTCGGTACAAAAACTGTGCATATATCAAGGGCACACTCAAACACGGACTGATTTTGCTGATGACTTAAAAAAGAAAAGAAAAAAAGATCACCAATCAATGTAGGAAGGTAGCAAACTCGACAAAACTGGACAAATGAGAAACCAAGAGGAAGGAAAATTGGGCAGATGCTTTCGCTTGCAAACTGTAGAGGGATGGGGAGGGAGGGAGTCTGGGTGCACCTTTAAAAATGCTAGGAGGTGTGTGCTCTAGTGCTAGAGAAGGTGAGTGCCTAGGCACCAAAGAGCAAGCCTTGCAAGGTTTATCCCCATGGAAAAGAAAATCTTCCCAAATCTTCCTTGCAGCTGTCCTTCCCCCCACTGCCGGCTGAGCAGGCCATGCTGAGCCCCTTTTATGTGCTCATTAAATGGGTCACCAGTAGGTAACAGGAGGAAATTACCCCTCATTTTATTCCGAGGAGCTGCAGACCCAGCGCTCCCCTGTAGCTAAACAGCAGGGTTGACAAAGGAGGTTTGAGAACGGGAGCTGGCAATGTGGCTTAACCCCTTCCGTGCCTCTTTCGTCCGCCTGGGGGATGTGCAACGTGATCGAGGGCTCCTGCTTTCTCCTGTGCTCTGTTTGCCTCCAGCTTCCCCTCCACCCGCTTCTTACCTTTTGCCATGTTGCCCATCCCCTGACATGGTAGGACATAGTTAAGTAGAGGGAATTCACTCCTGCAAAATGTAATCATCGCCACCAACCCGTGTGGCTTTAAACGAAGATTGGAACAATTCAGAGGGACAAAGTATACCGTGCCATTGGTTCATCTAGCTCAGCGTTGTCCACACTGAAGTTCGGGATTTCAAGCAGGAGATTCTCACAAGCCTTCTTGAAGATGCTGAGAGTCCAGCCTAAGGCTTCTGCAAGCAAAGTAGATGTCTAGCAGTGTGCTTCGTGGAGGATAAGACTATTGATGATTACTAGCAATGACGGCTACATTCTGACTCCGCTGCCAGGGCCAGTAAGCGAGTTGCCTGGAATTGCAGATGGGGAGCATTGCTGTTGTGGGCTTCCCAGAAGTAGTGGGTTGGCCACTATGGGAGTAGGATGCTGGACTAGGTGGAGAAGGACTCCTCTTATGTTCTTCCTGGCATCTTCCTGAGATTTAGAGTTGCTACCAAGTTTTGCATTTCTGGGTTCAGAAGCCCTCATGTTCTAAGTGCAAAGGGGAACATTGTTCCTGGCTGCAAGTAATATCTCAATGCAGATAGCACTTCCTGGATCAGGATGGGGTTGGAACAAACTCAGTGGGCAAACTCACTGAGACTCTCACTGGTTTGGCTCAGCGGAGGCACATGTGCAAATCTCCCTACCTCCCAACAAATAACAGTTGGGGATGGGAATTCCCCAAGCCAAACCGAGTCATTGCAGCCTGGGTAAGAACGTGATCTATGTGATGGACTCTGGGCTCCAGCCATCAAACTACCTTCTCAAGAGTTGACCAAGCCTAGATTGCTCTTGTTATTACTATTGGAACTGTTGTTCCTCTTAATAAGAAGGGAAGAGGGGAAAGGCAGGAGGGAGTGTGTGTTGGAATCTGCCCTTGATGTAGGTTGCTTTAGGCATTTGGGCAGAGGTGGACAACTTTCTGAGAAGGGCCATAGAGAATGCTGATTTTATGCCAGGAACAGGGATCCTGTAGACCTCCAGATGTTACTGAACAGCCCTTCCCCTCATGCCCAATGACCATGATTGCTGGGGCAAGGCTGAAGGGAGCTTTTAGAGGATCCCAAAACATCTGGAGGTCTGGAAGATGCCCTATTTCTGGTCAAGAGTGTTTCTATATTGCTTGAAATCCTCTCTGAACAATTGACTCCCATTGACCAGTTAGCAATTGATCCTTCCAGACCATTAACCATATGCATTTCTGTGTACACTTTCTCTCTCTCTCTCTCTCTCTCTCTCTCTCTCTCTCTCTCTCTCTCTCTCTCACACACACACACACACACACACACACACACACACTTTCCTCTTCTTTGGTGATCACTCGTAGCCGAGTAAAATGGTCTTCCATAAACACGGTTTTAACAATGAGTCTGTAAGTGACTGTGGAGGCCAATTCTGGATCCACAAGTCCTTCCACAGTGGGGACATTTGTTTCTGGGCGGGAGTTGATCACGGTGTGGATTTGCCAAGCGTACCTTCCCCTTAGTACATTTATCCCTTGCGTCCTGAGTTTGAGTGTCTTCAAAGCCCATTACACCTTTGGTAAAGACACACACACTACAGATAACTTGACTGAAGAGCTGTACTGCAAAATTCAGAGAAGTGCGAATTTCACAGGATGGCTCTTTTTCAGTTTTCACATTGTTTTGGAAAGGATGAATTCAGTTGGTTTGCCTTTAATGTGACTTGAGTCGAATTCCCTCCCCATCCCTAATGCAGAGAAGCCCTTACCGAGCCTTACCTAACTGGCAATTCAGAGCTACATCCAGCCATAATTGTCACCTCCTCCCACAAAGATGTAGCTTCTGGAAGAGTGGCGCTCACGTTCAGAGGTGCATTCATGTTCGGAGCCCCACCTGTGACCCTGCTTGCTAGGTGGGATCCCTTTGACACAAAACGAAACGAGCCTCTTTTACAAGGTCACCTTCAGCCCTTGCCTTGTAGTTGTTAGAAGTCAGTGCTTTCCCCTGGGTGGAGAAGAGGCCAAAGATTTTTTTTTTAAAGGAGATAGCAAGCTATCAGCAGATGCTGGGGCTGTCAGAGCCCCATCAGAAATGGGTACAAAAGACTCCACAGTGGGGAACAGGCAGAGAATTAATTGGCCTTGTATTGACAAAAGCAGCAGGCAACACGGGATTGTCAAGGTCAGCAAGGCAAGGCTGGAATCAGGCTACCCAAACGTGTGAGATAATAGGCACTGAGAACAAATGCGGAGGGGAGGGGGGCAGCAGTGGGGCAGCCCATCAGCACAGCTAGTACACCGAGTGCCATGCAGAGGCAATGGCTGAATTGATGGCTGAGGTGCATGCCATTTGCTGAGCCTGCAGAATGAGTTGGGTGTGCAGGAGTGGGCTTGAAGGGATTTGGTCTGCATTGGTGGTGGAGGAGCATATCTTGAGCATGATGGGATGGAAATAGCTGCTGGAGGCTCCCCCCTCATCCCTCATCCCTACATAGCTCAGTGGTAGAGCACCTGCCTTGCAAGCAGGAGGTCCCAGGTTCAATCCCCAGCATCTCCTAGTAGAGTTGGAAGGGACTCCTGCCTGAAATCCCAGCGTAGACAATACAGAGATAGATGGACTTGTTCCTATATGGTCACCTTCCACAGAAAACCACTTGATGTTTTTGAGGGTAGGTGGTATCCAACTAAGCTTTATTCAGGCCTCCATGTGTCTCAAGAGACAATAGAGTGCACATCTGGGGGTGAAGCCAAACCTCTGTGCTAGTAGCACTGAAGCGACCTCCTTGGGGCATGTTTATGGAGGTCCTAGGCTGCCTAGATGACAAGACCCCCCCCTCTCAGCCTTGCTTATGTGGACCAAAGGAAAGCAGAGCAATAAGCTTGGCACCGGCTTGGCTGCAGGAGTTGCCGGAAGGAAGCATACAAGGAGGCATCCAACCGCCTTAGGGACTCCACCCTGGAATTGTGTAGGGTTTACTCCTTAGCCTTTTCTTCTCCCGAAGATATTCCGGAAGGCAGCAGAGGTTTCTTCTGTAATTGAAAGACCGCATCTAAATATCCTAACAAATATACTTTTTCTAGAAGGGTTGCCATATGTCCTCTTTTTCCAGGACACGTCCTCTTTTTCATGGGTAGAGTCGTCACAATGATCCACAGTTAGAAGTCGGCAAATTGTCCGTCCCCCCACTCTTCTGAATATGGCAACCCTAATTTCTACTATATAATTTGGAAAGTGGTTTCCCTGTTTCTAACCAATTTTTTGTGTGTGATGGTTCCAGGGATCCAGGAACAGTTTGCATACAGCTGGACACCCTTTTGATACAGGATTGAAGATGGAACCTTTAAAAACTGCAGTGCTTTTAACCACGGGTTTCAGAACTGTACAGATTTGGGGGGCTTCTTAGAATTCTTGAGCAGCACTAGTGACAAGGCTGCTAAAACAGGATTATCTCTGCTGAGTTCCTAGGAGAAGACCATTCCTCCATCGTGAATTTTTCCTTTTTTTTTTAAATTTTAAAATGTAAACTTTATTGAATCATTCTTTAAAACATGTACAGTAAAATTATTTGTGCAACTAATCCATACAACAAATATAAGAATAAAACCACTTCCCAAAAATCGTGAATTTTTCCAATGCATGAATGGGGTTCAGCTGAGCCTACTTCCCAATTCTTTCCAGGCATAACCTTCAAATGAACATAAATGGGAATTTGTGATAAATGGTCCCAAAGCACCCACAAAACCAACACACCATTTGCATGGACGTCAGAGTGTTTTGAGTTTTGTTTGTTTGTTTTACAACTGGTGAAAATTAACATAGAATCAGAGAGTAGCTAAAAGGAATGGTGTGTGGAGGGGGTGGGGGAGGCAGAGCATTGAAAGCAATGTCTGCTCGCGTTTCCAGCCAACTAGGCTGAAGTGGCTGAGAGGCGTCAATGGTGCTGTTTGTGTGGCTGATTCCCAACACTTCTCAGTTCCTCCTCTCCTCTCTCCGCTCCCCACACCTTCACCTCTGCTCCCCCAACCATCCTCCCCCACCCCCTCCATTCCAGGGACGCTACAGACACTTCCCGGAGAATAAATCAAGGCAAATTGCACAAGGCAGCCGATACACACATGTCAAACATTTCTTAATGGAGTAGCTCAGCGAGGGTTTCTGCCACCTGGGCGTGGGGGCTGGGGGGGTAGGTTGGCCCTCAACTTAGGGAAAGAGAAGATACGGAGAGGAAGCAGAGTGCAGGGGAGAGAAGAAGGAACAAAGAGAGGCAGGAGATAGGAAAGAGATTTCTTTTTGTTCTGTCTTTGCATCTCAGAGTATGAAATGATCTGGGCTTGTTTTCAAGGTGGAACTTTAAGGAATTCCATAGAATACAATCTGAACGTTGTGTGGTGCATGTTCAATTCAATCCTGTTTTCCCCTGCCACAATAATAATAATAATAATAATAATAATAATAATAATAATAATAATAATACTTGCCCTTCACCAGCAGGTTCCAGGCCAGCTTACCACACCTTAAAAGCAGTTAACATTGATGCACATGTGTGACAAAGAGTCCCCATATTGGTACCAGATTTTTTTTTTGTTGCAAACCACTTTGATGATTTGTTATAATCAAGATGTATCTACCAGTAAATCTTGTGAAATAAATAAGATTGTTTCTGCAGGGAAGTAAGAGCTTTACCTTTGTATAATAGACTAATTTCCACACACACTTGCACACTCTTTTTTTCTTCCATCCAGGCAAGGAAGAAGCATTATTTGGGTTCATGGCCACATCCCAGCCAGACAAAAGCATTCAAGGAGTGTACAAGGAGCAGCGGAGTGGGGGTGGGGGTGCTCTGAGATTCTCCAACCATGGGATAGGTCTCATCCAAGCCTCATCTTGGAATGAAAGGATTTCCCTTACATTTCTTATTCCTCTGATACTAGGGTTGCTAACTTTGTTCTGGCAAACTACAGGGCAGGGCGGGGTGGTTGGGGGCCATTCTCCCTCCCCCCATCTGGTGCTGAAGTGACTTCAAAGCAATCCATTGCAATCTATTGCAGCCTAACAGGATGGCCCTTCTGGAATTTGCCCCACCCACTCACAAATTTGTTAATCTGTCTTGGCTACACAGAACTTAAATACATGACCTTTCACACACCCTTTCGAAGACATGCATTGGAGAGGATCCCTAA
This sequence comes from Zootoca vivipara, assembly GCF_963506605.1. Taxonomy (NCBI): domain Eukaryota; kingdom Metazoa; phylum Chordata; class Lepidosauria; order Squamata; family Lacertidae; genus Zootoca; species Zootoca vivipara. The sequence continues at coordinate 76,801,299 of NC_083281.1, forward strand.
CTTGGGGAGAGAGAGAGAGAGAGAGAGAGAGAGAGAGAGAGACCTGAAATCAGGGCCAGATTTAGCTTTGATGAGGCCCTAAGTTACTGAAGGTAATGGGGCCCTTTATATGCCCAGCTGTCCTTTGTCAACAACAAATTGTCACAGTTTTTTTGGGTGTTGAATATATGCTATATGGTAATTTATGGACCTAATAGGTATCTAGGGACGTGGGTGGCGCTTTGGTCTAAACCAAAGGCTTACCGATCAGAAGGTCGGTGGTTTGAATCCCCGCGATGGAGTGAGCTCCCTTTGGCTTGGTCCCTGCTCCTGCTAACCTAGCAGTTCGAAAGCACATCAAAGTGCAAGTAGATAAATAGGTACCGCTCTGGCAGGAAGGTAAACAGCATTTCCGTGCGCTGCTCTGGTTCGCCAGAAGCGGCTTTGTCTTGCTCGCCACATGACCTGGAGGCTGTACGCCGGCTCCCTCAGCCAGTAAAGCGAGATGAGTGCTGCAACCCCAGAGTCATCCGTGACTGGACCTAACAGTCAGGGGTCCCTTTACCTTTAATAGGTATCTAAAGCCATTTGCACATAACAAAATATGTATTTCATCAAAGTAATTGTTGAACTGAAATTAAGAAGTATATTAATAGTGAAATACAATTAAGAAGAAATATATTAATAGTGAAATTAAGCTATAACTTAAAATTTTGGAAATGTACATCCAGTTTTTTCCCTTTAAGATTTTTGGGAGCCCCAAGAGAGTGGGGCCCTAAGCTATAGCTTGTTTAGCTTATACATAAATCCGGCACTGCCTGAAATACAGGACAAAACTGTATCAAGACAGGATGCAGCATTTTACATTGAAATACAGGACAATCTTGTATTATACAGGAGGGGTGGCAACCCTATCGGATACCCACTACTGCTTTTGAACTCCAATTAAACTAGAATAACTTCCAAAGTTACTTCCCAAATCAGAGTGCTTTTTGTTTGCCACAAATCTGTCCATTACTTTGCACCTTTTATGCTACCAGCGAATATGTGACCTCCACATTAGAAACGAGGGTGGAGAATTTGGAACTGCAGATTGTAAGGGGAATTCAGAAGAGGGTTTCAGAAGCTCCCCCTAGGATTACGTTGCAGAAGTTGGGCCTTTTTGGCAACCAGAGCGTTCAGGGTTTGCCTCACTGAAAAAGGGACATTGTACAGCTGGAGGGAAAGTTGAGATTTGGACAAGCAAAATGACCAAGGGGGTGGAGCAACACCACTGTGAAGAAAGGTTCAAATATACAACATTATTGTATATAATAATGGTAATAGTTTAGGGAAGAGGCGAGCCAATAGGGGCATGATAGAGGCTTATAAAATTAGTGCGGAGGAAATTGATCGGGAAAACCTTTGCTCTCCCGCTCATAATAATAGAACTTGAGGACACTCAATGATGCTGAATGTTGGAAGACTGAGAACAGAGATAAGAAAGAAACTTATTTATGGAGTGCATAGTTAAACTGTGGGATCTGCTCTCCAGTCCAGTTCTGGGCACCACAGTTCAAGAAGGATACTGACAAGCTGGAACGTGTCCAGAAGAGGGCAAGCAAAATGGTCAAAGGCCTGGAAACGATGCCTTATGAGGAACGGCTTAGGGAGTTGGGTATGTTTAGCCTGGAGAAGAGAAGGTTAAGGGGTGATATGATAGCCATGTTCAAACATATAAAAGGATGTCATATAGAGGAGAGAGAAAGGTTGTTTTCTGCTGCTCCAGAGAAGCGGGCACGGAGCAATGGATTCAAACTACAAGAAAGAAGATTCCACCTAAACATTAGTAAGAGCTGTTTGGCAGTGGAATTTGCAACCAAGGAGTGTGGTGGAGTCTCCTTCTTTGGAGGTTTTTAAGCAGAGGCTTGACAGGCATATGTCAAGAATGCTTTGATGGTGTTTCCTGCTTGGCAGGGGGTTGGACTGGATGGCCCTTGTGGTCTCTTCCAACTCTATGATTCTATAAGATGCCCATCAACTTGGATGACTTTAAAAGAGGATTAGGCAAATACAAGGAGGGTAAGGCTATCTGTGGCTAACAGCCACAATGTCTATGTTCTTCCTTCACTGTTGGAGGCAATATGCCTCTGAATACAAGTTTCTGAGAATTAAAATTAAGGAGCAGGCTCAGGTCTGGCTTGTGGACTTCCCCTGGGGGCATCTGGTTGGCCACTGTGAGCACAGGATGTGGAATTAGATGGGCCCTTGGCCTTATCCTGCAGCAGCTCTCTTCTTAAATTCTCACGTCGTTCTCTCCAAGCTGTTGAAAATGAGTTTGGTAAATGACTGCTGTGAGAAATGAGTTTGTTTGTTTTTTTTAAAAAAGTTTTAAAAGGGAGTTCTGTTTTGTTTTCTCCCCAAAAGTCAAGCAATAGGACAAAGGAACAATATAGTTCCACGTCTTCAGGGATTCTGTGCTCCGCATGGCTACGGGCTCTGTCATTCCTAGGTTGACTTTGCAGTGTCTTCAGATTAAGAGTGGCGCAAGTCCTGGAGAGCTTCTTTGACCTGAAATTTTGCTCATTTTTTTGCAGCATTTTCTGCGGTTGTGGGAGATCGTTCCCTCTTTACGCTAGCAGCAAACATGGCGCCCCGTTTTTTTTAAAAAAGCGCGTCTACGGATTGTAGCGCGTCTACAGACTGTACCGATAAAATGCTGGGCTTTCACTGTCCAATGGTATTGGGCTTCTGCCAGAATGCTCCTCCAATCACAATTAGCCAAGAGAACAGGAAAGGCGAGAATTTCCCAATTATCCTTATTTGGTGCGAAACACTCCCTCCCCTCCCCCACCCGTCATGTTTTGGAACAGGGGGGGGATGTTGATCTCTCCTGATGCGCACTGAACTTTTGAACCCGCGACGACCTATTTTAATTTTTTTTTTTTTTAGTTTTTCAAGAGTCATGTAAAGTTCATTGCCCTTTTGCACATTTGCACCACCAAGGGGACACAAGGGAGCACATCAAAAGCAATATCCGTCAACCTGAGGATGCATTCAAGATCCATCATTGTATTAGCAACCCCAGTGAAATACCAGTAGCTGTGGGAGGTGCAACGCGGAGCATAGGCACATGCAACAATATCTCTTTGTATAGAGCATGGGGACCTTCCTTCATCTGCACCAATTAGGAAGCTGCCTCGCTGTGAGTCGGAGGGGTCCGCAAGACCGACACCCAAATGTACCCAATTTTCGCCGGTTCAGTGCTTTTTCCCTTCCTGCCAGAGCTCATAAGGATCCAAACACCAATTTGCTGCGCACACAAGGGGTGTGAAATCCCTTCTCAAAGTTAATTGGAGCCGATTGAAGCTTCAGAGAGATCGTGGACAAGCGAATTCTTCCAGAGCGAATTGGACATGTTCTATAGATAAGAGCTTGGTGGGGCGTTTTCTCTTTCTCTCCCCCGCCCATGCCCCACAAAGCTTTGATCGGGGATGAGCTGCACAGCCATTTTGGCATCAGCGACTCTAGTCACAAGGCATACTAAAATGGCCGTCTCAGTCGCTTCTGATCTTGGTATTCTAAACGTTATGCTTTCCGGCTGGGCTGAATTGGATACCCAGGCAGACCCTGAGTGCTGAGCAAGCTCTAGATTTGGAAGAACCGCCCCCTCCATGCACAATAGTGTCTCCATCTCTACACTGTTGCCAGCACTCTCTTCCTTGCCCATGTTATAGGAATTCTAATGTCTTAAATATAGAATAAATGTGGATAATTGCATAAGGTATACACATACATACGTATATAAACCACATGTACAAGAGAGCAATCCACAAGCCATCTCGGCTCTCCTAAAGACTAAATATTTCCTCTGCCTGCTTAATCCCCCCTGCCTGGGAACAGACAGCAACCAGGGGAACGGATTCCTGAAGGGATTCCTCTCCTAGATCTATGAACTTCCCTTGCATTAATGGTCATTGTTTGCCCAGATGTTCTGCATTGAGGGATATCTGACCGGCCTGCTGATTGTCTTATCAAATGCTAATGTTTTGTGTAAACTGTGTCTTGAACTAAACTTGCTAAATCCTCAGGAATATCACACCTTGGCCTGCCTGAGCCGCAATAACCCCACCTTATGTGTGATATAATTTCTGACTGTTTGTAGAGGGGATGTGTTTCTTCTCCATGCCAAAATGCAAACCCTTAAAAGAGATGTTTCTTCTTGGTTCTGGGTCTCTCTTGCCTCCTTGCTAGGAGGAGAGGGAAAAATAAAGATCTGCCTTGCCTCCCACTGCATCCTGCCTCCATCCATTCATCTCTGACCGATCATGGACTTAGGGGGCTCAGGGGTCCCATGGGGAGTTGGACAGCAAAAGCCAACCACACCTATTTTTTTTTCTATATCACCCAGATATAGCTGTTGGGAAGATGAGCAAAGTAAGAGATGACATGATGGAAGTTTATACTGTAAAATCATGTGTGGCATGACGAAAGTGGATATAGTGATTTTTTCCTCCCCCCTCTCTCATAACACTAGGACTTGTGGACACCCAATGAAGCTGTAGAGTTAAATGATGGAACTCGCACCCACAGGAAGTAGCGATGGCCACCAACCCAGATGTCTTTGAAAGAGAATGAGATTAGTCCACAGAGAAAGCTTTCAATGGCAACTTTCTGCAATGACTATGCTCCGCTTCTGAATTCCAGTTGCTGGCAATTTCAGGGGAGGGGAGAGTACTCTAGTGCTTGTGGTGTAGTGGTTAAGAGCGGTAGACTCCTAATCTGGGGAACCGGGTTCGCGTCTCTGCTCCTCCACATGCAGCTGCTGGGTGACCTTGGGCTAGTCACACTTCTCTGAAGTCTCTCAGCCCCACCCACCTCACAGGGTGTCTGTTGTGGGGGAGGAGGGGGAAAGGAGATTGTTAGCCGCTTTGAAACTCCTTCGGATAGTGATAAAGCGGGATATCAAATCCAAACTACTCTTCCTCTTCCTCTTCCTCTTCTTCTTCTTCTTCTTCTTCTTCTTCTTCTTCTTCTTCTTCTTCTTCTTCTTCTTCTTCTTCTTCTTCTTCTTCCAGATTGCCCATGGGCATCTCTGGTTGGCCACTGTGACAATGGGATGCTGGACTAGATGGGTCAATGGCCTTTTCCAGCAAGCTCTTCTTAGGTTCTTAGGAGAACAGGTGGTGGAGCATCTTTCGGGCAGGTAAGTAAGAGAGCAAGGGGTGAAGGGAAAACAGTTGCTAATGGAAATACCCAAGTCAGCAGTAGGCTGATGAGAAAGTATCAACGGCAGTGAGGAGCCAGCATGAGGTGTCCTTCGGGGCCACCAGGGTGCTAATTGCTGGTGCTGATCTTGAGAAACATTTCCTATGGGGAAGCTGTGGGTCCTAATCGTGATGTTGGGACACTAGTTTCCATCAGCCCCAGCCAGCGTGGCTAATAGACAAGAATAGGGAGAGATGGAGTCCAGCAACATCAGGAGAACCACAGCTCCCCCCCCCCCCCCGGCCGGCCCAGGAGCAGCTAGGGTTGCCAGACTCAATAGAGGACAGGACTTCTGTGCCTTTAATTGCCCTGCTCTCTTTTGAGTCTGGAAACCTTAAAGAGAAACCAGCAGACCCTTTGCTTGGAAATTAAACAAAGGGTCTGCTGGTTTCTCTCTAAGGTTTCCAGGCTCAAAAGAGAGCAGGGCAATTAAAGGCACAGAAGTCCTGTCCTCTATTGAGTCTGGCAACCCTAGGAGCAGCTCTTCTTTACCCAGCATTCTTTTCCCAATCCTATGTCTGACATCTGTGCTCAAGGTCAGCCATGGGAGAAGCTGATTCAGAGCATGTGCACCAGCTGTTGGGAGTTGGGGAGTTGAGGCCTTTGAGAGATGCCTCCTTAGAAGCAGAAGGCAGAAGACCAGGGCTTTATTCTCTGCACCTCGTTCCCAAAGCACACATTTGTCACACGCTTTTGCCAGGAACTGCTCATAGGTCACACTTCCCCCCTTCCACTTGAATTAAAGTGGGATGGCACACATCAATGTAAGTATGCAAAATAAGATTTACCTGGATGAGTGATTTTGCCGTATGCCGCTGTGCTCCACTGTGAGTCAGTGTCCTGCATGGTGGCCATTGTTTGGAAGCAAGCCAGCAAGCCCAGATTGTTAACTCACACAGAGATGCAGGGCACCTTCCTTAGAGGGCAGATGATCCTGACGTTTCTCTGCCTCAAGAGTGATCAAACAGTCTCATCCCACTTAACACAACAGAGCTAGCCTAGTTAACACCCAGAGCCATGAATGATGCAGCAACCGGACATTAATTTGTTAATTTGCTCCATTCTCACTGTGCTCTTATAGCCATTTTCTCAAAACAGCCCTGAGCGTGCCCAGGGCTGGCATGGAATTTCAGGTTTAATCTATTTCCAGTCTGGTTTACTGAATAATTGCAATTGGAGGGTCCTCCCCTACACTTGTGGGAGTGGGAGCCTCCTCTTGGGGAGCTTGCGCTTACACGACTCAATGTTTCGGTGAAACTTTCCTCAGTCCGTTTCCTCCAACACAGGGCACAGGGATTGAGGGTGACCTGCTGTGGGTCACTGCTTCATGATCCTGTGGATTTTCACACAAACGGCACAGCTGCAGAGGGGAGAGGGCAGTTTCTAGCTCACAAATCTGAACTGTGTTGAAGGGAGGCAGCAGAGTTCTGATTGGTGAGGGAGAAACTTTCAGGCTAAAAAACCAGGAAATAGAGTGCACCCTCAGGCTAAGGCAACTGAGTTTCTCAGATGGCTGCCAGAGACCCAGCAGAACCCAAGCTTGGGTGCTGCCCAGTGACACAAACAACGCCACTCACCACCCTCTCTGACAACCCCTGACAGCATTTTAGCAATGAAAGGGGGGCAGTGCCACTTTTGAATGGAAGCTACTCTCAGTTCCCATCCACTGTGGCGCCCTTCAGTTGTTTGGGGCAACCAACCCTTATCAGCCCCAATAAATGTGTGTTGGTGAAAAGCTCCTATAGCTTTATGAGCTCTGTAACTTTCATAGGCTGGGTTTTATAGACCAGGGTTTCCTAAACTTGGGTCTCCAACTGGTTTTTTTTTGGACTACAACTCCCAGGACCAGTGGCCAGGGATGATGGGAACTGTAGTCCCAAAACATCTAGAGGGCTGAGTTTGGAAAACCCTGTATAGACTATCTAGAAACTGGGCATTGCCTTTTGGGTAAACAATGATGGCAAGATAGCCACCATGGGTGGGCACCAAGCTTCGCTCTCAAAGGTGACACCACTAGGTGCCCAGTAAGGAAGGCCTTGAGTGGCAGCATGCCTGGGTCAGGGCACTGAAAGGCCTTTTGAGACCCTTCACCAGTGCCCCAATACCACCACCCCCACACACCATGCTGTGATGGGCACTAAGGGGCTCATTGCCTTCCATAAAGGGGGGATACAGTGGTACCTCTACTTACGAATTTAATGCGTTCCAAACGCACATTTGTAAGTAGAAAAAATTGAATCCCATAGGAATGCATTGGGAGAAAAAATTCGTAAGTAGAAAAAATCCTATCTAAAAATTCGTAAGTAGAAAAAATCCTATCTAAACCGCATCCAAGATGGCGGACGGAGCTCCATTCATAAGTAGAAACATTCGTAAGTAGAGTTATTCGTAAGTAGAGGTACCACTGTATATGGAATTCAAATCATATGAAACCAGGGCTCCAGTCTTTACATTTCTAGCTCTGCCTACTTTTACCTGTGCCCTTACCTGCCTCTGGCATGTGGAAGCTTGCCCAGAATGGAATGTGACCTTCAGGCTGAATTCCACCCCCCCCCCCAACCCTGAGGTAAGCCACTAGGTAGGCTTATGGGGAGTGAGGCAGGCTACATCAGGCAGGACTGACTAAAAGCCAGAGGCATCCCTAAGCTTCACTTCCATTCTGCATGGTTATCCAACGAGGCAGTCGACAGCCGGCGAACAAAGAAAAAGAGCCCGCCAGTGAGTGCTTCAAACTTTTACACTTCACATTTATTTTGAAAAAAAAGTCTTCTTAAAAATACTCCTACAAAGGCATCGGAGCAGCAGATTTTGTTTCCTTTATAAATACATCTGGTTTATTATTATTATCATTATTAATTATTATTCTTTCCTCCCCAGCAACATCAAAAGATGCACCACGGAGCCAGGAGAAGGCCCTGGTCGGAATGGAAGACACCCCCATGTGATCAGGGCTGGAACGCCACTTACCTATTCACATTTTCTAAAAAATACAAACACGGTCAGGGGAAACAGCAAATGTCGCACACCCAAGGCCACAGCCCGTGGGCAGATGGAGACTGCACAGGCATTCTGAAGTAGAAACCTGTGCGATAAGTAGAAACCATTGAGCAGGGAGAGGAGGCTTGGCGACTGAAGACGCTGCTCTGAGCCAGAGCTGAGGTGCAGGGCTGCAGGGTAGGGGTGGGGTAGGAGAGAACCCAAAGTGGCAACAAACGCCAGGCCAGTTTGGTTTTCATCTTGAGACTGGTGATAGTTGGTGCATGGGGATCTTCTGGGGTGGGGGTGGGGAGATCCTTTAGCTATCATTCCTGCATTGCAGGAGGTTGGACTAGATGACTCCAGACGATGCTGAAGGAATCATTCTATGCTGCTATGACTTTTTTCGGGGCTGTTCGTTGCAGTTGGCAGCCACTCTTCCCTCCTACACCTGCTGCTTCCCCAACCCAACCCCCGAGTAGTGTTCATTTCAACCTCTTGGTTGGTTCCAGCCAATCAGGGATTATGTACTGGATGCAATGATACCAGCCAATCAGGAATCACAGACTGGATGTGAACTATGGTAGCCAATTGGAATGAGTGCTGATGGGCTAATGTCAGTTGTGGTTAAACGAAACCCCTTTCAGAGCCAGCAAAGTGCTTTCTGTACTGTTCACAGGGACACACCTAACCTATCAAGCAGCACTGCAAGGAGGGAAAGATCTCTCAGAAACCACCCCAATGTACTTCCTTCTAATCCTGATACGGTTGTAGGTGAAACTGTCACCTGCTGTTCTAACCCTTGCATTAAGAGATCTCCCAACTTGGTGGCAACGGCAGTGGTGTTTCCAGTTGTCTTTCTAGCAGCATTAGAACACAGGGGCACTGGAAGCAGCAGGCAGGGGTCTTTCCCAGCCCTGCCTGGAGATGCTGGGGACTGAACCTGGGACCTTTCTGCATGCAAAGCAGGTGCTCTACCCCGGAGCTACAGCCCATCAACCAGTTTCATCCTTATTGGATCGGGCATGGAACTTAAAAACCAAAGTCTACCCCTGGAACTGCTGATGGGGCATGAGTCAAAGGAGGTCCAGCTGGAAGAGGACAGCAACTATCTGAAAACAAGGCCAGGCTGCATCAGTTGCTGCAGGGCCCATCCAGAATTTAAAACAGTATGGCTTTCTAGATGTTGTTGGACTCCCATAATCCCTGACCACTGGCCCTGCTAGCTGTAGGGGCTGATAGGTATTCACCAACATCTGGCTCCTCATTGCTGATCTGTAGAGCATGGAAGTGTAGACAAAACTGAAAGGGGGCACAGACAAGGCAGCCTGCAAGAGCCAAACCAGAGCCTTCTAGCCTGTTTCTCTAGGCAGCCCAAGGCCTCTGGAAAACCTGTTCTCATGAAAGAAAGGCAAGGAAGATGCTGAGGCCATTGAGTCTTCCTGGAAGTCACAAGAGGGACAGGCTGTAACCCCACTTTATAGGTATGATTCTCCAGTAGAAGGAATATCCACTGAGGATGAACCCAATCTGCCCCATGTCTGTTCTCTCAGCATCTCATATTTTCTTCCACCCTTTGGATAATTAACCCATCATTATCCTCAGCAGTGTGAGATGGCCCCATGGGGAAACGGCTTCCATGCTACTGGGCATGTGTGAAGGGTGGGGTTGGGCAGCAGAGACCAAGATCTAACAGAGGGCTGGGGAACCTGCAGCCCTCCCAATTTCTATACCCCACAACCATTGATCAGGCTGGCAAGGGCTGATGTATATTGGGAAACCAACAGCACATGGAGGACTCAAAGCTAAGCTTTAACGCATAAAAGAAGACCAGATGAGAAGAAGCCCAACACACAACTCATTTGTTCCACTGAATTCAATGGGACTGACTTCTTGAGTTGGCATGTATAGGATTGCACTGCAAGGTGGGGTTGTTCATGGGTAGAGTTTTAAAGCAGGGGGTGGTGAACTGGATCTGGCTAATGGGCTGGATCCTTACAACCCCCTCCCACTATGGGTCAGGTTTGGCAGGTTGCAGGCAGCCTGCCCACCTGTCAATCACCTGACATCAAGGCCAGGAAACCCATTTTTGCCCATGTGGTTTGGAAGCAAACTGTGTGGGTATAGGCACTGCACTTCACCTGCCCTGGTGATCAGCTGATTGGTGGTAACAGCAACACCCCCTACTTCCAGCCACATCCTTATCTGCCCCACACCTGACATAAAGTATGTCATCAGATGTAGGACATGTGAGCATGGCTTGACCAAAACAGTCTAGTGTTCCAAATCTGGAGACTGGTGGACCTAATGAAGCTAGCTAGGAGAAGCTTCTCCACCCCTGCCTTAAACCAAGGAAGTTCAATTCCAGTTCAGTTACTGTTCTGCTTAAAAAAGAAAAGAAAATCACAGTGAAATATTTGAGTGTTCTATCAAACTTTTGCATTTAGGAATTGCTTTTCTCTGCTCCTCTCTCCCAGCAGCCCCAAAGTGCTTGCCTTTGATATGCAAATCCTGGCTCCCTACTGAGAAAGTTGCTCTTTCCGACACAACAGGCCACCCCTCTCCACTCCTAGCCCTATCACAGTGTCCAGAAGTGCCAGGGCCCAGGGCCTGACGATTTATTGCTATCTTCAACAGAACGCTGCCAATCCCGTTTCAGCTCCAGGATCGCTGAAGAAAATGTGGCAATGGCAGAGGAAGGTGGCAGGCATGGGATGAGGAAAGGGTGGGTGCTGGCTCAGCGTGTTGGAAGAAATCAGAAGGGTGACTTGAGCAGTTGCAATGGGGTGATGCGGACCGACAGGACAGCTCTGGTGAATTAAAGGCAAGTGCTTGGCATGGCAGAGTCCTGATTCTGAACACCGCACTTGAAATACCTGCAAAATAAGTCTCTCTGCTGGCTTAAGGACAGAGAAAAGAGAAGTGTGCGTGTATGCGGGGGGGGGGCAGGAAGGAAGCACAGTCGAGGAGAAGTAGGGGAGATTTCCAGGATCCTGGTGAGGTCACAATGAAATATCTAGCATAGATGGGTGAGTCCCATCTCATTAGAAAAATGGAAGAAATGAGGCGAGTCTCCATAAGCCCCCTTCTCTTGAAATCATAGTCTGCATTAGGCGTGCTGCGAGTACACGCTCTCTCTCACACACACAGTGAAATGGCTCAGGTAGATGTGTGTGTTGTGTTGTCTTGCCCGTCTGCTGGTGATGACAGCTCCCCTGCCCTCCCTCCCGTGACACCAGCAGCACCCAGTGGAACAAGACCGGGCCTTCGTCAGGAGGGAAGGGTCAGGGCAGCTTTAGTGCAAAGATACGCCAGGTCCTCCCCCGTGCAAAGGAGCTTGCACAGAAAACCAGAAGGCAGGCAGTGGAGCACAAAGGCCAAGGCTGGCTCAGGTTCCAGGGGATAGCTTGGTGTGGCGCTAAATGGGGATGGCTTGAAATGGGACACCCTCCCCCACCAACCCAAGGGATCAATGCTACCCATGGCATTGTAAGAGCTCTTTGCTCTATACAGCCAAGCTACACCTGATTCTGTAATAACTGTATGGGATGATGACAGATTTCAGGACATTGAAATCTGTTTCTCCCTGCCATGCGCACATACCTCTGGCAAAAGTATATGTACTTTTGCCAGCATTTGTATTTATTTATTTTTAAATCAGCCCAGGTAACCTATCTACAGCAGCCCAGTTCAGGAGTAACAGAAAATTGGGGCTTTCTGCCATGACAAGCTAAGGGTTGTATCTTTCCTTTTCTCCTTTTCCTCTTTTCTGGTCACAAGGAAGAGATCAGATGTTTTTGATCTGTTTTTAACCAAGGCACAGTTCCCCACAATGTCCGAACTCAAAGATTGAAGGTTTGTTTAAACTAGGATTTAAGAACAAACCAGGATCTGAAAAAATGTTTCAGTGCTGGTTGAGCTCATTAGCTCTACTTTAATTCTTCATGACATCTGAATACTGGAAACCATGATTTGTTCAAAGCTGGAAACCAGGAGCCCACCTAGGACTCTAACCTTATTTTACGCAGCCTCGGACACCTCCAGAAGCTGCCCCATTCTTCTGCCCCATCAGAGTTCCCTTCTTCCTGTTCCCCCCCCACTCTCCCAGAGTTTTCCTCTCCTTCTGTGTACTTTCATGACCATTTGCACAATATTTAATTGATAAAAAATGAATCTATGCTTTTATTTGGGGATACGTTTTATTCTGGATTTGTCTTTAGTCTGGATCCCAGATTGTTCTCTCTAAGGTGAAACAAACCACAGTTCGCTAAAGTTTGGATGTCATGGGGAATTGTTACTACTTTAAAATTAGAAGCCAAAGTTTACAAACTCCTTCTGATTTGCATGAAAGAGGAAGCATTGCTCATTCATGTAGCAGATGTCTGCAATTTTCCATTATCCTGAACCAGGCCTTTGTCTCTCGAACCCAGAGAGATGAAAATTATGTGAGATGAAAAACTATTGGCACTGCTGGTTATCATTACCTTCTCCTACAGAAATAAGAGACCCCGAGCTAAGCAGAGTGACCCTTTCCAACCTGTGATCCCCCTGACAGTGGCATGGTGGGTTTCCAAACTATTCACAACTTTCCCTGTTCTTTGAACCTTCAGAAGGGCAGACTGAGTCAATGAGGATAGACTTTCTGCAAGGTTAAGCTCCAACCAACAGTCCTCCTCACAACCTGCCAGAGCTTGGCCATGGCAGGTCTGAGACCCACAATACCACCCATGTGCTGAGCACCAGCTGGGCTCCAACTTGTGGCTGCCAAGACTGAGATATGGGGCCTTGGGCTGGAGGTTAAAAGTCCTGCCGTGAGCCTTTCCTGACAAGGCTACAGGCTCCCCTGTTGTTGACCTACCTCCACTTTTGTTTCCAGTCTCCTCAGGATGCTCAAGGACAGTTGAGGGTGTGTCAGAGGACTTCAAGAACCATTGGCCCCATGCTCCTCCAGCCCTCTTAGATGTTTCTTCACTCCCAGCTGAATTTCTCAGTTTAAGGCCCCCTTGGAGCAATTCCCAGGTTGGTATCTTTTTGAAAACTATCACAACATCTCTGCACGAGATTCAGCAAGTGGTCCCCAATATGAAACAGCAGACAAGCCAACTAACTTTGAGACAACTGCTAAGGGATGACAAAGGACTTAGGAGCAGCCTGGCAGAACATGGGGAGGGGTTAGAGTGTGTCTGAAATGCTCACGGCCCCCTGGGAGTGCTCAGCCAGGAAGCTGTCCAGGAGGAGACAACAGAGTGTCCCTGGGGGAATAGAACAGTGGATTTGCCATCCCGTTTTCATTTTTTTTGTTAAAACAAAACAACTCGGCTCCCCCCAAAATAATAATTCCCCCCTCCCCCCACATCCCATTGTAAACAAAGTAGAAAAAGATGGAACAACGACAACCAGATGGAAATGCACATCAAATCTACAACATACTGCATGGAACGGGACGAGAGGGGCAGGGAGTTTCCCGCCGGAAGCAGGTCATTGGCAAACCATGAAGCCTTTCAAATGTCTTGTGCATATTGATATGTAGGAGCTGCCACCGGGAAGTGCAGCGTGCAGAGCCTCTAGGAGGCGCCGCTTGCAAAAACAGTCCCAGCGCAACAGAGACCAAGACCTCCGAAAGCCCCATGACTTTGCTTTCCCCAGTGTGGGGAAAAGATTCTCTTTCATACAGAGGAGGAGGTATGGGTGGGTGGGTGAGCTTCGCCTGGATCCAGTCCTTCAGAGGAAAGGAAGTTAAAAAGACGTGTCCATCTCTGAAGTCTGTGACTCTAGAGGTGACCCCATTACATGGGTGGAAAGTTTGCCGGCGCTTGTCCCCTCTTCGGTCCGCAGGTCTGCTGGCTGTTGTGGGAAGGGGAGGGCATGCCCAGCAACACATGCAGTTTTGTAACCTCCCCCCCCCCTCCCTGAAGACTTTCTGGTCCACTCTGTGCCCCAGGAGGTCCAACTCGTGCAAAGGTGGAGGGCGAAAGGGTCCCTCTGGATCCCTCCCCAGCTTGCTTGTCTCAGAGCCCTTAAAGAGAAATCCACTGCGGTTCTGTTTCATTTTAAAACATCCTTCTAAATAAGAGTCCTTCCTCTTCCCTTTTTTTCTGGATTCTTGAAGTCTGCAGCATCTTTGCCCTGTGGCTGCCCCTTCCCTGTAGCTGCTGTCTCCATGGGGGAGCATTAAGACCCGCCCAAGGGCTCAGACACACAGGGACAAAAGGGGAACAGGACCTTGAGGGAGAGGTGTGTGCAAGTACCCAGCTTCTCAAACCTCCACGGACTGGATTTGATTCATCTGTGCTCGCATCACCTGGATACTGTTCAGGATTTTCTTCTGGTGCCCAGCTAATGTGACCCCTACTCGCAGGATGTCCCTAGGGGAGGAGGAAAAAAAACCCACAGCAACAACAAGAGAGAAGCATTAGTGGCAGCAAAAATTGGGGGCACCGCACACTATTAATTATAAACTCAGTCATAGGATCATAGAGTTGGAAGGGACCATGAATCTCAACATGTGGTCTCCCATCTAGTTTGAAACCATACTGGACCCTGCTTAGCTTTGCTAAGTGGTCAGCCAAATGCCTTCGTGGGAAGCCTACAAGCAAGACCTGAGTGCGACAGCAACTCTCCCCACTTGTAATTCCCAACAACTAGTATTCAGAGGCATTGCTGAGAACATAGGCCTCATGGCTAGTACTCATCCACCTCTTCTCCCCTGGAACTTACTCCATGTTCATTTGGGACACCACATCGAAGTTGGTGAAGCCAGCACTGGCAAAGCTCTCCTTGTACTGCCCCATCTTGATGGCTTCAAGCCACTCGTCCACAGTATTGAAACTGGAATAGTCTGGAATGGTGCGGTCCAGTAAGGGGAGGTTAATCCTGGAGTTGAGGGGGTGGGGTGGGAGAGATTGCAACAAATGAGCAAAAGAAAAGATCTGGATTTGTTTGGCATGGGAGAAACCCACCCTGATCATTTTCACAAGGGAAGCGCCTAGCACCTGCTTTGCATGCAGAAGGTCCCAGGTTTAACCCCTGGCATCACCAGGTAGGGCTGGAAGACCCTCTTGGTTCAGGGAGATTATAAGACCTGACCCACATTCTTGGAAACTCTAATGATTCAGGGGCCATGATGTGCATGGTGTAGGACTTCAATGAGGACAGGTCCCAGGCTACTTTCTCAGGGGAGAACCCCGGGTGCTTCATTTGGGAGCCTTGTGGTCAGGGAATGCAGCTTGGCCACCACCCTGTGATTCAAAGGATGAGTCTCCTGCAGTGCCTCTTTCTTGCAAAAGGCAACAATGGCAAAAGAAGGCAATGGCCCTTTAGCCAACCAGGTAGTTCCCTCCTCCCCACCCAGGGGCTGGAGCTTGACACATTCCAGGAAGGATCAGCCTGCATAAGGCTTCAGTTGGCTCTGGCTCTCTATCCAGAGGTCTTCTCAGGCAGTTGCCTTTGCAGGACCCCTTGGAGCTGTCCAAGGTCCTGTAGGCTCCCTGCTTGACTTGGGCTCCTGACTACTAGACACCACCTGCCTCCCTTGTGAACCTCAAGCATCTTCAGCACTCAGCAGTAAAGCACTGCATGTAGGCATCCCTGACCCAAAGTGCCAGGCTCTGGGAAACCAGAAACCCATTTTAGCTTGGGTAAAATTCTGGAGCAGCCTTCCCCAACCTGCTGCCATCCAGAAGATGCTGAACTCCACTTCCCATCAACCCTAACCAGCATGGAGTGATGGGAGTTGTTGTCTAGTCAACATTTGGAGGGGCCGCAGATCCCCCACTGTGTGCCCTGCTCCCTACCCAGAGGAAAGGGGTGCCATGGCTTTCAGGCTGTTTGGGTTCCGGATCATCTTGTCCAAGGTGTTGACAATCTGTCCAAATTTGGGCCTGTGGTTACGGTCCTTCTGCCAGCAGTCCAACATGAGCTGGTGCAAGGCACTGGGGCAATCCATGGGTGGTGGGAGCCGATAATCTTGCTCAATGGCGTTTATTACCTGCAAGGGGGGGGGGGAAAAGCCCACATGCATCTTTTTGTCCTGTAGATGCTGACTGCTAGCCAACCACTGATGGCTAAAGGACACCGTTCTCATGGAAACAAATGTGACTTGAGAGTTCATTCACAGGTTCAGCCACAGCTTTCCCCTCCTTCGTTGTCTGAAGCGGCTCATTAATTGGCCACGTCAACAGACTTAATCCACATCCAAAGGGAAATATTGCCTAAGCATCCATCGGCCTTGACGTCTGACGGGCAAGGCTGCCGCTCCCAATCTGTAATTGGGGATGTGACAATGCACATTATGCACATGCAAATACACACACATGAATTTGCTCCACCCCCCCCCGGGAACTCCTCTCCTCTCCCCTCCCCCACCTACTACGCTAGCCGCACAAATGCCCTGCTAGAGACATGAGAGGCTCTCCCCTCTGCTGGTGTTCGCAGCCCGGGTCGAGGAGGCTAATCGGGGGTGAAGTTACTGAACGCTTTGCCCTTGCTGGAAAGATCACTGTCAATTAGCCAGCAATGGCTTCTGGGGTGGAGAGCTCCAGGGCTGGAGGAAGGGCAGGAGCACAGAGCAGAAGGAGCCGGTCAAGGAGAAAGGCTGGGAGCTGCTACGAACTGAGGCAGCTCCCTGAGACGATCATGTTCCTACAGGGGCAGGGATTTGACATCAGACTGAGAATGACAGCAGTCCACAGGCTGAGACAGAATGCCTCTCTTGGCTTATGATTATTATTAATACCCCGCCTATTCCTTAGACTGGGACTCAACATGGCTTACAGACAAAAATACAAACCACAGATAAAATACAAAAACATATAAAAGGCCATCACTAAATAATAATTAAACCTTGATAGAATTAAAACAATGCAGGGGGGGGGAATCTATCAAAATGCAGATATTAAAAACAGCACAGCACTATTAAATGCCCTTTCCTTAAAAACAAACAAACCATATAAGGCTTAATAAGTCATAACCAGCACTTTGAATTGTCCCCAGAAACAGACTGGCAGCCAAGTGGAATTTCAGCAAATCCCTGCCAGACCTCCATCCAACCTCTGCTTTTTGTTGTTGTTGTTTAGTCGTTTAGTCGTGTCTGACTCTTCGTGACCCCATGGACCAGAGCACGCCAGGCACTCCTGTCTTGCACTGCCTCCCGCAACCTCTGCTTAAAAACCTCCAAAAAGGAGAGCTGACCACCTTCTGGGGGAGTCAGCCAGCTCCACTGTCAAACAGCTCTTACCATCCGGAAGTTCTTCTTAATATTTAATAGGAATTTCCTTTCTCGTCATTTGAGTCCATTTGTTCAGGTCCTACCCTCTGGAGCACCAGAAAACCATCTTGTTCCATCTTCCACGTGACAGCCCTTCAGATATTTGAAGATGGCTACCCTATCATCTCTCAGTCTAAAGATACCCTGGTCCACCAGCAGTCCCTCATACTTACATCTTGGTTGGTCATGTCCCAGTACGGCCGCTCTCCATAGGACATCACCTCCCACATGACTATCCCGTAGCTCCACACGTCGCTTGCAGAAGTGAACTTTCGGTACTGGATGGCTTCCGGTGCTGTCCAACGGATCGGGATCTTTCCGCCCTGTAGTGGGGGTGGAGCACAGGGTTTCTCGCTTGGGTTGCTTGCATCAGCCCCAGCCAAGTGGAATGGCTGCTAATGGAGTCAGTGGGGAACAAGTAAATAAGAGTTAGCCCTAACCAACTTCTTGTAAGGAGGCTAGTATGTTGGCATAGGTCCAATTGCACCTGTACTCATACCTGGCAGCACCGCAGCACCATTAAGAAGAGGAGGAGAAGAAGAGTTTGGATTTGATATCCCGCTTTATCACTACCCAAAGGAGTCTCAAAGCGGCTAACAATCTCCTTTCCCCTCCTCCCCCACAACAGACACCCTGTGAGGTGGGTGGGGCTGAGAGACTTCAAAGAAGTGTCACCAGCCCAAGGTCACCCAGTAGCTGCATGTGGAGGAGCGGAGACGCGAACCTGGTTCCCCAGATTACGAGTATACTGCTCTTAACCACTGCACCACACTGGCTCTCACTCATTAATGCAAGTGTAAGTATCTCATCCCCTGACTCCTCAGTTGAATATTTCACCGGTTGATGAAGTGATAGCATTCAATGTGGGCTGCTGAGCCTAGGTTTCTTCAAGCAAGCAAGGCTACCACTAACCCAAGAATCCTCTCCATAAGATACTGGTTTGAAAACTATGGGAGTCACTCCATATATGTCCACTTGACTGCTTCAATCAGCAGAACTGGCACCAGTACAGGTGAAACATAATACCCATTCCGCGTTGGTAAGAAATCCTTATTTTAATGTGGCAGAATCTACACACTGGAACTCAGGCAGCTGCCTTCACCAGGGCCGGCCCACCCATGAGGCAAGGTAAGTGTCAGAGACTGGGCAGAGGAGGAGGAATGCTGGAGACCGCCTCCCCATCCTGACCCTTCCAGGGAGGAGGAAGAGGAAGACAGTATAGATTTACAACAGTGGATTGAAGGAGGTCACAGCTCAGAGGTAGATAAGGGGAAAAGTTGGGAAATAATGGGAGAGGAGGAGGAGGCAGAAGCGGAGTAGCAGATGACTGACACGTTGTCATTAGAAAGCACCCCAGACCCTCCGTCTCCCAGAACCCGGCGAGCCTTAAAAGTAGGAGAGCAAAGAGCTCAAAGACAGAGGGCATGTAACAGCACCCATAGGAGTGACGAATAAGGAAGTGGGAGAGACAGGTGTGTGTGGAGATTCACTTGGGACAACGCCATTATCCAAGAGGCTGGGTTCGATAGCCTTTCTCTGTAAAGATTGAAATAAAAAAGGATGGTAAGAAACCTTTCCTTGTCTTTATACTTTCCTGAGCAACCAGCCGGGAGCAACTGACAGCATCCTGGCAGTAAGGTGAATGCCTCAGGTGGCAGGATCTACAGGGACAGAAGCTCCGAATGTAGATCTTTATTGCCCCCTTGTTCCTGATTTAGACCTTCACTCGCCCCTTCTTCCCTAGTGGGGAAAGGGGTGCCATTTTGTGGTTTGCCTCTGGTGCCAAAATATCTTGGACTGACCCTGTACTCTTTTCAGTGCCTGCTAGAAACCGTTTTGTTTTGGTTTTTTTAAAAAAGACATGCCTACACAGACATGCAGAACATGGATGTGTATTTTGACATGTTGCTGATTTTACCTTTTGAATGTCTTAAAGGGCTGCTTTTGCACTTTTTACTGATAATTTCATTTTATCCTCTTTGCGAAACGCTTAGAGGTGCTGTTTTTCTCTTTACAATCAAGCGGCGCATAAAGTTTATGCAACAAAAGTGAATAAATACAATGAGAAGGGAGCTTTCGAGGCACGAGAGCAAGATAGAACTAGAACTCCCATGTTGAGATGCAGTCGGCTTTTGAATACTAAATGCTTGTGCGGGGGGAGGGGGACACCCCCTTTCTGTCCTGTTGGTAATGCTCCCCAGTGGCAACAAGTTGGGTACCGCTAGATACAGACATGCTGAATGAGGCAGATCTTTGCTCTCAATCCAGAAGGGTCCCCCCCCCAATATATTTCCTTATTTTCAAGGAAGGTCAGGAAAAATTAGGTTGCCTGTTTTCACTTTACCGATCCAGTTCTGTGACAGTACAGCGCCAGACCCCCACCCAGCGCTGTTCGCACCGACCAAATAAAAAATGCAACGGGAGAGGCTTCATTGCCAGCATCAGTGATGCTTCAGCAGCCTCGCTGATCATCAAAGAGGAAGAGCCATAAATTCTTAACACTGCCGTGCCGGGTCTGAGTTAAGAGGCCTTTGGCGAAGGCCATTTCTGTCTGCTGCAGAGAAAAGCCAGATTCCTGTGGAAGGTTGACCCAGATAAGGTGCCCCGTGACCCTTCCGACTCATCTCTCCAGAAGAAACTTCTTGTGTGTGTCTTCTCTCCTGTGCATGATTGGGCTGAGCAACTCACGCCATTGGGAGATGTCCCTGGCCTGCCCAGAGTCCTCTGATCCACTGTGCCAACTCTAGAAACAGTTTTCTTTGTGTTTTTATGGGAAGCATTTCTTGAACCATTTGCGCCAGGGGCGGGGAACCTTTTTGGCCCCACGGGCCAGAATCTCACCAAGATTCTGTCCTTGCGGGCCAAATTCGACAGGTGGAGGGAGGCTTCCACCTGCTAACCACATGATCTTACAACTACGCCATGTGCGAGGTGCTGCTAAATGAGTTGTGTTGCCCACCTCCCACATCATTTTAGCAGACTTCCATGGGGTTTTCTGCTAAAGCGATGAGTTGGAGATTCTGAAGTATACCTGTTCCCAGCTCCTTGTGGGCAATGGACACTTAGGTCCATTAATCTGAGTAGAACTCAGTTGAATAGCATCAGAATAGAACGCCCGTGATGAAGCGGTGGCAAGGCAATTTCTCAGGAGGGGAACATAAAGATGAGCTTGCTGGATCGGGCCAATGGCCCATCTCATCCAGCATCCTGTTGTTATGGTGGCCAACCAGCTGTCCGTGGGAAGCCAACAAGCAGGAATTGAGCACAAGAGTGCTCTCCCTTCTCCTGTGGTTTCCAGCAACCGGTATTTAGAAGCATTTCTGCCTCCAACTGTGAAGGCAAAGCATAACCATCATGGCTAGCAACCATTGATAGCCCTCTTCTCCATGAATTTAATCCTCTTTTAAAGCCCTCCAAGCTGGCCATCACTACCTCTTGTGGAAGTGAGTTCCATAGATGACCTATGCACTGCATGAAAAAGCCCTTTCTTTTATCTGTCCCAAATCTTCCAATTTTCAGCTTCATTGCATGCCCATGAGGTCTAGTGTTTATGAGAGAAGGGGGGGGGTTCTCTATCCACTTAAGTGTGGTGCATGTTTTTCCTCCCAGAGATTGACCACCCACCTGAACACCTGTCAGGGACTCGGCAGAGGAGGAATGGTGGAGACCGCCTGACCCTTCCAGAGAAGAAGAAGACAGTTCAGAATTACAACAGGGGCTTGAGGGAGGTCACAGCTCAAAGGCAGATGAAGGGGAAAGCTGGGAAATAATGGGAGAGGAGGAGGAGGAGGAGGAGGAGGAGGAGGAGGAGGAGGAGGAGGAGGAGGAGAAGGAAGAGGACACACCAGGGGGAGTGACAGCTGACGGACACGGTGTCTTTAGAAAGCATTCTAGAACCCCCCTCTCCCAGAACCTGGCGAGCCTTGAAAGTAGGAGAGCAAGGAGCTCAGAAGCAAAGGTCCCTCAGCGCCACCCATAGGGCAGTGATGACAAATGGGGAAGTGGCAGAAAAAGGGGGTGGAGAGTCACCTGGGACAACGCCATTATTCCAAGAGGCTGTGTTCCCAAGCCTCTCTCTGTAAATATTGAATAAAAAGCAGATGATAAGCACTTTTCCTGGTCTTATCCTGGTGCCGCCTGACACCACCTTGGAAACCACTGAGTTTCCCCTCCATCCTGCCTTCACCCCGGAAGGTTTCCTTCCTGTGTCTTACCAGGGCGCTGGTGTAGGTGGGATCTGAGGTGTCATCTTCCAGGAAGCGGGAGAGGCCAAAGTCCGAGACCTTGCAGACGAGGTTGCTGTTGACGAGGATGTTGCGAGCCGCCAGGTCACGATGGACGTAGTTCATGTCGGCCAGGTACTTCATGCCAGCGGCAATGCCCCGTAGCATCCCCACCAGCTGAATCACAGTGAACTGCCCGTCGTTTTGCTGCAGGGTAGAAGAGAAAAAGGTTGGCAGGGTCAAGTGGAGATCACGGTTGGATAAAAAGAGGTTTCAAGGAGAATTCAGGCCACCAAACCACCTGGCTAATCACCTTGGCTCATAGGATCAGAATTGTAGAGCTGCAAGGGACCCCAAGAGTCATCTAGTCCAACTCACTGCAATGCAGGAATCTTTTGGCCAATGTGGGACTCGAACCCACAACCTTGAGATTAAGAGTCTCATGCTCTTACAAAAATATATGTATATAGAACTATATATATATATATATAGAGAGAGAGAGAGAGAGAGAGAGAGAGAGAGAGAGAGAGAGAGAGAGAGGGAGAGAGGGAGAGGGAGAGAGAGAGAGAGAGAGAGAGAGAGAGAGAGAGAGAGAGAGAGAGAGCTGTAGCAATAACAAAGACAATCAAAAAATTTAAACGAATCCTCATGATAATTTATCAGATTTTTGGTGTGAATTTTTCCTATTATACACATTTATGTAAGTGGTTTTGACTGATACACACATTTCTGCAAGCCATTTCCCCTAATTTAATGTATTTCATAGAATCATGGGGTTGCAAGGGAACGCAAGGGGAATCAAGTCCAACTTCCTACAGTGGAGGAATCACAACTAAAGAATCCCTGATGGGTGGCCACCCAGCCTCTGTTTAAAAACTTCCAGTGAAGGAGAGCCCACCACCTTCCAAGGTATTCTGTTCCATTGTCAAATAGCTCTTGCCATCAAAAAGTTCTTCCTTATGTTTAGTTGTAATCTCCTTTCTTGTAATTTGAATCCACAGGTTTGGGTCCTCCCATCAAGAGATGCAGGAAACAAGCTTGCTCTGTCTTCCATGTGGCAGCCCTTGAGAAATTTGACGATTGCCCCAGAGACCTGAGCACTGCAGGTTGCTGCTCTTCAAGGGCTTTGCACTAATCAGACCCAGTCAGTTGGTTCCCTATCCAGAGGGTGCGGTGGGGAGGAAATTCTGTCTGACGACATTGTCCTCCAATATGCAGGAAACAAAACATGTACAACAGCTGCTCCTTGGGGAAGGAGGCTAACTTAGTGGTAGAGCATCTGCTTTACATGCAGAAGGTCCAAGGTTCAAATGGCACCTAAAGTAGGGCTAGGAGAGACCTTGGCTTGAGATCCCGAAGAGTTGCTGTCACTAGTGTGTAGACAGTACTGAACATGATGGGCCATAGGAAGTGACAGCTCCCTATGTTTCTATGCTCTCTTTGACTGCTTCCTACCACTCAGCTCTTAATACACTTGGTGGAGTGAGAGAATAGAGCAGCTGTTCTCAACCTTGAGTCCCCAGGTGTTGTTGGACTACAACTCCCATCACCACAAGCTAAGAGGACCTGTGGCCAAGGATGATGGGAGTTGCAGTCTAACACTATCTGTGGACCCAAGGCTGAGAAAAGATGGTATAGATTAAGGATCCACATGGGTGGGAGGTAGGGAGGGGAGGGGTTAGATTGCTGTTTGTATGATCTTGTACGGCCCTACATGGAGGTGGGTGAGTGATCTGTTTGTAAATTATGCTTAATGAGAACAGGGGGCTGTCTCCAACTAAGCCCTACACAGAGTGGACCCATGGAAGCGAGTGGACCTAAGTTAGTCATGTCCCTTAAGTACAACAGATCTGCTCTTACTACTAGCATTAGGTGCAACCCAGAGACTTTGTGTGCAGATGCAACATCGATTCCATTTATTTTGTTTAGCTGTTAATGATGTTTACATGTGGAATTTTAATTGTATTTTGGTTTTCGATTTACATTTGCAATGCTTTTCTTCAATGTTTAAGCACCTGCTTCGCATTCTCACTAATTATGCTGCTTTAAATGTGCTTCTCCACTCTCTTTTTGTATCCGGTTCTCATATGTAGTGTTTCATTTTGAAATATTGTAATGTTCAATTTGATCGGTTAAGCAAGGTTGCAGGTGGAATAGAAATGATTTAAACGGATAGAAAAAAAAGGGAGTCAACGTGATGACATATTTAGCCCCTTTTCAGCTGATACCCACCTCGCCCACAATTCCAATTGTGTGTGTTTGTCACCTGCTTTTGTGCATCTCTCTTCCAGGTCTTCAGAGAGGCTCACAAAGAGGGCAGCTGCTTCCATGAGGAACCTCTCCCCAGTCATTGGACCCACTCCCAGCCTCCCCCATTAACAGCGTACCCGTAGGAAGGAATCCAACGAGCCGTTCTCCATGAATTCAGTAACGATCATGACAGGGGGGCTCTTGGTGACCACCCCCTCCAGGTGGATGACGTTGGGGTGGTCAAACTGGCCCATGATGCTGGCCTCGCTCAGGAAGTCCCGCCGCTGCTTCTCGGTATAGCCAGATTTCAGCGTCTTGATGGCCACAAAGCTCTCCCTCTTGCCTGGAAGCTTGAGGTGGCCGCTGCATACCTCGCCAAACTCCCCTAGGGTGGAAAACAGGGTGTAGGAAACAAGAGCGCCCTATGTTTCTGAGCTTCGGGAGTGGGTGGGGGAGAGACAGCGGTTACCTCCCACTGTTCCCCATTTCCCCGCACCCACCCCCAGTTCAAAAGCAAGGCACGATCCCTCCCTCGGTCAGAGCCACCCATGGGAAGGTGAGGCACCCACACTGACTGGGCCTAAGGCTGCGCCAAGCGCCTTCCCTCATTTCTTAGCATCCTTGGATCGTAGAGTTGGAAAGGACCCAAAGAAGCATGTAGGCCAACCCAATCACATCCCAATAAAATGGGGCCATTTATGCAGTTTTGACAGAGGTGGGGAGGGGGGTTGTTGAGAAACTCTTTGGCGCTTTTCCTGGTTGGTGATTGTTATTCCCCTGCCCAAAAAAGGGAATGTCCTAAAGTTAGCAATTCTCTGAGTCATTTTTGGAGAAATGGTGGTCCACATAAGAGGCCACCAGTTTATGCAGTAGCTGCCATTTTCCTCCAATATTCTTGTTCTATATCTGAGATATTCTGAATGGGTGGGGTAGGGGGGGGCGGGGTCAGTGGCTGCTGCTGAAGAGGGCTCCACTACCATCTAGGGAAAGAGAGAGAACCCCACCTCTGCCACCATTCATCCATCACCTCCACTTGAAATGGCCCCTGTCCCACTCTCGATTTTCAAGACGGAAGTTCAAAAATGCGGGGTTTTGGCATGGCCCCAGCTGAGTGTGCACTCTGCCACACCCTCCCATTGACACACTCTCCCGTGGCAGTTTGGGTTGCAGCACAGGCACCAAAGGGCGGGGACTTACCTGCACCAATCACCTGCTCGATTTTGACACACGAGATGTCAATCTCCTTTGCAAACTCCCTGACAGCCTCATTGGGGTCTTCGTAGGTGAAAGGGTCGATGTAGATCTTCATGCCGGGAGTCACTGCTCAGGGGTGAAAAAAGGATAGAGATGTGTATCTGTATCCCTCCCTCTCCCTCTCCCTCTCCCTCTCCCTCTCCCCCTCTCCCTCTCTCTCTCTCTTTCTGTGTGTGTGTGTGAGTGGTTTTTTTTTTTCATTCAGCACACTTAAATAACCCGGCCCAGCACCAAAGAGCTCAGGCCAACAGTTCTGTTTCTCCCACTTTGGCACAACCTTTGGCACCCTTCCAGCACCCTTAACAAACTACCCTTCCCAGGATTCTTTGGGGGAAGCCATGAGTGTTTAACGTGGTTTAACTACGGCACTATAAATGTATAGTGAAAATGAGGCCAAAGCAGCAAGATGAACCAATTCTCCCCGTTTGCCAACCAGTTCTCTCCCTTCCCATTCTGACCACCACAGCACACTGCCTTTATTGCAAATGTGCAGCGATACCTGGAAGTGTCTGCATGAGCCTGCGGTCAGCCTGCACGGGGAAATGCTTATGCGCAACTCAGCTGTGTGCCTCTGGTGGATCAACTGATATGGCATGTATTGTGGTGGGATCATTGCAGCGTCAGGAAACAAGCACAGGGTAGAAACTGCTCTTATTCTAAAAGGGTGGTCCTGGTTTTGCTGGCAGGGTTGCGACATGGGAAGTTCTTGCTACCGTTATGTGCTGGGATTGTGTTTATGTCAATACATATCGGGATCCAGTGGCTTTTGAACTCGGCACCATCACCACACCAAAGATCTATCTGGCTGTGCTTACTTCCAATATTTATGGGAGATTTACTTCAATTTAACAAAGCAAGATATACTAATAACTTGTTTGCTAACAGCTGCTTGTTCAGTCGTGGCTCAAGGCAGGAAGGACCTTTCTACATACTGCATTACCAACTGGTTTCAAAGAGCCTTCTTTACAGGGCCATCAAAGAAATTGACCCACAACTCCGGGTTCCCAGATGAGAAACAGACCTGATGGATTTTGTGGCTTTTTGCAGCTTATTTAATGACAGTCACACACACGGCAAATCTTATTGAAATAGGATTTCATCTTGCACTGTTTTTGATTTTGTGAGTTTTTGATCTGCTGTTTATGTCTTATCTTGGATTATTACTGCTGTACTGCCTTTTTTTTTTTTTTTGGCCCGGTTTTCTTTTTATCTTTCATCTCCTTACCATATACCTGATCATGCTAAAAAAAATTCCCCTTTGTTGTTGTCGAATTGTTGAAATAGTCTGTTAGTCATATAAAACAGTTTTAAAAATTTATTTTAAAAAGAAACTGTTTTTATACTTGCTTTGCTATTTGGCTGTTCCATTTCCCTCCTTATTTAGGGTGGGGTACTTGGCGATTGCATGTGGAGTAGGGGCTCTAACTACCTGAAGCTAGTATCCAGTTTTCTCATTTATACAGTGCCTGTGTGTAAAAAAGAAAGAGAGAGACTGTAGGGCCGGTCTAGCAGATGTTGCTTTTTACTCTCAGGAATAGTGAGGTCTAGGCAGGGGCACCGCAATAGGGGGCGGGACGCCCCGGACTCCACTCTGTGGGGGGGCAGCACAGCTGTGGGGGGCAGCACGGCGGCCCTCGCTACTGTGGTGGCGGCGTGACTGCCATCGTGGAGGCCCCAATGTTTCTGGCCTCGCCCCTCGCGTCTTCCTGGTGGGGCGGAGGCAAGGGGCGGACCAGAGAGCAGCGTCAGCGGCGGCTACTGATGCCCCTCGTCACTCCGCCTGAGTAGGAAGAAGCACACTACGCGCTACGGAGCGGGTTGCTGGTGGCGGTGCTCCAGCGCCTGGATCCGGGCGAGAGACGCCCCTCGCCGCTCCACCTGAGTAGGAAGAAGCACACGCCGCACTACGGAGCGGGTTGCCGGCGGCGGTGCTCCAGCACCCAGATCCGAGGATCTGGGCGCTGGAGCACCGCCCCGGCAACCCGCTCCATAGCGTGACATGTACGTCGTGACGCGTGTGTCGTGGTGCATGCATCATGATGTGCGATGCATGCGCGCGACGGGCGCCCCACCCCCGGCGGGGTGTTTTCTGGTTTGCCGCCCCAGGCAGTCAGAAGGCTAGCGATGCTGCTGGGTCTGGGGAGGAGGGAGCGATGCCTCAGACTAGGGCTCCAAGTGACCAGGGCCCAACACTTGATCCTTGCACCACTAATAATAATAATAATAATAATAATAATAATAATAATAATATATTATTTATACCCTGCCCATCTGGTTGAGTCTCCCCAGTCACTCTGGGCAGCCCCCAATCGAATATTAAAACAATACAGCATTAAATATTAAAAGCTTCCCTAAACAGGGCTGCCTTTCAGATGCCTTTGAAAATTAAGATATGTCTGTCTAATGCCCTTTCAACTGCAGGTCTGGCCGACTGTGCGCTCTACTTCAGAGGTGGTACCAGCCACCGTGAGCATTGTCAGCTGATCAGCAAAGGCCATTCCCTGGGTAGCTACGTTCTGTTCCCCTCCCCTCTGCATGCATGATGCTGTCCCCAAATCTGCTGAGATTTCAGGAGCCTTCATGGGGAGGGGAAGCAGAGATCATTCCATTGCCCAATTAAAAAATCCTTACATTGATGGAACAATTTGCTTAGTGCTTTGTAATAATAATAATAATAATAATAATAATAATAATAATAATTTATTATTTATACCCCGCCAATCTGGCTGGGTTTCCCCAGCCACTCTGGGTGGCTTCCAACAGAAAAATAAAATACAGTAATAATAATAATAATAATAATAATAATAATAATAATAATAATAATAGAATTCACCCCACCCCACCTCACCCCCATCCTGGACTGCACTGCCATGCAATGCCCTGGGTTAGGAAATCATTTATGGCGTGAGGACAATGATTTCAGCCAGAGGTGGGGAGCCTTCTCCAGCCCAAGAGCAACGGTCACTTCTGGGCAAGCTTCTGGGATCAAGCAAGTCAGTGGTAAGTGGGCCTCTCTGTAGCCCTCTCCCATCTGTGTTTTCTGTCCCCAGACTGTTTGGAGACACACCTCCATTTCTGGTGCCCAGCTCCATCCTCCACTCCACCCTATATCTATATCCTCTGCTCTACCACCAGAAGCCTGGCTCTTATGGAGACCTGACTGACAGCTGGGGACTTTTCGTGTGCAAAGAACAGCAAGGTGTGGGGCTAGAGCAGGCATCCCCAAACCAGATGTTTAGGCCTACAACTCCCATGATCCCTAGCTAACAAGACCAGTGGCCGGGGAAGATGGGAATTGTAGTCCAAAACATCTGGAGGGCTGAAGTTTGGGGATGCCTGGCCTAGAGGGTGGAGCATTATTTGGAATCTGCTATGAAGGAACTCTTCAGCCTTGGTTCTCCTAGATGTTGCTAGACTACAAGGCCCATCACACACAGCCAGCATAGCCAAAGTTCAAGGATGGTGGGCCTTGTAGTCTGACGACATCTGGGGAGCCCAGGTTGAAGGAGGTGGCTCTAAAGAACTAAGTTTGTCCAGAGGGTAGGGTGCCATCAAACGATGGGGGGCAGAGGTCCAAAGGCAGTGAGGCAGACCAGGAAACAACCTCCCCACCCCACCCCTCACCCCATACATACTGTACATACTGTGGCCGCTGGTATAATGCTGCAGCTTGTCGGTGTACTCGGAGTCTGCACGCTCAAATCCTCGTCTTCTGGAAGGAGAGCACCGGGCTGAGCGGGAGGCAGATGGACTAGCAGAGCAGGGGGGCAAGTCTGGGCTTCAGCTCTCAGCCCAGAGGCACAGAGCATCTTTCCCGCACCCCTCCCAGCCTGGAGCCCACCCCTTCCCCCCCTTTCAAGTCCCTTCCTCCCTATCCCGGGAGGCTGCATCTGCACTGGGGTGCATATGGGGCAGCCATTCAATTTCCACAGAGGCTGCACATACAATCTGCACTGTCTCTGGGGCCAGAGCGGTGCCTGTGTAAAGCATTCACAGGGCAACCCATTTGCA
Organism: Zootoca vivipara; assembly: GCF_963506605.1. NCBI lineage: Eukaryota > Metazoa > Chordata > Lepidosauria > Squamata > Lacertidae > Zootoca > Zootoca vivipara. Next base: position 76,830,504 of record NC_083281.1, read on the forward strand.
CCAGCCACCTCTCTCCCACAAGGTTTTCCCACCCACCCTTGGACCAGCAAGAGCCAACCATCTCAGAGCATCTTCTACCGCTGCTTCTTTTTAGGAATGTAATAAACTGCCTCTGTCGGTCTGGCCCAGTACCGCCTGCTCTGACCAACAGAGGCTCTCCAGGGTCCTGGCTGGAGATGCTGAGATTCAAAACTGGGACCTTCTTCTGCATGCAAAGCAGAATGCTTTACCCCTGAGCTAGCATAGACGTGGTTCCTTTCAGACCGGCACCACTTTCCTCTGTAGCACTGGTTTCTCCGCTGTGCATTGTTTGATGCAAGAGCTGCGAAACAGGAGCAGTGCAACATCTCTTATGATGCCTGCTGGATCGCTCCCAGCTTCCCTCCCCACCCCCAGGATCCCCACCTGCCTCTTCCAGTAGCAAAAGCTCCCTACCTGTTGCAAACAAGGACGATGACCACCAGTGCAATGAGGAAGACGAGTCCTGCAGCCGAGGAGCCAATGATGAGCGGCAGCTTCTCCTGGATGCTGGTTTGGTACTCAGCTGTGAGGAACAAGAAAGAAGAACAAGGCGGAGTTTATTCCTCGGTTGGATGAAGGGGACCCAGTCCCAACCAAGGTTGGCACTGAGAGGGAGAGCTGAGTCACTGTGCATTTGAAAATAGAACCTCTCTAATTTGCACATCCTGAAACAATAGGTGAAGAGAAGCCATCCTTTGAAATGTGGACTTTTCCGAATTTTGCAGTGCAAAGTAATGCATGTCAGATCACGTATCATAAAATGCATATATTGGTGGCCCAAAAATGTGTACAGGTAACTCACATCTTATGCAGGGGTTTACGTTCTGGGGATCACACTTATATGTGAAATCGTGGCTACTCAAACCACCTCTTTGGAACCATTTAAGTATTGATGAATTTTCAAGAGGTATTTTAAAATATATTTGTTGTTGGCATCCAACTGTCTTGAGAGACAATGGAGTGCCCCTCCGGGGGTGAAGTCAAATCGCTGTGTTAGCAGCACTGAAGTAACATCCCCCTGGCGCAAGCCTGGGCAGTCCGTGGGGAGGTCCTGGGATGCCCAGATACCAAGACACCCCCCCCCGGCCTCACTGATGTGGTCCAAAGGAAAGCAGAGCAATACGTTTGGCACCAGCTAGGCTGGTGGAGTTGCTGGAAGGAGGCGTACAAGGTGGCCATCCAACCGTCTTAGGGACTCTACTCCGGATTTGTGTAGGGTTTACTCCATAGCCTTTTCTTCTCCCGAAGTTACTGTATCTTGCAAGGCAGCAGAGGATATATATGTACAGTATATATGTGTAGATACATGCTCTGAAACTGATATAGAAACACGTAGAACTGAGCTTAAGATTCCCTAACTGGTGCAGGGAGTCTTCTGCACCATATCTCACCTTCGGTCATGGTCTGGAAGTACATCTTGCCGCTGTAACGCCCATAGCCTGCCACAGTGCGTGCCCGCACCTGGAAGACGTAAATGGTGCCAGCTTTGAGGTTCTGCACTGTCACAGTGTTGGTGGCGCTCTTAACTGCCGTGGCGTTGAACTCGCTCAGATCCTGCCAGGCAAACAGAAGCCAGCTGATAAAACGAAACCTTCTGGGCACCCCCCCGCCCCCAAGATATATCACCCTAGGCCTCTTCTAGGTCAGCCTTTCGAACTTGGGTTTGCAGCTGTGTTTTACTTTACTGTATTATATTTACCATACTCGCAGTGCTTCTATGTCATTTTATATAATTAAGTCACTGTTTTATATGCATTTATTCCGCACCATAGTACTTTTTTTTTAAGATTACAAAAAATTGTATACAAATATTTATGCCCATTGGCTGAACTATACTAAGGATAATTTTTTAATATATATTTATGATACTGTAATCATACACATAGTTATTCTGTGCCATTTATATAACTGGTGCAATATTGTCTGTGGTTTTGCATGTATTAAAGCTCGTAACAATATGCAAATTATCTATTTATATAATAATAATAATAATAATAATAATAATATCCCATCCATCTAGTTGGGTTGCCCTGTCACTTCTACGGTATCTATCATATCTACCCCTATCATATCTACCTACCTACCTACCTACCTATCCAATGCTCTCTTTCTAAAAAACATGTTTAGGGGTGCTCTCATTTTGACTCAAGAAAATCACCATTTTATAGTTCAAATCAGGAAAAATAAATACAGTAAATGGACAAAAGTACGAAGATTCACAAAATGTTCAGGGCTATGCATACCCCTGCGTACCCCCAGGAAAAAAGTGCTCTCTCTCTCTCTCTCTCTCTCTCTCTCTCTCTCATATCTATATCTATCTATCATCCATCCATCTACCATCTATCTCTATCTATCTATCTATCTATCATCTATCTCTATCTATATCTATCTATCTATCTATCTATCTATCTATCATCTATCTATCTATCTATCTATCTATCTATCTATCTATCTATCTATATCATCTCTATCTCTATCTCTATCTCTATCTCTCTCTACCTACCTACCGGTATCTATCATCTCTCTCTCTCTCTCTCTCTCTCTCTCTCTCTCTCTCTCTCTCTCTCTCTCTCTCACACACACACACACACACACACACACACACACACACCTATCTCTCATCTATCTCTCATCTATCCGTCTATCCATCCACCCACCCACCCATCCATCCATCTATCCGAACATCCCCTCACCTGAAAGTCCTTCAACTTCCACTCCACCCTCCTGAAAGTCTCCCCCTAATATTTACATGGGGACAAAGATCTGGTGAAGGAGGTGGTGGCTCAGAAGAGACACCCCCCCCTCCCGACACACTGCACCAGCACTGATTCTGCCGCTCTCTCCTGGCTTTGCTGTGGAACAAGGATGGAGCAAGGCAAAGCCAGGGCGCCCGTTTATGCAATATAGGTCAGGACCTATTTATCGGCTCAAAACGGTGGGCTCTCCCCCCTCCCCTAGCTCCTGCTGGCCTGAAGGGAACCAAAATATAGGTCATCTGGAGGGAACAGAGGATTAGCCCTTTCCACTGTGAATTGAAGTGTGGGGTGCGGGAAGGACATTTGTGACTTCATGCAATCATGGAGTTTTAATTAGCTTTTTTCCCTGATACATACACCCCCTCTTTGATACACATGCAATTCCTCGCAACTGGGGAATGAAAGAGATTGTGGCTCCCCATCATAAGCATTTCTGTCTGCCAACAATTCTTGCACCCGACTCATTCTAACTGAAGAGCGCCTAACTCAATCTGGTTTAAAACTGCATGATCTTTGTAGAGCAAAGAAGTTTAGGAATTCATTGAAGAAGAACAGGGTATTTATAATCATCGCAGGTGTCCATGGAGGGGATATATTAATGGAAAATATCTAGTAAACCAGATTGCTGGTCGGGTTCCTACTGAGGGTATTTGACGAGCCAACATGACAGTGAAGAGCAGGCATCCCCAAACTGCGGCCCTCCAGATGATCCCATGATTCCTAGCTAACAGGACCAGTAGTCAGGGATGATGGGAATTGTAGTCCAAAACATCTGGAGGGCCGAGGTTTGGGGTTGCCTGGTGAAGAGGGAATGATGATTGGAGTGCTCGTTCTAGGATACTATGGCAGTGGACCAAGCTGTATTGTATCTTTTGAATAAATTTTATATTTTAATTTTATATGTATAAGCTATTTAGATAGTCAGATAAAAGCTATTTTTAGGACTTGAAGTTAGTGGGTTGGCAGCAACGGCAGACGCTGTACCCTTCTGTTTACCTTTTTTGCTGCCTGTTTTTCAAGATTCTGAAAACAGTGACAATCACACTCCCCGTTGCTGGGAACACCATTCATTCATTTATTTTCTCATAAGGCTCTACGGTAAACGCATGAATCATTGCCCTCACTCTCAGTTGGCTTTGGATGGCATCCCATGGAATCATCATGAAGCCAGATGAGAGCAAGGGCACTAATTTCTGCCCTCACTCTTGAGCTGTGTTTCTCAGCCTGAGAACCACTTTCCATTCTGGGCAACCTTGTAGGGGCCACATGACGGTGGTGAGTGAGGCCAGAGGCAGAAGTGGAGAAAAGCAATAAATATAATATATACCTTTGTACAACAGGATAGTTTCTATACACACCGCTCTCTATCCTGTATCCAGACAAGCAAGAGGCATGCTCAACATTCAAGGACACATTCCAGCCAGAAAAAAGACTCAAGGAGGGTATGAAGCAAGACTGTTGAGGGATATGGTTTGGGGAGAGTCCTGGGGGCCAGACAGAGAGCCTTGGAGGCCTCAGGTGCCTCCTTGTTTGCACATCCCAAATTTTGTTAGAAATGCCCCTCCCCCCAGCAAATTTCATATCAGGCCAGCAGAATGGGAGGGTTGGCTGAGAGGATTTCAGCTCAGCACTAGTGAGGGTGGAGGGGAGAAGGCGATGCAATTGCATGTCAAGTGAAGTTTGAGGAGAGGGCCCAGAATCGGTCCGTTTCCTCCCCCCCCTTCAACCGCAGCTCCCAGTATGAGGTTCAGAAGTGGCTCTCCAGAATAAAACCAATGTTGTTCTTTTCCAGAAAAATGTAACACACACATTGACAGTAATTGTCAGTTTTCCATTTCAAAAAAGAAAAAAGGAGAGAGAGAGAGAGAGAAGGGAGTTTTCCCAGCGGGAGACGATTCAAAGCCTCTTCTAATGCCAGAGCTCTAGAGGAACTCGAGAGGCTCACTTCAAAGAAACTCTGTCGGCAGATTCACTAATGCAGAGATCTTACTGGAATTTGAAATCCAGCTCTGTGTCTGGTGCTCAGGTGCAACATCAAAGTGAGATATGGGAGACGCTTTGAAGGTGTGTCTTCCCACTTATAACCAACTAGGCCAATTAGCTTTCTTATTGGACCAATGTATTTGACCCAGAGTTCATGGATGCTTCCTCCAGCTCTTCCTCCTCCACAGCTGCCTCATACTCCACCAGACCTATTGGGTCCATCTAGCTCAATATTGTCAACCCTGACTGGCAGCAGCTCTTAGGGGTTTCAGGCAGGGGAAACATCCTCAGTCCTACCTGGAGAGGCTGTCGAGGACCGAACCTGGGACCTTTTGCATGCAAAGCAAATGCTCTGCCTAAGGGTTGGGCGATATCTGGTTTTCAACATTGCAATATATCACAAGCTGGCTGGTCTCTTGACTGAAACTGCCACAGCAAGTGGTCTGCCATAGAGTGCCACAGTTTGGTCCCTGATGACTCTCCCTGAGGAGAACTGGCAGTATGCCCCAACCCATGCCCCTCTGTCCCCTGGTACCTTCTCGTAGTATTGCAGCTCATAATCCAGAATGACTCCATTGGGCTGGTCGGGCTGTGACCACGAGAGAGTGATGCTGTCCACCGTCCGACTCACCTGGTGCATGATGGACACGGCTGAAGGGGCTGTAAGAGAAAGAGGTCCGTTGCCTTAGCCAGTGTGTGATCACTGCCCTGCAGGAAGGAATACGTTTCAAGGAAGCTCCTCTATATGGTGATGCCACATCAAACACTTACTGACCCTCAGCATCTGCAACTGTCATGAATGCTGAGTCACCATAAAGCCATTGTTGGTGTGAATCCCATGTCAGTGAACTGGCATGTCCCGTGAGCTCCTTCCCCTCTCTCTTGACAACTCTCCTGTGGCTGTTGAGCTGCAACACTATTTCAGGCTCATTCTGAGGTTACCTGCTGATCAAGCAATAGTCACAGCTTGTTCCAACTCTGCAGCCTGGACTCTTGCCTTGTTGGCTGAAATTCTTTGGCCGAGTTCAAGGTGTCACTATTGTCGTAATAATATAAAGCCCTTAACAGCTTGGGACCATTTTACTCGTGAAATTGCCTTACCCACTCGACCACTTTTATCTGTGGAACTGGCTCTGTAACCAGTGTTCTGCATTTGCAGTAAATAGATTTTCTACCATGGCAGCAACTTTGGAACTCCCTACCTATTGACACCAGGCAGAAACCTTCACTGTACTCTTTTTGGCACTAGCTAAATTTATTTTCGTTCATGCAAGACTACCTTGGGATTGAATTTTGCTGAGCGTTTTAATCTGGTTTTTTGCCTACTGTTGATTTTAATTATTTTTGAATGTTTTAAATTTTAATTATTTTAATTAAATTTAATTTTAATTATTTTTGAATGTTTTTAACTGACAATTTTACTGCCTTATTCTTTTTGTAACCAGATGGGTGGGGTATAAATAATAAATTATTATTGTAAATTATTATTATCACTTTGAGGTTTTGTTACAATAAAAATAAAGCATTATATGAAACCATACCCTCCAACATTTTTTCCAATGAAATAGGGACATTCTATTCCATAATAATAATAGCAATAATTTTATTATTTATACCCTGCCCATCTGACTGGGCTGCTCCAGCCACTCTGGGCAGCTTCCAACATATATAAAACCACAATGAAACATTAAACTTTTTTTTTTAAAAAACTTCCCTATAAAGGGCTGTCTTCAGATGTCTTCTAAAGGTTGTAATTAACTTATCTCCTTGGGTTTTTTTTTGGGGGGGGTGTCACATGACTGCATACCCTCCAACATTTCTATGATGAAAATAGGGGTGTCCTAAGACAAAGTAGGACATTCCAGGATCAAACCAGAAACCGGGACAGCTTCTGTAAATCTGGGACTGTCCCTGGAAAATAGGGACACTTGGAGGGTCTGCAAAATTCGTCAAACAGTAATAAAAATGCCCTTGTGACGCGGTTGGGCTAGCTGAGCACATTCCTATCGACTCCTTCATTCGTTCGGTAAGCGACAGGTACAAAATACCCAAGTGATGGATGATTTAACCTCACAGCAGCCAAGAGCCCAGCCCCTGAATAGTTTTTGCACTTGTACCCCATTCAAGAGCTCTTTGGTCAGAGCTCATTCATTGTGTTGTTGCCACAAAGGTGCCTCAGTCATTTTCCTTAAGTTTTGTTCAGAACTCCTGACTGATCAGGTTCGCCGACTGATTCTCCTCCTCAGCATCTCCCTTTACTTCCCATCCTTTGCTAACACAGGACAACTACGTACAGCATGATGTGATCCAGGTCGGGAGCAGGGGGGGGGATGGGGTGGAGTTCTGGTGTCTTGGAAATGAACACTAATTTGTGGAAATGGGCTGTGCTATGCTCAGGGCAATTCATTACAATGAAACTGACATGTCTCAGTTGGGAACTGCCAGCCAACTGAGAATTGTGTCAGGCAAATGAGAGAACAAAAGGCCCCTTTTGTGGCGGCTTTGTGGCCCCCACCGGGTGCAGGGCTAGATGGGGAGGGGAAGATTACCTAGTCCTGTTGTTAACTAGGTTGCGTCTCACATGTGCGATGTGTCTGAGTCAGGGATGTTGGCAGAAGTCCAAAAACCTTAACACAAACCTAGACCACCTACAGCTACCACTCCACGAAAGTTGCCTCTTAGTTAAAAAAACAGCAACATGGTGGCTACCAGGAAGCCGCCACCGTGGGGACACTGAGGTGAGTGAGAGTCTGCCTCTCTGATCTTCTGAACTTGATGAGTAAGGACATTTGGAAATTTGAAAGTCTGGATTTTCCTGATTCAAATTTCCAAGTAGTGGAGCACTCGTGACCATGTTCGTCCTAGGACAAGCATGGAGAACATTCTTTTATTAAAAATAAAATATTTTTTATTAATTTTTCATTAATAACAATCCAATGGAGGCCACATTAATACAATGCCAAATCATGCCAAATCACAATACAATTAAACAGTTCCGAATTTAACATTTTTGGATGACTTCCCATGTTCCGGCTATCAGGACTTGATGTTATTCCTTGATCCTGCACCAATTCTCTTAATTAGTCCAAGTTCTCCAAGCATGGAGAACCTTCTTAGCAGCCACATTCCTTTTGGGGAAACCTTTTGTGGGCTGCTGATGCTGGGTGGGGCCTGGTGGGGAAGTGGGCAGAGCCCACTTTTACTTTCGTAGAGTAGGCTAGGTTCTACACATTCTCACACACACCCATCCAGACAAGCAAGAGGTATTAACACTTGAGGAGGGTGGAAATTAGGGCCAGGGAAGAGGGTGGCTGGGGTTGGCATGTAGCCTAGGAAGAGTTCCAAGGGTCGGATAGAGAGGCTGGATGACCACAATTGACCCACCCCTGCCCAGGGAGGTTGGGTGAAGACAACCACACCTCTGCTGCTATGCCTAGTTCTCCTTCTCTAGGTGGGCAATGGGGAACCTGTTCTGTTCCTGGCATTGGACTGCAGCCCCAATCATCCCAGGTTGGAGCTGAAGGGTGTTTTAATGCAGCAACATCTAAAGGGCCAAAGATCTCCCAATTGCCGTGTCCGACTCTTTGTGACCCCATGGACCAGAGCACGCCAGGCACTCCTGTCTTCCACTGCCTCCCCCAGTTTGGTCAAACTCATGTTGGTAGCTTCAAGAACACTGTCCAACCATCTCATCCTCTGTCGTCCTCTTCTCCTTGTGCCCTCAATCTTTCCCAACATCAAGGTCTTTTCCAGGGAGTCTTCTCTTCTCATGAGGTGGCCAAAGTATTGGAGCCTCAGCTTCAGGATCTTTCCTTCCAGTGAGCACTCAGGGCTGATTTCCTGAAGAATGGATAGGTTTGATCTTCTTGCAGTCCATGGGACTCTCAAGAGTCTCCTCCAGCACCATAATTTAAAAGCATCAATTCTTTGGCGATCAGCCTTCTTTATGGTCCAGCTCTCACTTCCATACATCACTACTGGGAAAACCATAGCTTTAACTATACGGACCTTTGTCAGCAAGGTGATGTCTGTGCTTTTTAAGATGCCGTCTAGGTTTGCCATTGCTTTTCTCCCAAGAAGCAGGCGTCTTTTTGTGGGATGTAAAACTAGGTGCAGTCAAGTCACACCATTTCCTAGAGTGACCACATGGAGGGACCATCTGACCAGGTCAGCAGTGGACTTCCTGCCATTGATCTGGGACAGACTTCTTCTGCATGTAATTGAGATGGGCATTACCTGTACAGGTAAAATATAAGGACAGGGCAGAGGCCATGTTCTCTCTCTTCTGACTACGCACTCAAGCTGACCACATCTTAGTGAGAGATCCTCTCTCGGCTTCCAGCCAAGAGAGGAGAAAATGGAGTCTCACTCCATATGATTAGACTCCACATGTATATATTACTTTTTCTAAGCAAGCCTGCCTCCTGAGATTGTGCTGTTAACTCAGGATGTTAACTCAGGATGCTGTTAACTCAGTATGAAACTTTTTCATACTTTTAAAGAGCACTGTGTCTTTTCTTTTAAGAGGGATTCAGGGGGAAAGTACCAGGAATATATATATATATTATTCTAGAGGCTTTAGCAAGCCTTTCTGCTGTGTATTAAAGGGAAATGTAACTCTGCTAAGTTTGGAGCTTGTTAACACAAGCTAGGATAGGATATATTAAACAATATCTCCTCATCCACACCCCTGAACATTCCCACGCTTTTAATTTCGTGACTGCTGTCACCATCTGCAGTGATCAGGGAGCCCAAGAAAGTAAAATCTCTCACTGCCTCCATTTCTTCCCCTTCTATGCCTTCAAAAGGGGAAGGCATCCCAGTGGACTGCTTCAACCCCTCTTCCCCAACTGCATCCTGGGGCTCAATTTGCACCAAACACACAGCAGCATCTGCAGCTGCCACAATAGTTTCCTGGTGGGTACCTCTAGTCCCTACTCATATAGGGACTTGGCTCATACAAGACCATTGGTCCATCAAGTTCATCTACATTGACTGGCTGCAGCTCTGTCAGGGTTTCAGGAAGGAGACTTTGGGACATTCCATTGGGGGGGGGGGACTCAAGGAAGTCTTCTACAGAGGCCTTCTCTGTAGTGGCTCAGTGTCTGTGAAATGTTCTCTCCAGGGAGGTTCGTGTGGCTCCTTCATTACATATTTTTAGGTGCCAGGTGAAAACATTCCTCTTCCAACAGGTTTTGGGGCTGATTAATATCCTACAGCCTTTTAAATGGGTCTATAGAAGGTGGGGGTGTTGTTTTGCTTTAATTATTTACTTGTGTTTTAACTTATGTTTTATTCTGTGAACTGCCTGCAGATCTTTGGATGAAGAGTGGTATAATAATAATAATAATAATAATAATAATAATAATATAATAATAATAATAATAATAATAATAATAATAATAATAATAATTTGGGAGGAAGTTAAATTATGAGAAATCTTTGAAACGGGAGATGTCTTATCAAGATGGCATGTGGGTTTTCATAAGCCCACAGTCCCCGATGCAAATATTTCTGAGCCCAGAGATAAGACTCTTGGTGACAACTCAAAAAGACATCAGGAAAAACATAAGAAGGCCCATCTAATCCAGCGGTCTGATCTCACAACGGACCACCCAGCTGTCTACGGGAAGCCTGCAAGCAGGACTTGATCACAACAGCACATATCTCCACTTGTGAGCTGATATTCAGAAGCTTCCTGCCTCCAACAGTGGAGAATACCTATCATGGCTAGTAGTCATTGATATTTGTGTCCAACCCTCTTTTTAAGCCATCCGACTTGGTGTTCATCACTACATCTTGAGGGAGCAAATTCTGTGTGTGACAAAGAGCTTTCTTTTGTCCCTCCTGAATCTCTGAACATTCAGCTTCCTTGGATGTCCCTGGGTTCTAGCATTTTGAGAGAGGGAGAAAAATGTTTCTCCATTGAGGGTGTTGGAAGGAAGAATTCTGAACATGCGCACACAACAAAGTGTTTTGGAGTATCTCAGAGAGTGATGTGAGCCAAATCACACATCTTTGGAGCTGAAACAGCTTTTCCCTGGGGGTCAGCAAGGTTAGGGGGTGGAGAGCATGGCTTGATTTGCTGGAGTCATGGTGTGTGTGTGTGTGTGTGTGTGTGTGTGTGTGTGTGTGTGTGTGGTGGGGCTTCTGCTTTCCCAGCACATTTGCAGTGACACACTTTGCTTGCTCCTGTCTTCTGCTCTGAGTACCCCATGACCTGGATTAGCAGGGGTGAGGGTGGCTGGACGATGTGTGAATGGCCTTTGAACAGGGATTTGAACCTGATTGTTATCTGATCCTTTGTTTTCCTGAAAACTGCCCCGCACTGACATTTAAATGCTGATTTATTTACCATTTTTTAAAACAGAAGCTTGTTTAGGAGAGAAAATGCTAGTCTGTCCAATTCCAGGCAAGGGACCACCCCAATAGGCCATTTCTCTACAATCTAATTGGTTCCCCGCTTCCCCACTTTAGCACAATTCATATGGACATAGGAAGCTGACCTATATTGAGTCACACCACTGATGTAACCAGCTCAGCACTGTCTACACTGACTGGCAGTGGCTCCCCAGGGTTTCAGGCAGGGGGAATTGCTAGCCCTACCTGGAGATTATGGGGGATGATCCTAGGACCTTCTGCGTGCAAAGCACACCCTTCCCTCAAGACATGGGAAGCTGACTATTTATCTATCCAGATCAATATTGTCTACACTGACTGGCAGCAGCTCTCCAGGGTTTCTAAAAGGGACACATTTCAAGCTGTTGATTCTGGAAAACCTGGGACCTTCTGTCCAGTACAAAGAGCTGACATGCCCCCCCAGGAACGGCTGAACCCACCTCAGCCCCAGGCACCATGCCCAATGACCAGAGAAGATGGGAGTCAGACTCTAGATACTCTGCAGGTGGCGAGAAAGAAACTACTGAACTGTGATGCTTCAGGGTGAAGCCATTAGGCCATAAGATCTTGCTGGATCAGGCCAATGGCAAATTATTATTAGTATTACTACAGTCATACCTCGGTTTAAGTACGCTTCGGTTTGAGTACTTTCAGTTTAAGTACTCGGCGCGGACCCATCTGGAACGGATTAATCCACTTTCCATTACTTTCATTGGGAAAGTTTGCTTCAGGTTAAGTACAGACTTCCAGAACCAATTACACTCATACTTCGGGTTAAGTATGCTTCAGGTTGAGTACTCCGCGGACCCTCCCTTCCTCCTCCCCTCCACGTGGCTTTCCATCCCGACCCCCCCTGCAAGACACGAAGCAGACAAGCTGCCTCTCTCAAGCCGCTCCTCTCATTGTGGGTGGGTTGGGGAAGGGAGCTGGGCGGTGGGGGTCAACTGACATGTTGTCTGGGACGGCCCTGGACCACATGCTGGCCATGAAACCACGACCCCGTCTCCAGTTTCCCCTTTCATGGCCTGAAACCCTGCCAGCACCAATCCATTTTCACTGTTCCTCTCTCTCCGTCTCTCCCTCGCTCTGTGTCAGCTGCCAGGTCTGCAGAGCAAATCTGGTCCTCGCGAAGGAGTCTCCCTCCTGCCCACCCACCCCCTGCCCGCAATCAAAGGGTCTCCTTGGGCTGTTGGGGCTCAGCCGCCAGGCTTGGGTTACGTGCAGCAGAATCGGTCTCTGATCACAGTAATCCCCATAACTTGTGTTGAATCGCAGGGGCGGCTGAGCCCACCGAAACCCCCTCTCTGTCCCCCCCACCCCAAGAGCTCCGAGGAATGAGACGGGGCAAGGAGGAAGGACAGAGCAGCTGGGGGTCTTCCGGACTCCCCCCACCCCCAGCTCCAAACTTTCACTCAAGCGTTCTTCCCCTAGCATCAGGTTACCGTTGGCCACCATCAAGCCAATGGGGGAATTCTGGTATTTTCAATTAACGTCCGGCAGACACGGCTGTGCTCTGAGGTCAGGGTCAGAAATGTCTCATGGGAGGGCGGCTGCGTGTGGCTGAGGGGTGGTAGGGGGGGGGATAGGGAGGACACACAAAGCTGGACTAAGCAGATTCAGATACACAGGCTTCCCTTATCACTGGAGATGGAGCTTTTGGGGAAAATTCCAAGGTCAGGAATTGCTGGGTTTTCAATTTTTCCAGCTTTAACTTCAGTTCCTCCCAATTTTGCATTGGTTGTTTTTTTAAGACTGCATGAAAATTCACACAGCCATTGATGTTTGCATTTTCCTAATATGCACATTTGGGGGTGGGGGCAAGGCATACATATTTTTGCAAGCCTAATTAGAATGCATTCACCATTATGCACATTTAAGTGCTTTCCTATTCCCAAATAGATGCTCTTGCATACCAAGTTTTGGGCTGCAGAAAAGGATTGCAAAAGTCCAAACTTCCAAGGACAGCTGTTGTTTAGATTCCCTTATTGGTTCTGGAAGTGTGAGTGAAAATGCAAACTAAGCCAATTCCCCCTCCATCCCCATTTCAAAACCAGAAGTGGAAATATTATAATAAGAAGAAAATCCTCCTAATCACTTGACTTGTCCACATCAAATGTTATTCTGTCTCTGGGGCACAGAAATGTCACAGCCGTGGGTTCGAGCCTCACATTGGGCATAAGAGTCCTGCAATGCAACGAGTTGGGCTAGAACACAGTCGGGGTCCCTTCCAACTCTACAACTCTATGATTCTATGAAATACTTGGAGAGTCCCTGTTCTTTGAAAGGGAGTTTCAGAGATGAGGGGCCCAAACTGAAAAAGGTCCTGTTGCCCATCACCACCCACCTTCCTCCAGATGTGGATGGGGGGAGAGGAGATGGAGCAGGGACAGAGTCTGATCTCAATGGTGAGAAGTGTTCTTGAGGGAGCAGGCAGATTTCTAGACATCCTTTTCACAAGTCATACATAGAGGAATCTGTGCACACACACAAACTCACAGACCGCGATCTTATGCGACCCACAGCTCGAGCCTTATCTTAGTATTTAAACACCACCAGTGGAAGTGTGGGGAGGGTATAGGGTGTGCTCCTTATGTCTCCACCTTTTGTGTGTCAGCCCATTCCACCTTCTTAAGTGGGCAGGTCTGAAGGTGGATTCTGAGCACTTTGGGATGAATGATAGCATTGCTATACATCTGGGAAATCCCCAACATGTCCTGTTTGGGGGGGAGCCTACATGCCCATCCAGGGGTGGGGATGGGGATTTTTACAATTGTAAGCAAATGTCTGGCTAAGGTTCTGTTTGGGGCTCAGAGGTAGCCTGAAAAAAAAAAACTCAACAACTTTGTTCATCCGGAAATATGGCAACCCTACGAATGCACTTAAAACCTTCAGCGCAACCAGGTGTTCAGAAGCTTCAAATCACAATTAGCTGAGTGCTGCTAGAACGGAGGTACCCAGGCTATTGCCTGCCAGGTGTTTTGGATGACAACTCCCATCATTCCTATTATCGGCAGTGGCTGATGGGACTCGCAGTCCACAACATCTGGAGGACACCATATTGGCAAGCCCTGTGTTGGAAGCCCCATTCCTGTTTAGCACGCCAAGGTCTCCTCTGGGCCCAGGGACAATTTGGGACAGGGCTCACACCCTGCTGCCTTCTTCACGCGTTCACTTTGACCGCACTACGCATCATGCGGACCTCGAAATTTCTGTGCCTGGTGCTTCCTACCAGATGCAGCTCGTCACCTGTGGCTGGCAGATGTTGTTGGACTCTGACTCCATCCCCAGACACCATAGCCAATGGTCTGAGATGAGAACATAAGAAGAGCCTGCTGGATCAGGCCAATGGCCCATCTAGTCCAGCCTCCTGTTCTCACAGTGGCCAACCAGATGCCTGTGGCAAACTTGCAAGCAGGATCTGAGCACAAGACCACTCTCCCCTCCCTGTTTGTTTCCCGCAACTGTGATCCAGAAGCATTGCTCCCTCCAGCTGTGGTGGCAGAGCATAGCCATTATGGCTTGTAGCAATCAATAGCCCTCTCCTCCACGAATTTGCCCAGCCCTCTTTTCAAGTCGCCCAAGTTGATGACCATCCATGTCTCCTGCAGGAGTGAGTTCCATAGTTTAACTAGGCGCTGCACAAAGAAGTGCCTTCTTTTATCTATCCAGCAGCTTATTCTGGAACTCAGAGGAACTTCTTCTGAGCAGAAGTTAGATTTTTCCGGGGGGATTTTCCAGGGCAGGGGACCTGCTGGAAGAAGGCAGCGTGGGCAGAGCAGCATGCGCCTGCACTCGGAGAAGACAAAAGTCTCGGCCTGCCTCAACCTCCCTCAGCGCCATCATTCATGCTCGCTGCTGCCAGACCCTCTTGTTGTTGTTCAAGCTCCATGCTGGATGTGTGTGTCTCTCTCTCTCCCTCTCTCTCCCCACAGCTTCTGTTTCCAACTGCTAATGATGAACATCAAGGCTGCCAGGCTGTGCAGAGAGCTTGCGAAAGAATCCTGCCTCTAATTACGGGAGAATTAGCGAGCAGACAGTTACTGTTTAGCGCTAATGAACAGATACATTAAGGAAGGCGTTGTGCCCGGGCTGGGAGCCTCAGCTCAACGCATAATAAGGCCGAGCCGAGCCGAAACACGCAGGGGGAGCAAAGGCAGAGCGGGAGGTTTCCCAGTCTTCCTCTCTCTCCCCCCCCTCTCCATCGCTACCCTCCCTGCTACCCCTTCCCTCCCGCCAAGGTGCGAATGTTCACAGTTGCTGCAATAAAGTCGCAACCACATTGCTTAATTACAAGGGGTGAGATCTGAGCATGCAAGAGGCAGGCCTGACAGCTCTCCTGCTCTGGCGGCTCACAGAGGCAGCCTCAACAAGCGAGGGAAATTAAGGAGCACATCAGAAGTTCGGCCTTTTGCAAATCCCAACATGCACTGACCAGATCCACCCCCACATATTGCCTTCAACTAAGTCCTACTCAGAGTAGACCCACTGAGGGAAAATAGACCTGAGTCATATCTATTAATTTTAATGGGCCTAGTAGGTCCAATTTTGTATATAGTCTTAAATAGGCATAGGCAAACTAAGGCCCAGGGGGCGGATCCGACCCAATCGCCTTCTAAATCCGGCCCACGGACAGTCCGGGAATCAGCGTGTTTTTATATGAGTAGAATGTGTCCTTTTATTTAAAACGCATCTCTGAGTTATTTGTGGGGCATAGGAATTTGTTCATTTCCCCCCCCCCAAAAATATAGTCCCCCCCCCACAAGGTCTGAGGGACAGCCCCCTGCTGAAAAAGTTTGCTGACCCCTGGTCTTAAGGCTTTGATCCTAACACCACTTACCTGGGAGTAAGCCCTACTGAATTCTATAGGGCTTACTTCAGAGCAGACAAGGGGTTAGGATTGTGCTGCAAATGTCAGGTTCAGAATTTAAGGTATCCCCGAGATTACACACTTCCCAAATGTTCCAATGCAGTTCTCCAATTATTATTATTATTATTATTATTATTATTATTATTATTAGGACCAAAATGTGGGTGAGTGGTAATGGTGATAGATTTCTCTGCATGTGTCAGTTCAAATCCTACCTTTGCCAGCATGTTTTTGAGAGAAAGTGTAGTGTAGTGGTTAGGGTGTTGGGTTAGGCTCTGGGAGACCAGGGTTCAAATCCCCACTGAGCCATGAGACTCACTGGGCAAACGAGGCACAGTCTTTCAGCCAAACCTACCTCACAGGGTTGTTGTGAGGATAAAAAGGGGAGGAAGAGAATCATATACGGTGCCTTGAGCTCCTTGGAGGTTAAGGTGGGATATAAATGGAACAAATAAACAAATAAGTGTATTTTGAGAGGAAATAAGTTTTAAAGAACGTATTTGAATACTTATTCAATTGCAATTTTTCACACACACACATCTGATTAATGCAGAAGTGAGTCAGAATGACTACTACTGAAACCTATGTGAAAGTGGGGCTGCATGAGATGCTATTCCTGCTTCAAGTAGATCTACTGAAATTAATGGCTGTGATTAATTTAGGTCAATTCAATGGGTCTACACTTTGTGGAAGTTAGCTGGATGCTGGCAGGGCTTGGCAAGAGTTGGGGGCAATCTAAATGCCCCGGAAGAAATTCAAGTGAAGAGAACTTTGTAACCTTTCCTAAACATTTCCACAAACCAGCATAGTCTCCTTTCTCCCCAGTGTTTGGTACCCTGAGAATCCCATCTTTCCTGGGGGGGGGGGAGGATAAGCCTCAAACGGACAAGATATTAGTCCTCAAGTTTGTGGGGGGGAAATGCCTCCTTGGCTTGGCTTGGCCTGGCCAGCCTCTACGCTAGACTAAAGTGTTTGTTTTCTTGAAGTGTGGAAATCTATCACCTGAATAACTGTTGGGAGCCTGTCAGTATTTGTAAATGCACAGTGGATTCAGATGTTACAATTAGGATTCTGCACACCTACCAAGCCATGCTATGTAAACAGAGGTGTGGGCAGTGCCGGATTTACATACAAGCTAAACAAGCTATAGCTTAGGGTCCCACTCTCTTGGGGGCCCCAAAAATTTTTAAAGGAAATGGATGTACATTTCCAAAATATAAGATTAAAAACAAATAAATTATAACCTACATACAGCAAGAGTGTTTTGTGTTGTATAGGCTCCTATGATGTAAATCATGGGCCCCGCCTGCTAGCCTGCTCCCTAAAATATCACTGGTTTGTTGTTGACAAAGGACAGCTGGACATATAAAGGGCCCCATTACCTTCAGTAGCTTAGGGCCTCATCAAACCTAAATCCTGCCCTGGGCGTGGGCCTCTAATGGCCAGTCCGAAGGAGCTGACTTTGTGTCTCGGTAAGGGAGATGAACAAGATCCCAGAAGATGCTATTTTCTCAGTGGCAGAGTTTTTTCAAAATGCCCACCACCTCGTGGAACTGGCAGAAAGGAGGAAACTAGGTGTCATTTCCTGCAAATCTCAGTGCCTAATTTATATGCACAGATTTCCCCCCCCCACACACACTAATTTCTATCTCGCTCCTTGATCTTGACAAAAAAAAAACCCTATTTCCGCACATACCCATACCCATTACACCCTTATTATGTATGTATACATTCAAGGTTTCCTAAATAAACCAGCACATAAACAGATACACTCAATGAGGCGTATAACTTTATAATCAAACACATATGTATTAATGTTTATACTGTAAAACTACGCTGCAGTGATACAGTGGACATGGTTATTTTATTATGTATTGGGTTGTAGCCTACTCGGAGAGACAATGCCCCTGTGATTCTGGACAAATAGAAACAATAGAGCCTGTGCTTCTCCAGTGCCTATATTATAGAGACATTCGTATTAGCTACATCTCCCCACTGCTCCATAAGTACCCAGGGCGCACAGGACAATTCTATACCTCCCTGCTGCTTTCAGATACCAACCCTGCTACAACATACAATGTTGCCAGGTTCTGCATAGCAGCGTTCCAAATCCGTTGGATAATGATCTGTGCTGCAAACTGGATTTAATTCATACTCATATCGGAGTGCTCTGTAAATTGATAGCGATGGTCTTTAAAATACTAACCTTTTACGCTCTTCTGCATCTGTTTAATGCTCCTAATGCTTCTTTTAGATTATTTTAGCTTCTTTTATATTCTTATAGTCTTACCTTCTGTTTTAATAATTTTTAGTTTCCCAAAAAGGTTTTACAGATATTAAATGATTGTACCCCACCCTAATTATGCTGATCTATGACTGTAGGAAAGATTTGATTTGATTACTTAGATGCATTGAAATCAATGGGTCTACCCTGCGTAGGACTAGCATTGGATTCTACCCAGTGCTAATCCTGCACGCAGTAAGACCTATTGAGGTTAATGAACATTCCTAACTTAGGTTCGTTTTCCCAGTAGTGATGTATGGAATTGAGAGCTGGACCATAAAGAAGGCTGATCGCCAAAGAATTGATGCTTTTGAATTATGGTGCTGGAGGAGACTCTTGAGAGTCCCATGGACTGCAAGAAGATCAAACCTATCCATTCTTAAGGAAATCAGCCCTGAGTGCTCACTGGAAGGACAGATCCTGAAGCTGAAGCTCCAATACTTTGCCCACCTCATGAGAAGAGAAGACTCCCTGGAAAAGACCTTGATATTGGGAAAGATTGAGGGCACAAGGAGAAGGCGACGACAAAGGACGAGATGGTTGGACAGTGTTCTCAAACATGAGTCTGACCAAACTGGGGGAGGCAGTGCAAGTCAGGAGTGCCTGGCGTGCTCTGGTCCATGGGGTCACGAAGAGTCGGACACGACTAAATGACTAAACAACAACAACAACGGTTCGTTAATTTTAATGGGTCTATTTTGGGGTATAATTTTGCATATAGTCAGACTTTTAAAAAACAAAGTAGGATTAAAAACCCAGCAATCTGAGTGCTCACTTGCAAGAGGTGCTTCAAGGCAGTCAAAGCTTGGTTAGGTCAGATAAAGCCATTGAAAACTGATTCCTGATTTGATGATTGGAGAAAACATTGGATTATAGAAAGTAGAATAGTTGGGTGTTACCTTGGAGTGGATGTTTTGAATATTTTTCTATATATAGCTGACATAAAGAATAAGAAGTTCTGCTTTTTCTCTCTCTTGCCCCTTGCCCCCTTTTTTGTTTTCTTTTTGCTTTGTGCTTTTCTTTAGTTTCTTTTAACTTTGATACTCTAAAAATAGGCATTTGATAATAACCTTTGTATATCTTTTTTTCAAACTTTAATAAAATCTATTCCTCCTCCACCCCTAAAAGAAACAATTTATTCTGCAACAGGTTCTGTGGACTAAAGCATATGCAAGAAACAGATTTGGAAATAGGAACAGAAGCTGAATCTTGCATTCAGGGGGCAAGCTGGGGCAAGTTTCCCTATAAAGCTATCTCGGCCAGTGCCAGATTTATGTATAAGCTAAACAAGCTATAGCTCAGCACCCCACTCTCTTGGGGCCCCCCAAAAAAATTAAAGGAAAAAAACCTGGATGTACATTTCCAAAATATAAGATAAAAATCAAATCAAATAAAACCTACATACAGCAACAGTGTTTGTCTTGTGTAGACTCCTATGATGTAAATAATGGGCCCCGCCTGCTAGCCTTTTGTTATGTGCAAATGGCTTTAGATACCTATTAGGTTCATTAATGACCATATAGCATATATTCAACACAAAAAACAGTGACAATTTGTTGTTGACAAAGGACAGCTGGATATATAAAGGGCCTCATCACCTTCAGTAGCTTAGGGCCTCATCAAACCTAAATCCGGCGCTGATCTCAGCCAGCATCATGGAAACCATGCAAAAGATACTTCAGAAATGGTACTTAGCCCTTTTAAAATTCCATATACCCATAAGCATCCTTATGGGTATTTATGTGCTGGCATGGGTGTAGGGAAAGAGGCAGCTATAGGCATTTGTGGTTGACATGACCAAAGATGGCAGATTTTGCAGAACAGGTGTTTAAATAAGATCAGTAAAATTTCACATCAGCATATCACAAAGTCTTGCATCACTGGATCTCTTGTTTAAATGAGAATCAGGAGTTGGTGGATAAACCACCAATTGGATTTCTCTTTGTGGCAGCAAGTATGGTTATAGCCACATCTTGGAAGGACTGAAAAGGTGCACCTGAATGCTTGGTACGAGTGAGTATGGCATATCGCGCTTATGGAAACATTGACTCACAAATTAAGACTGCCAAGAGGAACAAAGCACATTCTCCTGTGCAGGAGAATGGCGGCACTTTGTTTCATTCACAAATTCTCCCAAAAACCCAAGACCGGTTCCAACAGTCTGTACTAATTTGTGGATCACACAACAAGGATGTGTTTTATAGATGTATAATGTTATAAGTTGCCGTGTATATACGGGAATACAGGTTTTCTTTTGGGGGGGGAAGGAGTGTGTCCGCCAGAGAAGTAAACAATAAAAACAACAAGAAGGAACCTGGCAATGGAATGGAACAGATCCTTACCAGCTTGGTTGGTGGTGATGTTGACAGAGGCAAACTGGGGCGAGAAGGGGCTCTGGTCAGTGACGCCGTTCACCGCCTGTATCTCAAAGGTATACTGGGTGTGGGCCAGCAGGTCGCTGATGTAGACGCGTTGCTCGGCCAGGCCAAGCTGACGTGGTGTGAACTGGACGTTGTCTCCACACCGGGTGCATGCCCCCCGGCCCGAACCGCAGCTCTTGCAGATGATGTTGTAGACCAGGTCCTCGCGCCCCCCTGAGTCCCGGGGCGGACTCCACTCCAGCATGAGGGAGGTCTCGTTCACGCTGGAGATGACGGCCTGTGGGGCTGACGGGATTGCTGCAGGAAGGGAGGAAACGGGGAGGTAAAATGGTGCAGGAAAAGCTCCTCCCAAGTGACAGTGGGGACTTTCAGGAGTGCCAGAACTATCCTAAGGCTACAGCCCTTACAGGCTCTGTTTTGCATCCCAAATGTTTTGCCCTGGCTGGAATTCTTCAACTCTGATACTGTTTGCCTGGATGGAGGAAACAGAGGCAGGTGTGTGTGTGTGTGTGTGTGTGTGTGTGTGTGTGTGTGTGTGTGTAGAAACCAGCTTATTGGATAAAAGTAGCATTTACACTCATTGCTTCCTGGCATCTCTAGGTAAGCTGGTGAAAGACTCGTGACTGAAACCCTGGAAGCTGCCACTGATACTGAGCTAGATGGACCAATGATCTATGCCTACAGGACCCTGAAGGATGAGGTATATCGCCCTTCTAGACTTGCCCCCCCCTTTGTGGTCAACATACTGGTACATGGCATGTCCAACGGATCAGAGTCTGAGCGGTAGTAGTTGTTGCGGCAGACACAATTCGTGGCTCCTTCTGACGTGGTCCGGCTGTTGATGGGGCAGTGGACGCAGCCCTCGTCCCCCTGGTTGGCTTTGAACGTCCCTGAGGGGCATCCTGGAAAACGAAAGGGGATGGGAGTATCATATTAAAAGCAATGAAATAAAGGGAGGTTTGGAAATGGGTGAGGGATGAATGGATCTGCCAGTTTCGATTTCTCTCAGATTCTCTTCTTCCGAATCTTCCATTCGTTTCACCACATTTTGGTAGAAATTTGCATTTAGACAAAAAACCTCATGAAAACACATCGGCATTCTAGTGGAAATTTCTGCTAATAAACAGTTCTGCCTAATATGCACAATTTCGCAAGGCTTTTTATATGACATCTCCCCAAAATATATTCATTTTTGAACACACTCTTCACTGGGAGAGCTGCACTGCAAAATTCGGAGACAGAATCTTGAAGGATATTCACAATTTCGTTCATGTTTTGGTTTGAAAGCTGCCAGTGATTTAGTTTCACGTTAAAATGCAGACGGAAGTGAAATTCTCTCCCGTTCCATCGTGGGCCTTGGGGGTGGGGCATGTGTATGCTCAGGAAACCCACTTCTCTGCAATGGCAACATTGCTTGCTAATATATTTCGAAAGATTTGTAAACTGCTTAACCTAAGGAGCACACCCTATAAAATTATAGATAAAGCACAGCTAAAAATTATAGATAAAGCACAGCTATTAAACAGCCGATATATATATGTAAACTGGTTAATATTAAAATAAAAATCTGTACAACTTTTAAAACAAATATACACAACTAAATTAAATGAGTCAGTAGGCTTGCTGAAATAACAATAATAAATTAATAGTTTTCAGCATGCATCTGACATGGCATTTAAAGTACAGGTAAAGGTAAAGGAACCCTGGATGGTTAAGTCCAGTCAATGGAGACTATGGGGTTGTGGTGCTCATCTCGCTTTCAGGCCAAGGAAGCTGGCGTTTGTCCACAGACAGCTTTCCGGGTCATGTGGCCAGCAGGACTAAACAGCTTCTGGCGCAATGGAACACCATGACGGAAACCAGAATGCACAGAAATACCATTTACCTTCCCACCACAGCAGTACCCATTTATCTACTTGCAGTGGTGTGTTTTCGAACTGCTAGATTAGCAGGAGCTGGGACAGAGCAACGGGAGCTCACCCCGTCACAGGGATTCGAACCGCTGACCTTCTGATCAGCAAGCCCTAGGCTCTGTGGTTTAACCCACAGTGCCACCCGCGTCCCTTAAAGTACAGGTAGTGGCATACTAAAAGATGGATTCCTTGCAAATGTGAAATGAACACAATGTGATGCTTGAAAAAGCACCAGTTCCGGGGTGCAAAGTGGTCAAATAGCAAGGGTGGAATTGGGTAATCTTTGGGAATATGGCGCCCTGAGTGAGGCCACAATTTGGTGCCCCCAAAGGGATCTTCTCAATTATGGATCTTCTCAATTTGGCGCCCTCCTGGCGCAGCGCCCTGTGCGGGAGGGCCGCCTTCACCGCCCTAAATCCAGCACTGCAAATAGGCATGCGTAGGACAAAGCAGTCTGCTAAGGAAACTGATCCTAAGCTGGAGAGAAATGCATCACTTTCTCAAGCTGCAAGCCTCTTTGGTTTCAAATCCTGGATTTATGTGTGTTTTGAGTCTGCATGCTTCAGACCCCCATATTTCTGAACTGGAGTGCCCTGACAGATCCTAGAACTGCCTGTTCTTCCCTCTCTGTCTGACTGTCTCAACTGCCCACCCCCCTTTGCTATTTTGTCTGGGGAAAGAGTTCCTTCTGTGTAATCCGAAGCATCGCTCATTCCCTTGACAATAGAGGCAGCTCCAGTAAAAGCTATCACCTTACCTCTTTTGTATCTCTCCCAGTCCCCCACCCTGTTTGCAGAAAGACCTCCTACCATAATCTCATCCAAGATTTAGGATGGAGCTCACAGCAACCCCTCCTCTAATTCTTGTGGCAGCAGCAGCTGGGAGGTAAAGTTGAGATTTTTAACTCACCAGCCCCCTCCCTCCACAAACTCCAGGCTGTTCCAGAGCAAAGGACCCATCCTAAGGCACGGGAGCTGTGGGCTTTGTCTCTCCTGAAACAGCTGCAAATCCAGCCCCTCTCCTTTTGCTCCAGTCTCCGTGGAGTTTGACATGTGGGAGGGACATAGCTCAGTGGAAAAGCATTTGCTTTGCCAGAACAAGGTCCCCAGTTCAATTCCACCTACCCCACCCGCCGCATCTCCAGGTAAAGGCTGGGGGAGACACCTGCCTAAAAATTCAGACAGCTGCTGCCAGTCAGTGTAGACAATATTGAGTTAGATGGACCAATGGTCTGACTTGGTATAAAATGGATTCCGATGTTTCTGTATGTATGTGTATGTTTTAGGGCTGGGCGATATATAATCCAAAACCGGTTTCATATTTTTTGACCTGGCAATATATTGAGAATCATGATGTGTGTGTGTGTGTGTGTGTGTGTGTGTGTGTGTGTGTGTGTGTGTTATGCAAAAATCACAATGTGGGGGGAACCATGAAGCCAGCCAATGCCTCGACATAGCTCCATCGCTATTGCACACACAGCATATAATGATGCTTAGATAGTGGTATATCACAAAGTTGAAAACCAGATATTGCCCAGCCCAAGTATGCTGGTGTGTGTGAGAGAGAGAGGTGGGAGGGGGGGGGACTCTTTTAGCTCACTTTGGATCCTGCCAGTTTACATAGCTACAGCCAGGGGTGTAGTGAGGGGAGTGCCAGAGGGGCTGTGGCCCTGGGTGCACCCAAAATTGATGGGCATCACCATTCAAATGGTATGTCTTGCGATCAGTTATGTGGTGCGGAGCTTACTTGGACACCCCCCTTCCCAATATTGGCACCCCTGGTTATTACGTTAGCTTAACTTGTTGTAACCCTGGAATCACCTACATAAGGGCAAGCCTGCTGCATCTGACCAATGGCCCACCCAGTCCAGATCTCCTGTTCTCACAGTTGCCTGTGGGGATTTCTTGGGCTTGTTTTTCTCTTGTGATCAGATGAGGCACTACTGTGCAGGTCAGAAAACTG
This sequence comes from Zootoca vivipara, assembly GCF_963506605.1. NCBI lineage: Eukaryota > Metazoa > Chordata > Lepidosauria > Squamata > Lacertidae > Zootoca > Zootoca vivipara. The sequence continues at coordinate 76,855,070 of NC_083281.1, forward strand.
CCAAACTGGTTTGCAGAGCCCAAAGAAGGTTGCATTCTTCATGTTTTACTTATCTCTACCATAAACATCCTCCTCCTCCTCCTCCTCCTCCTCCTCCTCCTCCTCCTCCTCCTCCTCCTCCTCCTCCTCCTCCTCCTCCTCCTCCTCCTCCTCCTTCTTCTTCTTCTTCTTCTTCTTCTTCTTCTTCTTCTTCTTCTTCTTCTTCTTCTTCTTCTTCAGCTTTCCCCAGGAAATGCTTGTGACTGGTCCCAGTTCAAGCTGCTGATACTGGTGTGCAAAGCCCTTTACAGCCCAAGACAAGGATTGTCTCACCCCTAATACAATGAGGGTCTCATTTGCAGGGTTTCCAACAGAGGTGTCACATGCTGCCAGAAGTTTGGCACTGAGAACTTTGCACCAGCTCCTGCTTCTGGGCCAAATTCAAGTCCCTGGTTATGTGCTGTTGGTGAGAAGAGTGAGGAATGGGAAGGAGAGCTGGTTTTCATATATGCTTTCTTGAGAGGAGGAGTGAGAGGGAATGAATGTCTCTTGGGCGGGGTCAACATGCCTTCAGCATACTCATAGCAAACTCAGCTAGCCTAAATGGTTTTTTTGCGGGAACCACTTGGCTATAGAGGTGCATTGCAAAACTAAGAGAAGTGCAAATTCTGAACGTTGGCTGTGCCTCGGTTCACACATTGTTTTGGAAAGTGCAAAGGAGGTAAGTTTGCCTTTAAACTCAAACTGAATTAAATTTCTTCCCCATCTCTACTGTGGTGGGTGGGACATCCACAGACCTGAAGGGAGCTGCATTAAGAATGAGCACATTTTAAAAATAATTGTTTCAAGATTTTAACATTATTATTAGGTTTTAGTAGTGGCTTTGGCTGTTTTAAACATTGATGCTTTGCTAATTTATATGAACGATTTATGTCCCATCAAAGAATTTTCCCAGGGCAGCTTATATTTCAAGTGCTGCCTTGTGGATCTAGGTTGCCAACTGACCAGGGTGCTGGGGCAGGAATGAAACAGATCTGGCCTGCTCTTCAGCCAAATATTTTTCGCTGTGTGAGAAGGAACTCCCTCTCTCCTGGCCCTGCAAGCGCAGCCACAGGGTCAAACTGAAGAAACTGGCAGCAAGTGTCCTGCCATGCATGGCATGAGAAAAGTGGATAGAGAAAAGCTTTTCTCCCCCTCTGATAGCACTAGAACTTGTAAACATCCAATGAAACTGAATGTTGGGAGCTTCAGGACAGATGAATGGAAGGATTTCTTTGTGCAGTGCATAGTCAAACTATGGAACTATCAAACTAAGGGCTATCAAAAGCTACTAACTACCCTTCACAGTTGGAGACAGCAATGCTTCTGAATACCAGTTGCTGGAAACCACAGAAGGGGAGAGTGCTCTTGTGCTCGAATCCTGCTTGAGAGTTTCCCATTGTGAGAACAGGATTCTGGACTAGATGGGCCATTGGCCTGATCCAGCAGGCTCTTCTTATCCTCTTATGTCATATACAGGTTTTTTGCCCTGCAAATATGTAAGAGCTTTCTCTAGAGGGTTTGGAAGTCCAGAGGCAGGTGTGTGTGTGCTTTTTTCAGCACCCAAGGGGCCATATTCTGTCATGAGCCATGTTCCAAGGGCTGCACATCCTTGTTTGCTTATCTGGGCTTTTGGAAGAAGAGGGACTGCCGCAGAACAGAAACAGCACTGCTGGCAATAAACACAGGATGGAATGGAAAAGGATACCTTCTTCCCTGCCCAGAACATGGGTCTATTTCGGAGCCTGCACTGTGTCCAAATTCCATGCTGAGTTGGTTGACTTGTAGAAAAACCACTTCCAAGGTGGGTGAAAGGCTGCCTCTCTTCTTACTATTCTTTTATCCCCAGAGCAGCAGCTTTTGGCCAGAGAGATGCACATCAAAGTGCCTTCCCCTGGGACAATGGATAATAAAGATGCGTGATTGGCCCTTCACTCAGAAAGAGATTGCAGGTGGTTGCCCCATTGGAACTAGTGGAGACTCAAGCAACCACTGCTGCTTACCACATAAGTCTGGGATGGAGAAGCTCTTACAACCCAAGGACCAGATTCCCTAATGGACAACCTTCCTCAAGCCACACACCAGAGGTGGGAGGGGCCAGAGGCAGAGCAATAGATCTGAGGCTCACTTTCACAATGTGGCTAATATTCCAGCCATGCTGACTAGGCTGACACACACCTGCTTCCAGGCAAGAGGTATCATTCACAGTTCAAAGAGACATTGTGGCTGGAGAAGAACACCCATGGGCAAAAGAAGAGTCCTGGGGGCCAAACATATTTGCCTGGAGGGCCACATTTGATCCCTGAACCCAAGGTTTCCCCATCTTTGACATAACTAGACTTAGCTGCAATGCACTGCCTTCCTCTCCAAACCAATTTGATTATGTTTCCCCACTTGAAAATTGGTAAAATCCCACTTCCTCAAAAAAAGTGAATGAGGTGACAATGGTGGGAAAGGAGGGAGAAGCAATTTGCCACAGCCCTCCTCTGACACCATCTCAACCCTAATCTTGATCCATGCAATGGTACCAACTCCATCATGCATTGCCTTGTATAACTCCATTGCAAGCAATGAGAGAGAGAGAGAGAGAGAGAGAGAGAGAGAGAGAGAGAGAGAGAGAGAGAGAGAGAGAAGAGAGAGAGAGAGAGAGAGAGTTGTGCTGCCAGGAAGCTTGCTGCTCCAATGAGGCACAATGAACAAAGGCCACTATGAGAGACGATGGGGAGACCACTGGACTTTCCTCATTGCAGACAGCTGCATATTATTCATCACACATGACCAGCAGATGGGAAATGGCCATTGGCAGCAAACCACTGACCACATGATTTTCCTTCCTCCTCCCCCAAAGTCTGGATTTACCTGGCCCTCCCTTATTGCAGCACGAAATTGGGCAGCTGGAATATGTTGCATGGGGCAAGGTCTGTGCCAGTGAGATTATCCTTCTTCCTGCATGGCATTGACCCTAACCCTAACTATTACGGATGATTTCCAAAAGACATGGAAACAGGCAGTGATAAACATGACAGCAACTCTAGGTCTCACACCACAGATTTTACTCAACATGGGGTATAAACAAGCTTTAAAAACCCATTAAATAGTGTGTGGAAGACACAGAACACCAAGCAGATCTAGCCAGGTCCCCGAAATTCCTAATTAGTGAAACCAGGAGATACCTCATCGCCCAAATGCCATATAAAACCAATCTTGATATTCCAAAACAGAGAAGGGCTTTCACTCTGACCCGTTGCCAGGCTTTCCCTTCAGCTATCCAGGAAGGCCGTTTTAGGAAGACACCGTACGAGGAGAGGAAATGCAGACCTTCCAAGTGTCCCTATTTTCCAGAGACGTCCCTGATTTACAGAAGCTGACCCGATTTCTGATTTGATCCCAGAATGTCCCGCTTTTCCTTAGGATGTCCCTATTTTCAACAGAGAAATGTTGGAGGGTATCTAGTTATCTGATTCCCAAGCCATCTGAATGCATCCCTGTATAGGAAAGGTTTTTTTTAATGTTTAATGTTTTATTATGGTGTATATCTGTTGGAAGCCACCCAGAGTGGCAGCCCAGTCAGATGGGTGTGGTACAAATAGCAAAGTTCTTCTTATAATTATGGAATAGGATGTCCCTGTTTTCGTCAGAGAAATGTTGCAGGCTATGGAAAGGCCCATGTGGCTCTGGGAAACTGGAAACAACAGAACATGCATTTTTTCACTGCCAATTCCATACCGGCATAGGAGCTATGTTCACCCTGCCTATACTATACAAATTCCCAGGATGTACATAAAAAAAATCTATATCCCTATTACTCCAAGATGAAAACTCAAATGTCACATACTCAGCTGCTAGATTTTGCACTGCCATGATGGACATCTGTCAAAGGATGGTCTGACAGCAGGACCTGTGCTGCTTCACGCTCCCTCCCTTATACAGTGGTACCTCGGGTTAAGAACTTAATTCATTCTGAAGCAAAGTTCTTAACCCAAGGTTAAGTGGAGTCTGTAACCTGAAGCATCTGTAACCCGAGGTACCAGTGTAGTCACTTTTAGCTGCTTGTCTTTTGTTTCTGTTTTAAATTTATGTGAGTTATAATCACTTTTAACTATTAGCTTTTATCTCTTTCCTCTTTAAGTCCCATGTGCTTTATTTTATTCGCATGTTTTTTATCTCATGCTGGTCTGCGACAGTAATAAAGTTTGATGATGATGAAGGTCTGTGCCAGCAGGGGTGGGTAGTGAGGAAGAAGCAACTCCCGGCCTCTCTTTAGCATTTGGTTAGAAACCTGAGAATCCCAGCTGCCTGTTCAAATGAGAAATGAATCTCCCAGCTCTCATGATTATTATTGCCAACAGCAAGCCCATATGCTGAATCGGAGGTGGCAAACCTTTTCCATCCTAAGTGTTGCATTCAACATCTGGACAGCCTTCTGAGGGCCGCATGGCAGTGATGGGCAGGGGCAGAAGTAGGCAGATCCACAAAGGTGTTTTTTTTTAACCTTTGTGCAGTAGGCTTGTTTCTACAGACATTCCTACCCCTCTCTCTGTCTGGCAGCCAGGACAGGGAAAAGGCATGAGTTCAAAGCTGCAAGGCTTAGGAGGGTGCATGGCCTGGGGAGAGTCTTAAGGGCCAGGTAGGAAGGCTTGGAGGGCCTCCTTTGGCCTCCATGCCCAAAGCTCCCCACCCTGGCATTAAATTAAAACACAAATCAAACAGAGAAATTGGGTGCTGTTCCCAGATCTCCTGCTGCATCCCCAACCTGCCCTTCTTCTTTGTTGTTGTTGTTGTTGTTGTTGTTTATTAAAAAAACAACTTTACTTATACAGTTGCTGGACATGCTTCAGAATGCAGTGCCAAGGACATCCTGCCCACCCACAATATGGCCAGACCTAAATTTGCATCTATACATATAAACCAGCACCTGCAAAACAGTGTGCCTATTTGTGCTTATGGGATGGTGGTCTGCGTTTTTCTAAGTATCCAGTGATGAATTTCCAGCCGAACCCCAAAGTTAATGTCTGGCATAGAAGCAACTTACTGAGAATCACTTTCACTGATTCTCAGCTGTTACTATAGATCATGTTCTCTATTGGCTGACTGTGCTAATGTCCTTTTCCATGTAGCTGATGCTTCTCTGTCTGTCTGTCTGTCTGTCTGTCTGTCTGTCTGTCTGTCTCTCTCTCTCTCTCTCTCTCTCTCACACACACACACATACACACACACACACATACTGCACAGATAATTTGTAGCATCCTTTGAAAGCCGAATTTTGGAAGAAGTGCAAATTATGTAAGATATATGCATGATTGGTTTGTTTTTTTAAAAAAAAAATTATGGACACATATAATGTCATGGTTGTTTTGTTGCAACTGTTAGTAAAGTCACTTAAATAATACAGATGGCGTCCAGAAAGAAATTAAATCCTGATAACACTTTAACAAGAGAAACTGAACCAAAACTGAACCAAACTGTGTAAAATTTGAGGAGAACGAAACAGAGAGGTTTTGTCTTTCTTATGTCAGGCCTTGTACATAGCAGGGAGACATTCAACCAAACATACAATGGGAAAACTCCCTCAGAACTATGCAGCCAATCAGGGCACATGCTATCTCAGCAAACATCATGCCGCTCCATCTGGTTGCTAAGCAACGCCTCCTCCACCACCCTCTTAGGGTGAGTTGAACTATTGATAGCAGAGCTGACCCTTACATTATAAACTGATTGATCCTTCTAGCTGCTCCCCCCCCCCCCGGCACAGAGAAGAGAAACTTGAAGCTCGATGAAGCCCTGAGGTCAAGATCTGGCTCATGAGCCAGAAAACAGCAGTGAGAAACCTGTCTTTCATATACCCAGATTTTAAGCAATAGCTTTCAAGCCAGGCCCTTTCCCATCATTTCTGAAGAGCTTTCCACATTTGCGGTTATGAATTCCAGAAGCAGAGCATCACACTGGCTCCGTGGGCCACATGGGCTGCGGTTGGGTCCCTGCCATGTGGCTCATGCTTCGCTTTGTGCTCCCCACATCTGTGCAGCTGCGCTGCGGCACCAAATCTTCCATTTTTATCCAATGGAGCCTGGAACAGGCACAGTGGGGGAAGGGGCAGGGGAGAGAAGCTACTCTGCTCTTTAGAATATATCTACGGGTGAATCTATCAATTTCATTGTGTGTGTGTGTGTAAATTTTATTTTCAGTTTATCAGTCTTACATCATACAAACATCAAATAAAAATATGAATATCCCCTTCAACTCCCCTCCCCCCTTTCATGGTTCCTTCTGTTGAGAAGCATCTCCTTTCTAACTCCATTTTTTATTTACTCCTTTACTTTTCCTCAGTCAATAATCTTGACTGTGAGTTTTAGATTAATCCTGCTAATGGATTTAATTGTTAACAATGGTTTCTCAAATAAATGACATATTTCCCCCGCATCCTGTCTTAAAAGAATTTCAGTATCTTGCCGTTTCTCTCTTTTTTCAGTCTTAGGTTCAACCCTCCATGTTTCTGCATCTTAAAAACAAACAAACAAACCCATAAGTTTTCCTGTGAAAACTCGTCGGCATTTTAGTGTGAATTTCTCCTGACACATTTTTTAATGCAACTTTTCCAATAGACACATTTTGGCAAAGCATATTTCCTCTAATGCTTAAAGGTAAAGGGACCCTGACCATTAGGTCCAGTCGTGACCGACTCTGGGGTTGCGCGCTCATCTCGCATTATTGGCCGAGGGAGCCGGCGTATAGCTTCCAGGTCATGTGGCCAGCATGACAAAGCCGCTTCTGGCAAACCAGAGCAGCACATGGAAACGCCATTTACCTTCCCGCTGTAGCGGTTCCTATTTATCTACTTGCATTTTGATGTGCTTTCGAACTGCTAGGTTGGCAGGAGCTGGGACCAAGCAACGGGAGCTCACCCCGTCACGGGGATTCGAACCACCAACCTTCTGATCAGCAAGCCCTAGGCTCAGTGGTTTAACCCACAGCGCCACCTCTGTATGTTATTTTCACTCATCATGGAATCAAAGTGTCGAGTCGGAAAGGACTCTAAGGGTCCTCTAGCCCAACCCCATGCAATGCTGGAAATGAATGTGTTTTGACGAACACCTTCCCCCTAGAGCGGGCGTGTTTTTTCTCTCTCTCTATACTACTTGGCGAGAGAGCTGCACCAAAAAACTTGGAGAAGCGCACAACAGTGTGTTTCAGTTTGCATCTTGCTCCGGAAAGTACAATTTAGGCATGCTCGCCTTTAAATGCAAACTCAATAGTATTTCTTTCCTGCAGTATTTATATATTGTGTCTCAGTTGGGGAGATGGTTCTCCACCGCTGTGCAAAATCTAGGAGGCCCCATTCCCTTCTCTTAAAAGTCTTTATAAGTGGAGCCTTTGCCCCTCTTCCTGGTCCGATTCCAGAGACAGGGGATAATTCCTGGCCAGCTGCTCTCCAGAAGGAATCCCCACGTCTTGTGCGTTTGTTGGGCTTTGTATATAAACTGTTCCTTAAAAGCTTGCATCTATTTCCTGGGCCTGGCCACTATTAAGGAGGCAGCAGAGACCAAAGTCGGAGAAGTGAGTGGGAGACATCAAAGTGGAGCTGATGAAAAGCTGGATCTCCTCTCAGCACTCGCCGGACTATATCATAAACCCTTCTCACTTTAACTAGTGTTAAAACAAAGATAATCTTATCTCGGGGGGGGGGGGGCTTTCTAAAAGAGAGAAGCATGGCCTTTAAAAGGATTGTAAACCTGACAGCATGCCACCCCCCAGAGACCAAGAGTGGTTTGGATCTAAGAGGAAAAACAAGTAATTTCGCAGAGGAAAGGGCCCTTGCTAGTTGTCTGCTCCTGGGACAAGGCTGAGTTAAGAGGATGAAGATGGAGAGAAAGAGAGTGTGCAATGGAGCAACATGGTGTCAGGAATCAAAAACAATGTTCTCCAATTGTCCTAATTTAACCCATCTTCTTCCTTGTTTTGGGGAGGTCAGCAGTAGGTGCCAGCTCAGGCCACATTCAAACCACATTCAAACCACACATGAAGTGCACAGATGCCACCTTAAACAGTCATGTCGTCATGTCTTCTAGAGCCTCCAAGTGTCCCTATTTTCCAGGGATGTCCCTGATTTAGAGAATCCCTGTTTCTGATTTGATCCCAGAATGTCCCTCTTTTCCTTAGGATGTCCCTATTTTCATCCGAGAGTAGGGAGTCATCCAGCTCCCAAGCCATCTGAAGGAAGTCCTGTATGGGGAAGTTTTTTTAATGTTTAATGTTTGTGTGTGTGTGTGTGTGTGTGTGTGTGTGTGTGTGTGTGTGTGTGTGTTGGAAGCTGCCCAGAATGGCTGGGGCAACCCAGTCAGATGGGTGGATGATGATGATGATTACTGTATTGACATCCCTGTTTTCATCAGGGTATGTGGTCCTTTCCCCAAACTGAACTTCAATAACTGAGTGTCCCAGGACAGAATGTACACATCTGGAACCCTGGTTTGAGAAAGCAGCTTATAGGGTGGTCACTGACACATTGCCAAAACCAAGGAAATAAATCATCAAAACAGGGGGAAGAAGAAGAAGAAGAAGAAGAAGAAGAAGAAGAAGAAGAAGAAGAAGAAGAAGAAGAAGAAGAAGAAGAAGAATTTGGATTTGATATCCTGCTTTCTCACTACCCGAAGGAGTCTCAAAGTGACTAACATTCTCCTTTCCCTTCCTTCCCCACAACAGACATCCTGTGAGGTGAGTGGGGCTGAGAGACTTCAAAGAAGTGTGACTAGCCCAAGGTCACCCAGCAGCTGCATGTGGAGGAGCGGAGATGCGAACCTGGTTCCCCAGATTACGAGTCTACCGCTCTTAACCACTACACCACACTGGCAGGGCTCTGCATAAAATTGGCCCATTTACAAGACGCCTAGAAATAACAGCTGTGTTTTAAATAGAAATCCAATGCATAGTAGCTAGAGTGTTGGACTTGGACCATAGCTGCCAAGTTTTCCCTTTTCTCGTGAGGAAGCCTATTCAGCATAAGGGAAAATCCCTGTAAAAAAGGGATAACTTGGCAGCTATGACTTGGACCTGTGAGACCAGGATTCTAATCCCTGCTTTCCTCAAGTGCTTGTTGCCTGGCTTGCCTGGATGATGCCTGAGGAGGTTCAGGCAATGGGGTTTTGTGCAAAAGCCTTTGATTTTTGCAAGACCAACTGTATGCAGGTAAAGACACATCCCCTGCCCTGCCCACTTTTTTTGCCTCTGGCTCCCACCCATGCCCAGCATGCGGCCCCTGGAATGTTGCTCTCTAAGGCAATGTGGCCCCAGGGCTCAAAAGGCTTCTCCATAGCCGTTAGACAACACTGCTTTGAGGAAATCAGGATGTCTTTATTGTGCCTTATTAAAGCGCTTGGAAGCTGCTTTGAGCTGATTTTACAAAGAAAAAGCGGGGTATACATTTTTAAATAAATAAATGCAGTAGAATGAAAGGATTGGAAGGATTGGCGGGGCGGGGGGTTAAGCCCGCCTCCCCACCTCCTTCTTCAGCCTCAACATTCCAGTTGGTGCGCTTCAGCCCCTGATCCCGAAATTAAATTAAAACCGTGACAGGGACAGTTGATTAAAGCAGAATGTGAGACTAATTAGGGGTTCTGACACTGGAATTGTCAAGATCAGTGCTGTTAATTAGCTGCTCGTTAATGTCAGCTCCCTGTACTATATGGGAATATTTAGTCACTTTCTGTAGGAAAAACCGTCCAGGGTGAGAAGGTGAAGGGGGAATTCCTTACAGGGGCTTTTATCTCAGAAAAAAAGGGCAATTGAGGAACCTTGCATAAAAGTCCACTTATGCCTTGCATACAAATGCAGGTCACAGAAGCCCATCCGACGTTTTCCGTACAGCAACACAGCACTGGTGTGGGAGAAATCTGATTCCACTCACATTTCTGGGCAAACCTAATTCACACTTTTCAACACAGTATGACAACCAAGGGATCATTCATATTTAACTTTTGCACCACACTTTCCTGGTCTGAGTCCGAGCTCCCCCCCCTCCCCACCAGCTTTCTCCAGGAAAACCCACTCTTTAATGCAGAATTGGAGCAAAAAGTGATTCGATATTTGCTGTTTGCTCTAATTCAGGGTCTGTGTGGAGGAAGCAGAAAGGGGGGGGGACACCTGTCAGACGTGGACCAGACCTATGCCTAGAAGTGTGGAGCAAAGGCAACTGTAGATGAGCCTTGAAACATCATCATCATTATCATCATCATAATTTATTTGTACCCTGACCATCTGACCATGGGACCCAGGTTGCTCTGTGGGTAAAACCACTGAGCCTAGGGCTTGCTGATCAGAAGCTCAGCGGTTCGAATCCCTGTGGCGGGGTGAGCTCCCGTTGCTCGGTCCCAGCTCCTGCCAACCTAGCAGTTTGAAAGCACATCAAAAATGCAAGTAGATAAATAGGAACCGCTACAGCGGGAAGGTAAACGGCGTTTCCGTGTGCTGCTCTGGTTCGCCAGAAGTGGCTTTGTCATGCTGGCCACATGACCTGGAAACTATACGCCGGCTCCCTCGGCCAATAATGTGAGATGAGCGCGCAACCCCAGAGTCGGTCACGACTGGACCTAATGGTCAGGGGTCCCTTTACCTTTACCCTGACCATCTGACTAGGTTGCCCCAGCCACTCTGGGCGGCTTCCAACATATATAAAAACACAGAAAAACACCAAACCTTAAAAAGCTTCCTTATCACATTCTCCTAATAAATTTGTTATCCTTCATACAATTCCTGCAAGGTTAATCTAGACATAGCCAAATTTTAGTTCCCAGACCTTGTTTTCCCAAGTACTCATTCAAACATTCCCATTGTTTGTAGATCTTATCTTTCGATTTTCGTCGGATCAAATCCGTCAACTTCGCTAATTCAAGATATTCACATAACTTATTTAACCATTCAGCTTTAGTTGGAGTTTCCTGTCTTTTCCATTTACTTGCAACTAAAATCCTTACTGCCGTGGCTGCATACATAAGGATGTTGACTTTATCACAGGGGATATCATTATATATAATTTATCATAGATAAATTTCTGCTCTTTTAGTAAATGACATTTTTATCAATTTTTTAATCTCTTCATGAATCATCCATCTCCCAATATTTTTTGATCTCTGGGCATGTCCACCGCGTGTGGAACCAAGTGAAAGAGTAAAATTCAGACTGAATAATTTAAAAATGACAGAATGTTTTGGTATGAACCATACAAACGCTGTATGAATTGCAGTGGAAGTCTTTTATCTCTCAATGTCTTCTTTCTTGTTTCCTCTCTTTTTGCTTTCTCTTCTCGCTTCTTTCTTTCTTTCTTTCTTTCTTTCTTTCTTTCTTTCTTTCTTTCTTTCCTTCTCTTTTCCTTTGTCTTTAGTATTATTTGAAAGATAATTGTAATGTGATGTAATATGAACGAAAAACAAAGCTTGTATTCTGTGTTATATGTTTAGTTTTAAGTTAATTATATTTAATAAAGTAATATTTAAATAAAATAAAAAGCTTCCCTATACAGGGATGCCTTTGAATGTTTCTTAAATGTTATATAATTACATATTTCCTTAACATCTGATGGGAGGGTGTTCCACAGGGTGGGCGCCACTACTGAGAAGGCCCTTGGCCTGGTTCCCTGTAGCTCTACTTCTCACAGTGAAGGAACCGCCAGAAGGCTCTCGGAGCGGGACCTCTGTGTCCAGGCTGAACGATGGGGGTGGAAACACTTCTTTAGGGATACTGGGCCGAGATTGTTTAGGGCTTTAAAAGTCAACACCAACACTTTGAATTGTACCCAGAAACATACTGGGAACCAATGTAGGTCTTTCAGAACTGGTGTTATATGGTCCCAGTGGCCACTCCCAGTCGCTAGTCTAGCTGCCACATTCTAGATTAGTTGTAGTTTCCTGGTCACCTTCAAAGGTAGCCCCACGTAGCGCACATTGCAACAGTCCAAGTGGAAGATAACCAGCACATGTACCACTCTGGCGATACAGTGCGCAGGCAGGTAAGGCCTCAGCTGGCATACCAGATGGAGCTGGTAGACAGCCGCCCTGAACACAGAATTAACTTGTGACTCCATGGACAGCTGTGAGTCCAAAAAGACTCCCAGGCTACGCACCTGCTCATTCAGGGGCACAGTTACCCCATTCAGAACCAGGGAGTCCCCCACACCTGCCTGCCCCTGCCCCCAGAAACAATATTTCCGTTTTGTCAGGATTCAACCTCAATCCGTTAGCCGCCATCCTTCCTCCAACCGCCTCCAGGCACTCATACAGCTACTCTTGGAAATGTTCATGTCTCCCATTTTTGCATTGCAATTTCCCAGCCAAGTGATGTGTACAGAAATACATATGTTGGGGGGTATAGTGTGCATAAATTAAATAGCATACAGAATGCATACAGAAATTGCATGGCAAAAAGTATATTTTGCTCTTCCTCCCCTCCCCGCCCCCAACCTTTCCCAACACACTGAAGGTGCTAATCATGTTAATGAAAGCACAGTGGCCTCCGCAAGATGCTTCTGCCCAAACTGGGGAAGTGGGTCACGCAGGACAAGGGGAAGGGTGTCTGCGTGTGTCAAGCCCTCTGCTGAGATCAGGTGCCTTGCTCTCTCCCCTGTGGGGTTAAGTCTCCATCGCTATGGCAACTGCACAGCTTTCTCTTGGCCTCTCACCTTGCCCCATCGGGAGTGCCAAGGGAACAGATGGGGAAAGGTCTGTGGTTCTCCCCACCACCACATGCATCAAATCGTCCCCGTAGCCGAGCGAAAGCTGTTCTAGGGACAAGGTCCGTGTGGACCCAGGACATCGAGGGTTAAAGCCAGGGAGGTCTGGAGCTGTTTCTTGTTGCTTTCTCGATATTCCCTTCAATCATACAAATACAGAGCTCAGACGCTCATTCGATCTTGGTGAGTTTTATCAGCAAACATATCTACTCAGAAGCAAGTCCTATTAAAATCCAATGGATCTTACTCCCAGAGAAGTGGAGTTAGGGTCACAGCCTCAATTTATCACTTTCCCAAATGCAGTAATAACATACCAGAGCATTTGTAAAGTTCTCTATCATGGACTGGCTGGATGCAGAGGAGTGTGTGTGTGGGGGGGGGGAACTAGTTGGGGAACTCCCAAGGGAAGAAGGCCCAGATCCAGGGGACTGGTGATGCGATGGCAATGAGTGATCCGAGGGAGAAGAAGGAACAGACTGGGAGGAGGTGGTGTTGGAAGCTGAGGAGGCAACGGGGTTTAGTGAGCAGGAGGAGTCTGTGGAAAAGAGCCATCCAGAAGCAGAGGCTGGAGAGGAGGGGGGGGGGCAAGAGGCAGAGATGAGTCAGGCTGGTCAAGGAGCCAGGCTGTCTTCCCCTCCTGCTGTGACAAGCTCCCCTCCCCCTGGTCTCCCAGAACCAGAAGAGGTATGAAGAGGGTGGAGCAAAGTCAGGCACAATGGCAATGACTCAGATTTCTTGGGAAGGACCTGGGTGAGGAGAGGACTGGGGGAACTATGGGAAGGCGGGAACCTTCAGCCCCCACAACTGCCTCATAGGGACAAGATCTACCAGGATCTTGCTGTGCTCACCAGGCCTGGCCTTCTGAGTCAACCTTGTTTCCTTGAATGAAGAGTTAACTTCACTGACACAGTGTGATTTATTGCTGACCTGCTTCTGGCACTGGCCCTCATTCTTGGGACTCTTCCCACACATCCCTCTCTCCAGGCTGCACCCCTCACTGCCGCTGCTCCAGAACACCCTCAAGTGTTTTCTGGAACGTGTCCTTTATCCATGCCAATGGCTCTCACTTGCCTGGATCAAGAAGTTATGTTGCCATGAGTAGACATCTCTGGCTTTTGCATGGCTTGAACGCAATCCACTGTGAGAGTCTCCTCCATTGCTCCACCCACATTGGCCTCTGGTCTTGCCCGCACAACCCTCACATGCGGCCCTGAGAAACATGTTCATGACATAATGCGGCCCTTGGAGTGAAAAAAGGTCTCTGACGCAGCAGCATCTCACTTCTGTTTATTTTCTGATTAGGATTCTCTTCGTTGAGTGGGATGGAGCTACGAATGGCAGCTGGAAGATACTTTATATTGAGGGGAATTGAGACTTGGGGATCCAATAGGGATGGCAAAAAAAATGCATGTGATGAGTTGATAAGAAATACAGTTTATTGGCTAGTAAGTTTCTAACAGGATTAATAAAACAATGTTGGTTTCTTCTTTAAAATTATCCATCTTCGGGATGCTGAGTTCAGTAATGGACACAGTTAAGAATCGTGCATATTTAGTGTGTCTTCTGAACTGGCAGTGTCCTGGCTCTGGTCCAATGTTTACCATAATTGTACCATTTCTCTTATAATTTGTTGGTCCCTCAGTGATTTTTGCTGATTAAAGCATCTTTTAAAGTTACTGATTAAGCATTTGTGAGGATATCACTAAGTGCCAATATTGCAACACAAGCTGTCTCGCCCAGTTTCCTCCCCTACGACGACAGCAAGCAAGCAAAACATCCGATCTGGAGTCCTCCTTTGCTGGAAAAATGGCACGTGTTGTCCAGGTGTCTCACTGTACCGGAGACAGGAAAAGTCCCATAATTTAATTGGTGAGTACAGAGAGTTATGTTTAATGTCCTGATAACGAGTGGCAGTTCCAAGATGTCTGGGATGTTAGGAAGCATCACCTGTGGTTGGGTGATAAAGATATTATTTTTTTCTCTGAGGGTCATTCTCTGGAATTAGATGTACGTAAAAATGGACTCTGATTGTGCTAAGTGCTTTGTCTGTGCATGTGTGGTTTTGCCACACCACTAAGAAACAACTGAGGTGGGATGGAATGACAGGACGGCTGAAAAGGCATTATCTTTGCACAAGATCACCTTGTTTCAAAAAAAGGGAAATGCTCTCTTCCTGGGTTGCCACCACCCTGAGCCTCTGAGGGTGAAGGGACTACCAAGAGGGCCCTCTCTGTTCATCTCAACCCTTGAGAGGGTCTGTAGGAAAGGAGGCAGTCTTTCAGATATTTTGGGCATGAGCCATTTACTGAGCCCTTCTGCATGCAAAGCAGATTCTCTTCCACTGAGCTACAGTCTTTCCCCGATAAACCCAAATTTCCCCATCACTCTCAGTGCACATGGAAGGGACAGATGACCAGCTGTGCCATTTGAAATACCCACTGCTTATCACAGCTCAAAGGAGCCATTTCCAGCAAGCTAAGAAGTCCCTTTCAGAGGCCAGTCTTGCTCATTTAAAGCTCGCTACCTAACCACAGGTGCCCTGATAAACACACACACACACACACACACACACACACACACACACAAAAGATATATTTCCCAGAGACACCTCCTGGAAGATGCTCAGGCTTAGCGCGGGATGGGTGTCCACCAGCAGCTGTCAGGGCAGCTGTTGCCAATTACACAGCTACTATTATTTATACATCTGTTTCACTGCATTCATATCCTGCTTCAACGTTGAGGAGCTCAAGGCACCCTACGCGGTTCTGTCCCTTCTGTTTTTGTCCTTGCAACGGTCCTGCGAGGCAGGTTAGGAGGAGGGCACACAAAGTTTTTTGAAAAATAAATAGGAAGCAAGGGATATTTGGACTGGGGTCCAGTGCCCACCTCCACTATGATCCCAGTTTAGATCTGCTGCCTCTCCCCCACCCCCGTGCTTGCTACTTGCATGGGGACAGAAGTTTCCTTTGGAAGGAAGGGGCTCCCCCGGTCAAAATAGCAGGCATGATGGGGCAACTCCAGATAGGGACTACAACAGAGGATGAAGGGTTAACCACCACCACCCAAAAAAACAACAACCCCGCACACATAGGTAGATAGTACTGTAATGGAAATCTGGGGTGTCATACACATATCGGAAACCACAAATTGACAATTTTTTGACCCAAAAAACCAGTTGCTGAACACTTTAATTCTGAGAATCGCAGCCTGTCCGACTCATCAGTAAATGCTATAGTCATGCCAAAAGGTAGATCTTGTGGATGAACATGTCTGACACTTTAACAGCACATGACCGCAATGTACAGCATCACTTAGCATTCCCACCCTCAAACTGCCACCTTGGAAACAGCGCAATTGTCGAAGGCAGAAGCCGAAATGTTTTGGTGAAAGGATTTGAAATTTCTGATACATACAAACAATCAGTGTCTGCATGCTAGCATGCCGCATGTGTGAATGTTATAAGCAGAGCCCTTCTGGATCAGACCAATGGCCCATCTAGTCCAGCCTCCTGTTCTCGCAGTGGCCAGCCAGATGCCTCAATAGGAAACCTGCAAGCAGGTGCCGAGTGCAAAAGTCCTCTCCCCTCCTGTGGTTCCCAGCAATGGACATTCGGAAACATTACTGGCTCTGGCCAGGCAGGCAGAGGAAAGTTGTCCTAGTCAGTAGCCACTGATAGTCTTTATCCTCCGCAATTCTGTCCAGGCCTCTTTCAAAGCCAGTCTGGTTGGTGGCTATCATTGTCTCTTGTGGGAGACAGTTCCATAGTTTAACTTATGTGCTGAGTGAAGAAATACTTTATTTTATTTGCCCTGAATCTTTCAGCATTCAGAGTCATTGGATGGCCCTGAGGTCCAGTCTCTCACATCTAGTCTGTCTCTGAAAGACCTGGAGTCGGTCTTATTTCCAGTCTGCCCCATCTGGATTCTGCACATTTTTGCATACAGTCTACCTTAAAATACTCATTTTATAAGCAAAAAGGCACCATCTTTTCAAAGGCTGTGCACACACCAACCAGCTTGTAGCCTGTTTGGAGTCTGTTCCGCTGTCAAACAGCTCTTACAGTCAGGAAGTTCTTCCTATGGTTTAGTCAGAAGCTCCTTCCTTGCCGTTTGAATCCATTGGTTCGGGTCCTGCTCTCTGGAGCAGCAGAAAACAAGCTTGCTCCATCTTCCATTGGGCAGCAATTGGGCTATTTGAAGATGGCTGCTCTATCACATCTCAGCCTTCCCTTCTCTAGGCTAAATATACTCAACTCATTCAACCAGGCTTGGGTTACAGACCCTTGATAATCTTGCCCACCCTTTCTGCACACATTTCAGCTTCTCAATATCCTCCTTAAATTGTGCTGACCAGAACTGGACACAGTGCCATCCTCTGACTCAAAGGGCACCATCACAGAAGCTGTGATGCTCGAGCATCTTAACTTAAGCACCTTTCAGGGATGGCGAAGCTGGCAACTGGGACAGGACCTGCTTCTCCTCAGTGAGGCCGGGTTCAAGGTTAGCTGTTGCTGAAGCAACATTAGAGCTCAGTGTGGTTCAGATGCAGGAAGCTGTCTTAGCCTGACCCATCCAGCTGCTACCGTCCCCGCCAAACTAACAGCATCTCTCCAAGATGTGAGCTGGGGAAAGGCCTTTCCAGATATCCTACCAAGATGTTTTAAGCAGAGTTGTTAAAGACGGAACTGGCAAGTTTTCCCTACATGCAGAGAACTGGGAGAGAGGAACAGAAGTGGGTGTGGGGAGGAATAAACCCTATCCCAGACCTTCTTTTTCTCTCTGTGTGTGTGTGGGGGGGGATGTGAAGTGCCTTTCTGCCACAGCCTGGCATCCTGCAAGGGACAGGAGGCCAGCAGCCAACACAACCAGCCAATCGTGCCAGCCATGCCAGTGGGGCACAGATTCCAGCTGCCTAAAGTGGTTTCTATGGCAATGGGCTCAGTGCTCACAGTGGGGCTTAGGAAATGCAGTCAGACAGAGACACACATACACAAAACAGAGAGCTGCTTAAAGCCAGTTTGGGGGGGGGCATTTGCAAAAACGAGGCAGGAGAAGAGCGTAAGGCCCGGCTGGCCTAGGGAGGCTTTGACCTCCAATGAAGGAGAGCCTAGCACCTGTTAAAAGCCCAGCTGAAGGCAGAGAGGACTCCTGCCAGACCTCTAGTGGCAAGGAGTTCCACAGGGCACTAAAGGCTCAGTCCCTGGTAAAGGCCAACTGAGACTCAAGGACATTGGGGGGGGGAGGCACAAAAAGTGGAAATTTCAGTGTTCAATGAATCAGGTGATATTTAAGGTACTTTAGTTGTTTGAGAGGTTATTGTGTGTTGCTATTTTTAAAAAACAAACAAACACATGCAACTTTTATTTACTATTACTTGCTCAATTTGGGTAGCCCCCCCCTTTCAGAAATTCTGAATAGATTATTCTCACTTAAATTTGCCAATAGCCACATACAACAAAAGAATGTACGGGTGCATGCATTCATGGCAATCCCTCCCCCTCCCACAACCCTATGACCGTCTTTTGTGGAGCTTCATAAATGGAGATGCGCACAGAAAGAAAGCATCTGAGAAAAGCAGTTTCAGTTTAGGGGGGGGGGAGAAGCAGACGGGGACACACACCTCATCATCATAATAATAAATAAAGATGCCTAGCAGTCTATTCTGCCATTCTATTCTGACAGTCAGTCAATAACACACTGCTAAAACGAGGCTGCTGAAATCTAGGTTATAAAAAGCAATGATTCTCAGGTTAATTCACAAAGCCCTAAATCACCTGCTGCAAAGATTGGATATGTGCAGCTGTGGGTTGTGGTTCTACGCTTCCACTGGGCTGAGGGACCTTAGTTCACCTGCCACAGATTTGCTCCCTGGTGGCTCCAGTTAAAACAGGGCCCCTCTGTCCATTGTAGGGCCCCAGTTCCCACCAACCCCAAGTTAGCACAGCCAGTGGTTAGGGATGATGAGAGCTGAAGTCCAACAGCACCTGGAGAGCAACACATTTCACATCCCTGAGTTAAAAAGGGTCCGAGACTTTGGAGAGCCTCTGCCACTGCCAACTGGCTTAATCACTACTGGGATAGATGATGATGATAGAATTAAAAAAAAAATCTTATGAGTTGGAAAGGATCCCAAGGGTCATCCAGTCAAACCCTTGTGATGCAGGAATTGCAGCCACTGCTGCTGATGCAATGGCAGGATGAGCACGTTTGCCAATTAATGTTATTTTACCTTCCTGGCGAATTTTGAATATTGCACCATGTATGTCACTTTGAGACATTTTTGTGCAATAAGCAACAGATAAGTGTAAGCAATAGTGACAGCAGAGTTGCATACAACTTAGGATTTAGTCAAAGCAGTCCTCCTGGAATCCATTGGAACCAGGTTAGGCATGTGCATTGATTTAAGTGTGTCTGCTTCAAGTAGGACTAGCTCTGGCTACAACACAATAAATAGAGGGACAAATTGTATCCACCTTGGTGTAAAGAAAGGTTTCCACATTACAATGTTACAGCGAAACTTCCTTCTGGCTTTTATTCCCAGGGCGCATGCAATTTGAGGTTGGGTGGGAGACGGCCACATATGCAAGAAAATCTCTCTCTTTTATAAACACACATAGCCATGCAAATACACACACAATTGTGCAGGTGCCCCCGGTTTCCCACACATTAAATGTGTAAATATTTCAGGCAAGGTTACAAGGGAATGGAAGGTGCTGCAGCGGCTTCAGCAAAAGCCAGGCGCTCCCCCTGCTACAACCCCAGCCTACATTCTCTCCTGATCTAAGAGGGAGGAAATATAAAACGCCAACCCCAAGCCTTTGGTTTTATTCCAGGGCAAACCTCGTGGTTTCTCCCTCCGCCTTGTGGGTTGTTCTGCAGTCTTGCAGTTTGCTGCTCAGTAAATTTCCACTGCATCATTTAAACTCAAGTTCTGTTTGTTAGTTAGTTTTTAAAGCACAGACACACAGAGCCTAGATAAGGTAAGCATCTACTTCTGCCCATCCATCAAGTTTGTGGACAAATACAATGGTTGGCCTTCTTTTCCTGAGATTTCTATTTACACCCAGGGTTGCCAACATGGTAGCATCCAGTTGCTTTGGATTTCGACTTCCTTCAGCCCTTACTTCCACAACCGATAGCCAGGGACGATGGGAGTTGTAGTCCAAAACGTCTGGAGAATGCCACATTGGTGATCCCAGACTTACACAGTTTATGGAAGGTCTCAGGCAATGTTGTGCCAAAAAATTGCACCCTCCCAGCTTGGCGAGCATTCTCCATCGATTGATTAGATTTTAATTTTAATTTTAATGTATTTAGTCTTGTTCTTAAGTTATATTTTAATCAGTTGTTTTATATCTAGTGTTAGCTGCTCTGAGCCTGGCCTTGGCTGGGGAGGGCAGGGTATAAATAAATTTATTATTATTATTATTATTATTATTATTAGGAAAGAGATGTATTCAGGAATTATCAAAATGGAGAGAAAATATTTTAAATAAAAAAAAGAAGCCATAGAGGCCTGAGCTGGAGTGTGCTCCCAATCCATTATATAGGGCCCAGACCAAATAAAGAGAAGCATCTTTTTTTTCTAAGCAGGGGATGGGAAGGGGCCCCGCATCTGAGACAGGGAGCATGAGTTGTCTCCAGCTAAGTCCTACTCAGCACAGACCCCCCCTGAACCTGAGTGAGCCGTGTCCATTAACTTCAGTGGATGTACTCACATTGGACACAATCACAACTTCTGGATCAGGACCCTGTGGCTGCTTTGGGATCCACATAAAAGCAGCTGGTTTGAGGACACACTCTCTCTACACACACACACAATGTGACGAACATTATGCATAATATTAAAGATGCATTTTGTTCCCGACTCTCCCCATCATCCAAACCAGCTGAAAACAGAACGGAAAGTTTAAGAGCCAGCAAGGGAGGCCTGCGGGGAACTGAGCATCAGCAATCTTGTAAGAAGCAATAAGAAAAACCAAAGAATGACTCACAACTAATAAATAAGATTTCTAGGAGTCGGGGAGGGGGGCTGTGCATGAGTTTTAAAAAAACCATTTAGTAGTCTCTCATTGTTTCCAAATGTATTTAATGGAGCCTGCTTCTTTCTTCTCCTTTTGCTGCTCAGTAACTGAGGGTTTTCCTTCCGCCCCGCAAAAGTGGCAGGTCTACATGAAAGGCACCCTCTGCCACAAACAGAGGACTGAACATGGGGGCAAAGAAGAGCAAGCTTTCTGCTTCAGGAAGTGAAAAGTGGTTCACATATTTTTCAAATGGTTTTTTTGTGTGTGCCTTTTCGGGTAAACAGCCCAGACCTCGGCCTTATGCAGCAAGGGTGAGTTTTAATCTTCCCCACAAGTGGGTTCTGCAAGGCCATTTTGCAGCGTGACCTTATTTCCTACCACAGTGCTGCTCAAAGCGGTGGTGAACCACCACTGCTGCAGACAATATTGAGTTTTCTATGTACTAACTCCACTGGTGATGCAAGCTGGGGGTGGGGGGTTGAATGGGCAATGGGCAGTAGCTCCTTGAATGGAGACTGGGATCAACAAGCAAAGGGAAGTGGGTAGATCAAGGGAAGCCAACATAGTGTCCATAAAAAGGTGTTAAAGTCCCTTAAGATGTTGTTAGACTCCCATCAGCCCCCAGCCAGAAAATCCAATGGCCAGGGATGATAGCTCAGGGTTGATAGATCACACACACACAGAGGCTGTAGTTCAGCAGCAATAGGATCATAGATTTGTTATTTATTGGAAGGGAAACACAAGGACCATCTAGTCCAATCTCCTGCAGTGCTGGAATCACATCTAAAGAATCCCTGCCAGAGGACTATTCTTATTATAATTTATGTACTGCCCTATACCCAGAGGCCTCAGGGCGGTTCACTGAAAAGATCAACATAAAAACCACAATATATATAATCAAAATAAAAACAACCCAACAACACCCCCCCAAAAGAGCCACATTTTAAAAGGGCATTGGATAGGACTATCCAATGAAGGTGAGTCCACCACCTTTTGAGGGAGTCCATTCCACTGTGAAACAGCTCTGACTGTCAGAAAGTTCTCCCTCATATATGGTTAGCATCTCCTTTCTTGGAATTTGAATCCATTTGGTTTGGGTCCTACCCTCTGGAGCAGCAGAAAACAAGCTTGCTCCATTTGCCATGTGACAGCCCTTTGGATATTTGAAGACTGCTATCACTTCATCTCTCAGTCTTCACTTCTCCGGGCTGAGCAGACCCAACTCCTTCAACCATTCCTCAGAAGGCTTGGCTTCCAGACCCTTGATCGTCTTGGTCACCCTCCCTCTGCACACGTTCCAGCTTGTCAATGCCCTTCATAAACGGTGATACCCCAAAATGGACAAAGGACTCCAGGTGTGGTCTGACCATGGCAGAATAGAGTAGGACTATGACTTCCCTTGAGCTGGACACTACAATTCCATTGATGCAGCCCATAATTCCATTGCCCATTGCCAGTCACAGCGGACAATACTGAGCTTGATGGAGCAATGCTCTTTATAAGGCAGCTACCCATGTTCCTATGTCCTCTCCCATTCAACATTGCACAGAAGGAGGAGAGATGTGAATTGCTCATCGTGTTGCAGGGCTGCAGAAGGGAAAGCTGTTGGTGCTTGCCGAAACCTCTTCCTTCGACACCACCGTTAAAGGTACACGAGCCCCATTCTGCATTCACACACACACACACACACACACAGTGCACCCAACCCTTCTGGGTCTTTTTCTTGTCCTATGCTGCTGCAAAGCTTTGGTCTCCACCCGCTACTTTCTCATTGGTGCCTGGACTGTGATGCCAATAATAGAGGCGGCTCTGTGTGGCTGTGGGGGGGGGGGGGGAGGAAGCCTTCTGTGTGCGTGTGTGCGAGGGACACAAAAGCACCCGCAGCTGTGTGTTTGCAAACAAAGCGGCCGAGCCGGGAGAGGGCCTGAAAGCAGTAATTGTCTTTAATTAAAGGAGCTGGGAGCTATCTCAGGCGGCGACAAAAGGCTGCAAAGCAACTCTGCCGCTCAGCGCTGCTGCGGATGGGTGTTCGCAGCAAGGCGGGGAGCAGAGGTGGGCCGCCCACCTCCTACAAACACACACACACACACACACACACACCAAAGGGGCCCAGAGGGAAGAAACCCCCTTCCTCCAGGGCTGTGCGAGTCTCCCAGAAGGCAGACCACCCCAGGGCTTGGCAACTCAGGTCTGATGCCTGCCAAGCCATTCCCTGGGGGCCTTGTGGGCATTCCTGAACAGGGATAGGCACCCTGAATGAGGGCTGCAGCCAAAACCTGAGCTGGCCATGATCAGAGTCCAGGGACCTGCCTCTTCAGACAGTGGTGGGGGACTGCAGGCCCAGTTGAATGTGGTCCTCCAAGCCTTTCCACCTGGCCCTTGGGACTCTGCCCAGGCCATGCCTCTTGCTGGCCTTGACCTATGACCTCCTCAAGTGCCTGGCTGTGGCTATGGCTTACGTACATAGAGGTGTTTCTGTCTCCCTGTATTGTCTCTGACTCTGTATGTGTGTTTTTGTGTAAACCTCTGAATTCTTTTATGGCTGAAATAGACCCTACAGTGTAAAGGTAAGAATCTCATCTGCTGCATATGGCCACTGCAATGTTGCACACTCAAGAATGCCACCCTTGGGCCAAAGGAGGTTCCCTACCCTACCCTGGACTTGACCACCAGCATCCAGACTGACAGGCAGCGCCAAAAATTATGGGATGGCTGTTTGACACATGAACTGGAGTGGCAACAACACAGAACTGCTTCTCAAGGGACAAGATAAAGGTAAGGTAAAGGACCCCTGGATGGTTAAGTCCAGTCAAAGGCAACTATGGGGTTGTGGCACTCATCTCGCTTTCAGGCTGAGGGAGCCAGTGTTTGCCCACAGACAGCTTTCCAAGTCATGTGACCAGCATGACTAAACCGCTTCTGGTGCAACAGAACACTATGATGGAAACCAGAGCACACGGAAGTTTACCTTCCCGCCACAGTGGTACCTATTTATCTCCTTGCAGTGGTGTGCTTTTAAACTGCTAGGCTGGCAAAAGCTGGGACAGAGGAACAGGGAGCTTGCCACCGTCAAGGAGATTTGAACCGCCAACCTTCTGATCAGCAAGCCCAAGAGGCTCAGTGTTTTAGGTCACAGTGCCAACCACATCCCTCCTCAAGAGACACCTAAGCCAAAAATCTTTCCCATAGCTTCCCTCTAACACTTCTCCAGCTACCTTCCAAGGCTGGGGTGGGCTTTGCCATGTACATATGGATTTATTTCCTTATACTATGTAGCATCCCACTTCATCCTACTGATGGTCCTATTGGCACCAAAGATGAAATCTTTCCATTCAAGGCCCATTCAAGAGGCTGACTTTAACCAGCTTGCAAATCGCAAGACTTGGCTATGAATGGAAATAAACAAATGTGCAGGTGATAATTCTGCAGCTGCTGTTGTGCTTAAGAACTGCTTAGGACCCACCCTTCCAAGCTGCATGGCCTTCTGAGCCTCCCTGCACCCAAAAGAGCCTCTGGAACACACAACAACTTTGTTGTATCCACATGGTGTTCACTTACCAAAACGCAAAATGCGACTGCACATCAGGTGAGTCTGTGGCGCCATATACTAACAAAGCGCAGAAGTTAATGCTCATATAGAAATACTCAGATATACTCTCATTATTCAGAATTGTGCATACATTGAAAATGAAATATTTGTCTTGCCAGGCGGAAAAAAAATGTTTCCGCAACCCATTCCGTGCTGTGATCAGCAACTGGGATA
This sequence comes from Zootoca vivipara, assembly GCF_963506605.1. Classification (NCBI taxonomy): domain Eukaryota; kingdom Metazoa; phylum Chordata; class Lepidosauria; order Squamata; family Lacertidae; genus Zootoca; species Zootoca vivipara. The sequence goes on from NC_083281.1 coordinate 76,879,592, forward strand.
CGGAAGAAACACAGATAAAATGTTGAGGGGCTGAAACAAAAACCTGACCTGGCAATATTACCTGCTACAGGTTGCATTGTGAGTCACTTTACAACTCTCCTCTTTTATTAGAAGACAGTGTGGTGCAGTGGTTGGAGTGTGGGACTAGGACCTGGGAGACCAGGGTTCCAATCCCCACTCAGCCATGAAACTCACAAGGTGACCTTGGGCCAGTTGCTGCCTCTCAGCCTAACCTACCTTGCAGGGTTGTTGTGGGGACTAAATGACAAGGGGGAGAACCACGTGGGTCCCTTTGAATCAAGTTCTGTATCAAGTACCTGACCACCACAAGATGAGATGTAAAGTCCCTTCCTACCCCTTATCCCCCTTTTTTCATATCATTTTTATGAAGTCTCCAAAAATATTTAAAAGCATTTATCAGCATATACAATTTTTTAAAAATAAAAAGTTTCTCCTTGACTTCCTACCCCTCCTTTCCTGATGTTTGTTTTTTTACTTCTTTTTAATACAGTGTGCTTTATAATACATATATTTTTATTATCTAAACCCGCTGCCATTTAATCTTTCAATAAGCCACTGCTTATATTTCAAATACTGCCTGCGACTTCATATATGAGTGATAATTTGATAGATAATTAATCAGTGGCCTCCATTCTTCCTTAAACATTTTGTCATTATGTCCTCTTAATCTGGCAGTTAATTTTGCTATTTCACCATAGTCCATCAGTTTCCTAAGACATTCCTTCTTACTTGGTAATCCTTTCCCTTTCCAGTTCTGTGCATATAAAAGTTATAGCAGCTGTTGTCACATATATAAATAAGCCAGTCACCTTTCTCAGGACCTCTGTCCCCATTATTCCAAGTAAAAAGGCTTTAGCGATTTATCAAGTTAAACATCCTTTTCAATTCATTATATACCATTTCCCAAAAGCCCTTCGCCATTTCACAGGACCACCCCATGTGATAAAATGACCCTCCTGTTGGCATTTTCAGCATATACTTGGTACATTTTTGTGCACACCTCCCTTTGACCCAATAGCTTCTTAGTGAGCCAATTCCGAATCGAGCAAAATGACATCTGTCCATCGCGAGGTGTCAGGCGTGGGGAGTCCTCCCCTCCCTTCGGTAACTTCACCGATAAGAATTAACGAGCAGTTGATAGATTTGTAGTCCTTTTATTACAGCATCATGTTTGGAGCACAAATGCACAGCGCTCCGCAAGGAGGGCAGTTGGCTACTCTAAATCCTCCTTCTGACTTCTGCAACATTTTGGGCACCAATGGGAAGTCCCTCCCTCCCTCTGACTCCTTTGCTCTCTGATACATTTGGACTTCTGAGCCCATGGTGAGGGGGGGTGTCCCCCATGCTCTCCAGTGACGTCTTAACTAGCTGCCCCCTCCCTTCTGGTTATGTTGTCATTATCTCACAACTGGGCAATTCCCCCCTAAGCTGTTCAGCTCCTGTCTGGCTCTGCTTCTGAACACGCTGTGGACAAGAGGGGGCGCCACTCTTCCCCCTCCAGCTCTCCATCGGAGAGAAGCTGGTCTGCTATAGAATGCATTTCCCAGTCCTCATCTTCAGACCATTCCCTGACACAAGGCGAGGCAGAGAATCCCACTTCTGCTCCCTTTCCTTGCCCCATGCGCCCACCACAGAGGAGCCAAATGGACCCTCGACGGAAGGTCATCTTACCTCTGCAGACTGTCCCGTTCTCCACCGATTCGTAGCCCGACTTGCACATGCATCGCCCAATGGGGACCAGCCACTCCCCATCCCCATTACAGTACAACTTGATCGGTACATCCACCTCTTCGGCGTTGGGGATGCAAGTACCCCGAGCCGCTACCAGTGACGTGCTCTCGGCCCCCGAGAGCGTCTCCTGGAAAACAGCTCCGTTCTGGATAATGCGTGGGCACTTGCGGTAGAAGACGCGAACAGCGATCAATGACATGCAGCCCCCGTAGTCCTGGAAGGCCAGGTAAAAGCCGTTCTTGGAGACGGGCCCAAAGCTGCGCACCTCGGTGTTTATCTTCATCACGCGGCCCCCCAGGTCCACCTGGGAGAAGCTCTCGTCTGCTGCAATGGTGTCGACCTTCACCCAGGGGTTCTCCATCCAGGCGGGGAACGTCTTGGTTGCGGCGTCATAGTCGGACTCGTAATAGTAGAGGTTGAAAGTCTCCTTGCAGGACCCGGGGACGTTGGGGATGCTGCTACAATCCCGGACCGAAAACTTCATCTCCACGTGGATGCGGTGGGCACCCCTCCTGCGGATGAACTTGGTCCTCAGCCAGTTGTTCTGGCTGGATTCAAAGACGTTGCACACCTGGTAAGTCCGAATCGTGTTCATGTTCTCGTCGTAGCCGCTCACTTCTTCCCACTGTGGAGGAGGAAAAGCAGAAAGTCAGAGCTCGGCACGCACAGCCCCGAAGGCATGGGGCAAACAGACAAGGCAGCAACGCCCCAGGGTTTTAGCTGAACAGGTTGCGTGCCTTCTCAGGGGTGTCACTAACCCTATTGCTCAACCACCAACCCCACCTGCCCAAGGAGCTACAACACCAGATGGTGAAGGGATGAGAGAGAGAGAGAGAGAGAGAGAGAGAGAGAGAGAGAGAGAGAGAGCAATATTTTTGTTTTAACTAAAAATGCTGTAGAACAGCTACAATACAAATTTGATACAACTGAGAATACAGCACAAAGCAATTCACCGTGCAACAACAGCAGTTCCAAAACAGCTCAAAAAACCCAGCCACGATCTGTTGATTAAAACCTGAGAAAATAAAGTAGTTTTAAAATAATCAAAACCCCACCTGCAGTTTCAGGACTCCAATGTTTTATTTAATTTACTTATTTTGTAAAAGAAATTATTGAAAATCACACACACACACACACACACACACACACACACACACACACATATAATATGGGTCGTGTGCGATAAAAATCATTATAGAACATTTTAAAATACACAATGCCAGAACAAAGGAATTCTCCCAAAATGCCTGTCTGATTTCAAAAGGAACAGTGCTCCAAAAGTGCTGGTTGCCGCCAAGCTGAAAGCCTTGGTTCGCATAGAAACGGAATGAATTCGAGATGATGGTGGGAGAGTTGGGAGGGTTTCTGGAGATGACTGTGGCAACCTTTCCACCGTATAAAGGACAAGGTGGCCCTTCAAGCCACCTGGTTCAAGGAATTTATACAAATAGCAGTAACACCTTGAACTTAGCTGGTAGTTTAATGGCAGCCAATGCAAAGACTGGAGCAAATAATACTTTGCATGGCTACTCCATCCGCTCAGCAGAAAGACAAGCAGCTATGGGCTCCTCCCCCAAATTTGTTCATTCATGCTATAACCTCTGTTACTAAGCGTTAGTGCCTGAGCTTGCTTTTTCCTCCTCCCTCCCTTCACTTTTCCTTTTGTGCTGTGTCTCTTAGGTAGTGAGCCCAAAAGCAGGGATTGTCTTCTCACTGATCTCTGCATGCCACTGGATGAGCGGGGTAAAACACATCACCATCAAATAATACATTTGTTAGCTAAGTAAGGACAATCTCCTGCACATTTAGTTCCTTCAAAATCCTGCGGCTGGAGGTAGAAACAAACAATATTTCCCATACAACCCGGCCCCACCCCTGCTCCTGATTCATACAATTTAAGGCAGGGAGAGGCAATGTGGGACATATCTGGCTTGCCTCAGCTTCCCCTCTGGAAATGCTTTCATCCCTCTGCAGGCCAGAGCTACTGCCACTCAGGTGAGTTAGCACATGGCAGCAGAGCGGGAATTCTCAGTGGGTTAGATATAGCCCACATCCTAAGGCTGCCTCTAGCCATCTTAACAGGGTCTTAAAAAAAAAAAGATGCAGAAAACATGTTCGGAGAATAATGTGGAATGAAAGCAGGGATATCCCAGAGGGAGCAACTCCTACTCAGATGCATAAGCTGTGCTTGTCTTGTAAAAGATGAATAGTGCCTAAGAAAGTTGGCTGAGGCTGTAGGAATATTAGGGAAGGGGTGTAACTCAGCGGCAGAGGATCTGCTTTGCATCCCAAAGGTCCCGAATTCAATACCCGGCAACTCAAGGTCAGGCTGGGAGAGACAGGGAGGAGCTGAATCCCTCAAGAACTGCAGGTGGTCAGAGCAAACATGAATGAGCAACATGGATCATCCGTCTGACTCATTATAAGGCAGCTCTCCATTTTCCTAGGGTAAAATGGCACCCCAAAGGGCTATTTCTACATGCAGTGGGGCTGCTACTCAAGAGGCAAGGGGCCACCCAAGCGTCTCTAGCTGGTCCTCAGGACTCCCCCAGAAGGCCATGCCCTTCTCTTCCTTTGGACCCACCCTTGAGAGTTTTTGCCTGGCTGAACTGTGTCCTTGCTTGCCTAGATGGAGGGTGGAGAAAGGCATGTGGGCCTCTGTAGAATCATAGAGCTGGAAGGAACCCCTGGGGTCATCTAGTCCACCCCCTGCAATGCAGGAATCCTTTGCCCAATGTGGGGCTCAAACACATGACCCTGGGGTTAGGAGTCTCATGCTCTAACCACTGAGATAGCCTACTGCTCAAAGGTGAAATTTACAGCCATTGCTCTGCTTGCTATTGCTGCTTTCCTCATCTCTCTCTCACACAAACACATGGTAAGTGGTCCAGAAGGGAACATGGCCGTTGGGCTCAAAGAGGTCCCCTATCTCTGCTGGGCAACCTCAAGGATCCTAGAATTGTAGAGTTGGAAGGGACCCAGAGGATTGTCTATTCCAACCACCTGCAAATGCAGGAGCCACGGTTAAAGACTCTCTACCCTCTAGTTCTTCTGCATCCAAGGTGCAGAGCCAGCGCTAGACATTTTGCCACCTGAAGCCAAGCATGAGGTGGTGCCCCATCCTCTTTCCATGTACGGAAGCCAACTGGACAGGTAGCTGCAATTTATTTCAACACTGGCAGTGGGAGAGTATCCTCCACCCCACAAGGCTCGTTTGGGGTGTGCGGGGCAGGATATGCTGCGGAGGATATCCAGCTCTGTCCTCCCGGGGAAGGAAATTGTTGGCGAGGAGAATTTAGGAGGAATAGCCAGGGAATTTGCTGCTGCCACCCACCAAACATCTACCACCTGAGGCAGTCACTTCCCTTTGCCCAAGGGTAGAGCCAGCTCTGCAAATGTATGCAATCCACCTTTGCCTCTGCACCAGGCTGCATCCACACGGCAGTTTCTTCCATTCTCCTGGCATTTCCCCAACTGTTAATTTCCATGTTATGTCTGAGCTTTCATACGATGCAACAGCCACTTCCAGAAACAGAGCTCTCTATCTAGCACAACTTCTGTGTGATTTGCTTGCAGAAAAAGAATATATTTTCAACAAACACTCCTGGTGAGTGGCTCTATGTTTCTGTGAGTGGTTTTCACATTGCGGCAAAGCTCAGATATCAGCCTGAGATTGCGGGAGGCACCGCTATCGCCCATGGTTTGGAGTGCCTAAGATCCCTGCAAAATCTTTTTTTGTAGCACAGATGATGGGGTGAGAGGAAAACATGATAGGCAGAAGTCCTGCCATATTGCTATCAGCTCCCTTAGACCAGGTGTAGGGAACCTTCTCCTGCTTTGTGGACCAAAATTGACAGGTGGGTGGGGCTTACCACCGTGCCAATCCCCTGATGTCACAATGATGTCAGGCGAGGTGGCACTTTTCAGTCCCCAAGTTGGACCAGACATGGGGCTTGTGAGGGAGTTTCCTGCAGGGAACCTCCTTGCACTCCCGAAGCCAGCAGAAAACAGGATTGGGCTCTGCCTCCCCACCCCTGCCTGAGACAAACTGCCTGTCTCCATCCTGAGAAACAATGGCATTATTATTTCCCCTCTCATCTCTGCTCAAAACATGTACCTGTATGGCCGATGCTTACCTGCCGGTTGATGCCGCCTTCTTATGGGACATGGATTTCTGCAATTTTCTTGGCCAGTATTGAATTTTGAAAATTATAGTTCTCGGGGAATGAGATGCTGCGCACTGAACCGATAACAACTTGGTGTGAAAATGCACTTTCTGGCTGAAAGTGGGGGTGTATATTTTTGGATGGCAGGTGCCAGACCTTGAAGAATCCTTAGGGAACCACCTCTTTGGGAAGAGCACGTAGGGGTGGAGAGAATCATTCAATTGTCCGGTTGGAAGGGACCTCTAGGGGTCATCTGGTCCAACCCCCTGCAATGCAGGAACCACGGCTAGAGAATCTCTGGCAGCGGCTACCAAACTGGTTTCTCAGAAACAGAAACGCTTGTCTCGAAGTTTGTCATAAAAGAAAAATGCAAATGTGGGGAGAAGGGGGAGGGAGGCCCTTCTGTGACTGACAGGCCTCGCCTCTGATCAGAGAAAACGCCTTTGCGGGAAGGATGGATGCTGAAGCGATGTATCCATTTGCTCCTGTCCATTCTGTTCTGCGTTGTTTGATAGTTCTGCTTGTTTGTGAAACGCTGGGCATCACAGGCCTTCTGCCTCTATGTCACATGCCTGCACACATCCACTCCTGTCAACTCAGCTTTGCATTTTCACCCCCCCCCCCCCCGAGCCCCTGGTCGCCTGCCCTAGTGACATTTGGTTCCAACTGAGAAGAACACAAGTCAGGAATGGAGGGGATCACAACTCCTGGCACCTGAAATTCTGCAGGTTACTTTCCTAGGGGCACTTTCATGACGCATGCCATTTTGGGGAAGGGGGTGCCTTTTTGTTTTGTTTTTTAAAAGCAATTTTAATGTAGGGCCATGCACGGCCCCTGATCTGCAACTAATCCCCTCTGGTGCCCTGGAAACCATCCACTCCGCCCTGGATCAATTTCTGAGGTGGAAATAAGGCTTTAAAAACCCCAAACGCTACTACACAGAAAGGTTAAAACAGCATTTTAGGGGGGGGAATGGTCAGGAGGGGCACCAAGGAGGATCCAATCCTCCTGGTAAGCTGGAGGATCTGATCCTAGAATTATACGGTTTTAGTGTTGAAAGGGACCCGAGGGTCATCTAGTCTAAACCCCTTCCAAATCCATCCTGTGCAGGGCTGCTCCTTTGCAAGTGGCTTCCCTGCATGCAAGAAGAAGTGGCTGGCACTGTTCAGGATCTCACCTGCAAGAAAGCTGCTTGCAAAGAAGAAACTGAGCCCCACAGGATAAATGCCTCCTCATCAGCAGTTGGGCAGAGGCGTTGACCCTGCAGGTTGTGAGGCATGAAGGAGAGTGACGGTGCTGGGTCTGCCTTCTCATGGGAAGATGACGCCCCAGGTCAAGGAGCTCTCGGGCCTTCTGCAGTTTTCCCATTCCACCTGCCTCTGCTTCCTGCCTGATGCCCCACCCCTTGCCAAAGGGGCGGGGCAAGCCGCCCATAGAGGTGGTGCACTGCGGGGCCTCTGGAGTCTGCTTGCCTCCACCCACTCAGCCGCCCTACAACTGGGGGCAGGGAGGCAGTGGGTGGACTGTTTGGGCAGCGCGGAGCCTGCATGCGTCCAAGCCACTCAGCCAAATCTTGTGCACACTGCCCCTTTAAAGATGCCTAAATATAAAAGCACTCCTAGGCTGATTTATCTATGTTTTGCTCAGTTCCCTGATCCACAGACACCTGTCTCCAGTTTGCTGCTTTTGTACAAATTCCCCACTAAGGCATCTGAAGCATTAAGCGATTCCTCTTTAACCATCCCCAAACTGTAAAGGCTGTCCTTGCAGGAGTACCCTTGCAGCACTCCATCTGAAATTTGGCAGGGTCCGTCCTCTCACGGGAGGCTAACAAGCATGAAGATATCATTCATTTCCGCCAAAAAATAAAAGAGGCTACAGATGGCTTCTTTTAAAAATAATAAAATGAAAAAAGGGTTCCCATCACAAAATCCCTGGACCTATCTGCCTGCAATTTGGCAGGCTTCGTCCACTCGTGTCGAGCAACTCTGTCCGCAAGTGTCATCAAGTTCTGTCAAAAGGGAAACAAGTTATAGCCTCTCTCTCTCCCCCCCCCCAATCAATTTTTCATGCAATAATTAAAAAAAGAGGGAGGCACAAGCTTTACTTTCATTTTTCTAAATTGGGATTTGGGTTGGAACCAAACTGGGAAACTTTCAAAGTGCTGAATCGGTGTCCGAGCCAAATCTAGTAGTTACTGCACACAGCTCTGCCCAATTACAAGAAAATAAGATTTAGACCAGACATCCCCAGACTACGGCCCATGGGCCGGATACGGCCCAAAGGCCTCTTTTATCCGACCTGCGACGATCCCCGCCACCCGCCACCCACTCTTATCGGTGCGGTGCGGTGCGCCTGCCCACTTCCAGGTCGAAGGAGTGCCAGAAATAGCTTGCGCATACACACAAGCTATTTCTGGCGCTCCTCCGACCCGGAAGTACTCGAGAAATAGTGTGTGTGCATGCATATGGGTGCTCGCTCCCCCACCCTCTGGCCCACTGCGCGATCGCCACAGCGGGCACCAGCCCAAAGCCAGGTAAGTTTGGGGACCCCTGATTTAGACACAATATTAGGAAAGATGCCCAGACGGCACACACTGTTTGACAGTGGAGCAGATGGTCTCAAAAGGTGGTGAATTATCCTTCGCTGCAAGCAAAGGCTGGGTGGCCCACCTTTCGGGGTTGTTTTGGCAGGGGATTTCCTGCATTAGCAGGGTGGCGGTGGATTAAATTGGATGACCTCTGAAGCCTCTTCCAACTCTACTATTATTTATTTATTTATTTATTAAATTAGTATATCGCCCTTCATCCATAGATCTCTAGGTAGTTTGCAACATGATAAAAACACAAAATACATAATAAAAACAAGAACAAACAAACCAATACCCCCCCCCCGAAGCATTTAAAATGGTGTAGGATGTTCATCAGCCAATGGCCTGGTTAAAGCTTTCACCTAGAGCCTAATAATATATTTTAACTACTCTATTCTGAACTTAAAAATGGAAAGCATAATGGTGGTGGTTGACAAAAGAGGTTTAAGATGTCCTCAATGCAAATCTTAAAAAATGTAGTATAAACACAGACAACTGGAAAACACTGGCCTGCGAGCGCTCCAACTGAAGAACAACCTTGACCAAAGGTGTCATGGACTTTGAAGATGCTCAAACTCAGGACGAAAGGGAGAAATGAGCTAAGAGGAAGGCAACGCTTGGCAAACCATAATCAACTCCCATCCGGAAACCTATGTCCCCATTGTGGAAGGACGTGTGGATCCAGAATTGCCTCCACACTTACGGACTTACGGACTCACTGTTCAGACTTGAGGACTCACTGTTCTGTTCATGGAAGACAATCTTACTCGGCTATGGGGGATCACCAAAGAAGAAGAAGAACAGTGTATAATGAAGGCGCCAGCCAAAACTCCTTGAATCATGCCTTCTATTTAACCTCTGCACCCCACCCCAGAGATGGGCATTTCTGCTGGTCCATCAGAATTCTTCATCAAAAATTAAAAGGTAAAAGAAGAGTTCTGGAGAAGCCTGGCCACTGGAACTTCCTGTGATAACTCATCAAAACAGGAGTGACTCAACAGCAGCCCTCTAAATTGCTTCTGAACCACAACTCCCATAAGCCCCTCCTAGTTTGGCCTGTAGTCAGGTCTGATGGAACTTGTAGAATCACAGAACTGTAGAGTTGGAAGGGACCATGACGATCATCTAGATTCTAGTTCAACCCTTTGCAATGAAGGAATCACATCGAAATAATCCCGGACAGATGGCCATCCAACCTCTTCTTAGAAGCATAGAATTACAGAACCTTAGAGTTGGAAGGGATCCTGAGGGTCATCCAGTCCCCCCCCCCAATAATGCAGGAATCTTAACTTGAACATACAAACAGAACCACTTTTGTTGAAAAAGAGTCCCGAGGCAGTTGCTGGTGGGGTTCAAATAGAGGAGAGAGGTTATTGCCTTCACTCCCCACTGGCGGGATTCCCCAGGAACTTCTGGTTTCCCCCTGGAAAACAGGCGTACCCATGAATACCAGGAACAAAATAACAAGAAATGTCTTTGGTACCTTGCTCACATGTTTCCAAGAAGTCTCTGGGACCAGCCACAGGAGTAAGATGGACTCTGTTGACATTCACCCTTTCTTAGAAAGTCTGCTTAGGTTCCAAATAGCACCTGAAACCTGCTGTGTCTGTACTTCTCGAGTCTCAGCAGAACCCAGAAATTGTTGGTTCATCCTGGCTCCCTTCAGCCCCTGCTTAGATGTGCTCCCCATCCTGCCTCTGTCCTCCTCCCCTTCCCTCCTGGCAGCTGCTCTCTGCTCCAGACTTCCTCTCTGGCTAATTGATCCCAGCTCACACCCTACAGGATCGCTGTGGCAGTTCCTGCCAGGTGAATTCTGTCACCATGACCCAAGCGGTTCAGGTTTACTGGCTACTGGCTGGACTCCCGACGCTAATAGCAAGAAAAACACTTGGCGTCCACATAGCATGAAGCAGTCAAAGCACTCTGCACACACACATTAGCTCTGCAGATCTTGCAACTAATCTGCAAGGAAGCTAAGTGCTATGATTTGCCCCCATGTTACAGATGGGGAAGCCTGAGTCTGCAAGAGCGTCCCAGCGTGCCTAAGGCCAAGTCATGAGTTCACAGCTCTGGCCAAATTTGACTCGGGGCTTCAGTGCTCAGAGAGCACAGTTCCTCGATCAACCTGCCTCTGCTTTGAGGGAATGCTGAGTGATGTTGGACACCCAAGCCAGCCATGTGGGGGGAAAGTCCAACACGTCCATTGGATGGGCACATTTGAAATGGAGAACGAAACCTCAACTGCTGTATAGATGACATCTAGTTGTTATCAAGATGGAATATGTCAAGGATTCTTTAGCTGTCGTTCCTGCATTCCAGGGGGTTAGATGGCCCCTTATGATCCCTTCCAACTCTACGATTCTATGGTTCTGTTATTCACAAGACCAGGGCATTGCCTGATACATGTGGCCCCTAAAAGGTAAGGTAAAGGTAAAGGACCCCTGGACAGCTAAGTCCAGTTAAAGGCGATTATGGGGTTGCAGCGCTTATCTCGCTTTCAGGCCAAGGGAGCTGGCATTTGTCCACAGACAGATTTCCGGGTCATGTGGCCAGCAGGACTGAAATATAGTCGAGAGTGAATTTCATGCTCTTTATTCAGCTTCTAGTAGCAAAAAGGAGAAGAAGAGAAGGAAGGAATGGCTCTTTCCCCCAAACGTCTGCTTATATACATTATTTACACAATGGGCCTTGTGCGATTGGCTACTTGTGGGCCAATCAGGTTGCGGATTGACTTCTGCCAGCAGCCTGATTGGCTGCTCCTGCAGGCAAATCAGGTTGCTGAATCACTTCCACCTGGAGCTGGATTGGGTGGCTCCTGCGGACCAATCAGACTGCTGCATTCAGGATCCTATTGTTCTAGGATTCAGCTCAGTACACAACAAGGACTAAACTGCTTCTGGTGCAACGGACCACCGTGATGGAAACCAGAGCGCACGGAAACACTGTTTGCCTTCCTGCCACAGCAGTACCTATTTACTTGCAGTGGTGTGCTTTCGAACTGCTAGGTTGGCAGAAGCTGGGACAGAGCAACGGGAGCTTACTCCATCAAGGAGATTCAAACTGCGAACCTTTCGACCGGCAAGTCCAAGAGGCTCAGTAGTTTAGACCATAGCTGCCAAGTTATCCCTTTTTTAAAGGGATTTTCCCTTATGCTGAATAGGCTTCCTCGTGAGAAAAGGGAAAACTTGGCAGCTATGGTTTAGACCACAGCACCACCCACATCCCTATGTGGCCCCTAGAAGGCTGCCAAAGAGGCTATTTGGCCCTCAAGCTGAAAAAAGACTCCTCACCCCTGGCCTAGCTGGGTGGAGGCAGTAAACTGCAGTTGTACTGCTCTGCTTTCTTCCTGACAGAACTACAATTCCCAGCATGCTTACCATACTAGTTCCCAGGGTTCTTTAGTGATGTGTCTTAAATGTGCTTCAAATCTACCGGTATAGTGTGTACACAGCCCATGCTGTTGAAGAGGGCATTCAGGGCCTTTACGAGTTTCAAAAAAAGCAGATCCACGCGATACATTTAAAACACATCCAAGGCTCAGTTAGCGCACATGGCTTCCCCTAAATAATCCTAGAAACTGTTGCTTGCTAAAGGTGCTGGGAATTGTAGCTCTATGTGTGGGGGAACTACAGTTCCCAGGATTCCCTGGAGGAAGTCACATGCTTTAAATGTGTGCTGGGTGCCCTTTAAACGTGTGGTGTGCATTTGCCTTGAGTTTCCTTAACTAGCTTCTTTTCTAACTCCTAGCAAATCACTACCAGCTTTTGCTTTTTATTCTTGCAGCTTATTTGATTGACCAGTTGCCTATTGATTCGGGTTATGCATAATATGCCTATCTTTAATTTGCATTTGATTCTTCTAGTGCAGATGCCTTCAGTTTAAAATGACGGGTCATATATATGCATATTTTCTTTTAACAAATGAAATGCAGCCTCTGGAAAATTCCCTGCTTCTGATTTGCTTGGGGGGGGGGCGGTCCTGGCTTACTGTAGCTGCTTGCTAGGTTATATCTGCAAGCAGATTGTGTGTGTGTGTTGAGACTATCTGGGGTAAATTAGCATTTCTTTGGATTCAACACCACAAAATGCTTTATTTGCATGCCCACCCACCCCCAAAAAACCCTATTCAAAGTGTGATGCCTAAACATCAACTTGCTTCCTGCAATGGCATCCAGAGAGTCCCCACCCTCAATTAAACACCTTTTTAAAAAAATAAATTGCCATGAATTTAATTAATCAACTAATTGCGTTCATTAGCGCTGTCAGCCTTATCAGAATTATTATGTGAGAGTTTGCGGCATTCCGACGGAAAATTACCTAGGCATTTTCCTCTGTGCAATTCGCAAATGAGCAGCGAGCATTTGGAGCCTTCTCCTTATACATATTACATGGAGGGTTCTGAAATTGGCTTGGGGGGGGGGGGCTTTTCATCAAAAACCTGCAAATCTTCTCCCTCCCTCTCCCTTGTCAATATTGAAGAGGCTCAGCGGTAGATTGCATGCTTTGAATACAGAAGGCTCCAGGTTCAATCCCAGACACCTCTGGTTTAAAGGATTGGGTTGCAAGGAGTGGGGAAAGTCTCTGCGTGAGATCCTGAAAAGCTGCTGCCAGTCAGAGTAAGCAATATTGGGTTGGATGAGCTAATGGTCTGATTCAATATAGGGCAGCTTGTCAGGAGGGCATGGCACAGGTTTGAGGTTCAATCCCCAGATCAGGGAAGCAGGGGATGGGCAGGACTCTTTTCAGCCAGACAGCCTGAGAGTCAAAGAGTTGGAGCTGGCATTAGGCAGCTACCAGTGTTGCTGCCTGTCGTGCACTGCATGCTTTGCATGTTTGCAACCCTGCCAGATAATTCAAATTGTATCCACCCTCTCCCACCACCAAGTCACCACAGCACAGCTTGAAACCCTGAAGAGCCACTTGAAGCTAGCCCGTTTCCCTCTTTCTTGGAGACCAATATAGAAAGTTGTCCCTGACCAAGGAGACCTTTCTCATGTCTAAAGATGGGCATACATTTGATTTACATTTATAGGCAAACCTGCCTTCTTCACACTTCCCACATCAGCACGCAAACTGAAAAAACAGCTGCCCTTCAAAATTCACACTTCTCCATATTCCGCAGTTCACCTATCCGGCCGAGGAATGAGTACAAAAATGCAAAACACTGGGATAAAAATACATATATCTGTGAAAATGACTCCAGAGATGCATTCGATCAGGGGAAATGGTTTTGCCGAAATGTGTATATTCGGAGAAACCTTCACAAAGCGCTGATTAGTTTTCACAAGGACATTTTTTTAAAAAAAAAGCAAATTGGTGTGGAAATGGGGAGAACTGAGTTGAAGATTGGGGAAATGAGAAACGCCAAAACTGATAGTTTCAGACATCCCTGCTCATGTCGGATTGGCGAAGCCCCTCTCCCCCTCTCCGGTTCCTGTGCCTCTTCCCCACAAACTCACCCCTGATGGTGGACGCACTGTCCAGCCTAGCTCTGCCGTTGCCGTGGTGGAGTCCATCAGTGTTTCTGCAGGTGAACAGAAAAGAAACAGAAGTCAGAGGTCACCTTCTCAACCAGCCCAAGCTTAGAGTTGACCCCATTTGGTTTCTGACCCTAGAGCTAAGCACTTTAGCAGGTGGTGCTTCCCCCACCGGGCTGATGTTGCAGGAAAATGCATGCCAATCTTACCCAAACGACAGCAATGGGATTCCAGGTTACGACCCTAACTCCGCTTGCCTGGCAGTTAAGTCCCACTGAATTGGACAGGATTCACTCCTGAGTTAACACTGGTTAGGAACGCACTGCTAAGTTTCCCACGGAGTTTTGCCATTCCCAAATTGTCAAGTTCTTCGCTTGAAATATATATCAGAATGAATAGTAGTTGAAACTGAGTGGAAGATCCTATTCCAGAAGCTGAGTGGAAGATCTTATTCCAGATGCTCACTGGAATAAGTGAGGAAATTAGGCATAATTTGAGATTTTGACAAGGACTAGAACCTCCAGATGTTTTTTATATAACTTTGCGTTCCTTCATTATGTAAACAATTGTTGTTGTTGTTTAGTTGTTTAATTGTGTCCGACTCTTCGTGACCCCATGGGCCAAATCTGGAACTGCATTTGATATTATTTTTAATAATTTTCATTTCATTCCTATACCGCTTTATAGTTTGAAGGAACAATCTCAAAGTGGTTTACAACACAGTCGGACATCAAATCAATCAATCCAGAATAAAACATCACTGAAGAAAGTCAGATATAAAGTATATATTCAAAGCAACAAAATTAACAGGAAACTGAAACATCTGTATCGGTGTCTGTGTGTAGACACCAGCCTACTCTACAAATGGTAAGAGTTACATTTCTTGCTTTGGCCAGTTTAGCTTCTGGCCCGTCCACCACAGGCAAGCAGCCCCCAACAGAGGGAGATGTGACCCTCAGACTGAATTGGGCTTCCCCACCCCGGCAGTCAGAGATGACCGTGTGGCGCCAGAAGCACTCGTCCTTTGCAACCGTGAGAATCATAGAGCTGGAAGGGACCCCTAGGGCCATCTAGTCAAACCCCCTGCAGTACAGGAATCTTTGGCGGGGCTCAAACCCACGACCCCAAGATTAAGACCCTCAGGCTCTGCTGTTTCCTCTCACCTCAGCAAAGAGCAGAGAGGGTGGCTGATGGGGGACATCAGGGTGTGAGCCAGGAGAAGCCACTCGACCGCCTGCCCTCCTATGGCAGGACGAGAGAGCCGGGGATGCTGAGGGGGGGGGGCTCTCCTTTTGTGCCGTTCCAGCCCACGTCTGTCTCTGCAGGCCGGCATGCTGTGCTTGGCATTTAAAGCAAATCCTCCTCGGCCGATGGGAACGGGCAGGCGCAGGCCTGGCTGCCATCCCGGCAGGAGTCTGTGCCACTTCCCCACCCCCCCGGCCCACTTAGCCAAGCCAGCCCGACCCGGCCTGCCCACATCGATGGGCTTTTCATTAAAATGTCCATGCCGCCATGGCTGGCTTCCCTCCAGGCTGAAGGAGATGCCAGGGCTGATTGCCGCTCTGCCCCCCCCCCCGGGACCAGGGCAGGCGTATCTTCAATGGTAAAAGTCCAGCTTTCCAAGCAGGAGTAGTGGATTGGGGGGGGGACGACGTTGGCAAGGCATTAGCCTGCCCAGCGTGGGGAGAAACTGTGAGGCGTCTCTCAAGGCCCAAGTTGTTGTGGGCAGCATTCCCAGACGTGGGGCTGGGGTGCGGGCAGCTGCAGAGGCTGGGGGAATTCGGAAATCTTTTGTGCCTCCATAAAGGCAACCTCTCCTCCAACCGTTCCCCCTTCTTTATTCAGGTGGATTCTTCTTCCCTCCTTCTCTGGCTGAGGAATTCACCAGGGGTTTTCGGGTGTCCCCCCCCCCCTCGCGTCATTACCTCATTAAATAAGCATCCCCATTGACATTGGGTCTACCCCCTCCCCACGAACTATACTGAGTGGAATTAATTGCCCAGATAATTAAATGCTTCTTTTTTTCCTCCCCCTTTTTCCTTTTCGCAGGCCTCAAATCTTTCAAGTGCAAACAGCAGCCGCACAGACACCAAAGTCTCCACGGCACACGACCTGCCACATCTCGCCACGCCGAGGCACCGGGTGCGAGGCAAGGCCACACACAAGGCAGAAGGGTGGCTTTGGGGCTGGGCCCTGGGGCTGCAGGTGCAAATCCATGGGGATCTGCTCTGCTGAAACAGCAGAGAGGAGAGTAAAGTACAGTGGTTAGAGCTAGGCTTGCCTAGTCCTGCGCTCCCATGATCCAGTCGAGGAAACCTCATGGAAGGTGAGGTTCATAAGAACGTCATACATGCATGCCGGATCTGTTGAAGCCAGAGTAGCAAAATCACAGCTAAGAACCTAAAATCATATATATGACTGACACCCTTCTTTGGAAATTAATCCCATGTCCAGACTTTAACATTTGAAAGCTTTTCTTGCAAAAACATTTGAAGCACTACATACTGTAAGCCACCCAGAGTGGGCGGGGTATAAAGAATAAAATTATGACGGTGATGATGCCACTTTAAACAGTCATGGTTTCCACGAAAGGATCCTGGCAGCTGTAGTTAACAAACAGTGCCGAGAGTTGTGAGAAGGCCCTTTCCTTCATGGAGCTACCATGTATCTGCAGGTGTTACTACTCGCGGGTATCTGATGTGACCGAATTCTCTGAAAAGTTTGGGGAAACGAAAATGTTTTGAGTACGTTTCAAAATAGAATAATTGTAGGTGCCTGTCTACAATTCAATAGAAACAGCATTCCAAATTACTGGTGCCACTAAGCTAAAAAGCTTTGGTTTGCATACAAAGTAGAGGAATATGTGAATAACTGTGGGAAAGTCAAGCCGGCTTCCTCAGATGATTACAATAACGTGGCCTGTGTTTAAGAGCCATGGTCCTAGACTGTTGAGGGCTTTATGCCCTAATTTAATTAATTATTACTATTAATGGCGGATATATAGCCCACTTTTTCCTCCGAGGAGCCCAAAGTGGTGCACATTTAATCCCTGCAACAACCCTGTGAGGCAGATTGGGCTGAGAGGCAGTGACTGGCCCATGGTCACACCCAGTGAGCTTTATGGCCGAGCAGGGATTCGAACCCTGGTCTCCCAGGTCGTAGTCTGATACTCTAACCACCACACCACACTGGTTCTCACTAGCAGTAATATTGGCTTGGTGATGTTCCGGCAAGCAGTGAGGCGCTTTCAGCACCAAGGGTAATATGCTGATGTGGAGCTACTGCAGCCAAAAGGTCTGATCAGTAAATGATGACTCCACCCAGGGTCTCTGAGTCCTACAGGAAGTTCTGCAGGGTGTACAAGCACCGGCCTTGACTGCTTGGCTCCAGACAGATCCTGCTTCCTGCTAGGAAGCTGCTCAGGGGGTCAAAACCTCATGAAGATGAGCCAGGGCCGGGAGATATCCTGCCATACCCTCGCCGCGATTATTTGCTCTTGGCCTTCTGCATTTCCCCAACAGCCAAGAGCACCAGATTTCGGTGTTTTAACGGACAGGCTGCAAAGCAGGCAACTGTTGCCAGCTCCACACGGGCTTCTACCCAAGAAATGGTTGGCGAGGAGGACAAGAGAGCAGGAAAAGGGACTCCGTTTTGGGATGCTCCAGCGGCAAGAGCATGCGTATTGATGGCAAGCAGCACAGCAGGGCGTGTACAAGCATGCAAGTAAACAGGATGGCCGGCTTGGTGGTGCTTTTGTCTCATCCAGCAGGGCTCTCCACGGGTGCTTACTTTCCCCTATTTTTAAAAAGCATGCATGTACCCTTGCGTGCGCACGCAGATCATGCTCAATCACATGTGCAATCCCAGTCATGTGCAGCAGAAAAAACAACAACGGGCAGGCAGTCAAAATGCATGCCAGCATTTCTGCATCGCAAGGAAAATCCACATGGCAGTAGGATATTCCAAGGTAACTTTTTGATTAAGTTTGTATTTAACAGCAAATCTACCTCATTTGCATTCTCTAAAACACAGCCACCCTTCAAAGTCCAAATGCAGTTCTCCAGCCAAGAAAGGTTTACAAAAATGCACACGCTTAGGAGGAAAGGCTATATTTGGGGCTTTTTATTGGGGGGGGGGATAAAAGGGAGTGATGTGGAATGATCATAGAGGCGCATAAAGTTATGGTGCAGAGAAACATTCGTAGAAAGTTGAGGTTTGCATTGGATGCTCTGCCCACTTCTGTGGGCACCCACCAGTGACATGTGCCTCCCCTCCAAAGATTTTCCAGGAGGAAAAGTTGCCCTCAGACTGAAAGACTTTCCCCACCCTTGCTTTAAAGGCAACCTGGTGCACAGAAACAACGCTGCTGAAGTTTATCCTTGCTGTAAGGTAGAAAGGGAAATATTTGGCTGCTCCTTTTCTGCATGTGGGGATATTGTTAACATGACAAGGACAGGGGAAGGGAGCCATCCTGCCTAGCTTTGATGCAATGAACCAAGACTGGAACCCACCACCCAGGGACCATCCCTTGCATCAACAAACATCACTTCTTCTTGATCCGGGGATAGACAACACCTGCAACAGGTTGTTGCAGCTTGCAGACTCTCCAAGTGCCCCTATTTTCCAAGGACAGTCCCGGATTTGCAGAAGCCATCCCGGTTTCTGATTTGATCCCAGAATGGTTTGGCCTCACTTTTCCTAGGATGTCCCTATTTTCATTGGAGAAATGTTGGAGGGTATGGAGTTATGCGAACCCCAGAACAAGGAGAAAGCAACTATACAACCTTCAGAAGACATCTGAAGGCAGCCTTGCATAGGGAAGTTTTCTAAATGTTTAATGTGTGTGTGTGTGTGTGTGTGTGTGTGTGTGTGTGTGTGTGTGTGTTGGAAGCTGCCCAGAGTGGCTTGGGCAACCCAGTCAGATGGGTGGGGTAAAAAGTATTATTATTAATAAATATCATTATTATTATTAAGGATGTCCCTATTTTCATCGGAGAAATGTTGGAGGGTATGATCTTGAAAATGCCAGGCTGCTTGGGTTGCCTCCAGAACCAGTTTTGTGCCTGGCACTCAGGCCTGAGAGCAGACAAGGGACAGGCTGACTTGTTGAAGATCCATAATTTGACAGCATGGAGGAGGGGCCTGGTGACCTCCCTCACTAACAATAGCCCAGGACTGAGCAAATTTTGCCGTTTTCCTATTGGGTGCTGGTGCAAAATTGGCTGTTGAGTGTCACCTGCCTTTTTTTTTTGCCAGTAGGATTATGGGCTGTTGTGTGGCTGTCCCATCCGGGACCACCTGCCCTAGCTTCAGCTTGGCCCATGTCATGTGACCTCCCAGGCCTGCTGTGTAGCTATTCGCGTTGGCACTGCATGTCGTTCCCTCATCTGAGCATCTGTAGGGGGCAACTCTTAGGACTGGCAGGGAGGCCCCTCACTGCTCCTTGTAGGACTTGCATGTTCCCCCAGAACAGGGGTCAGCAAACTTTTTCAGCAGGGGGCCGGTCCACTGTCCCTCAGACCTTGTGGAGGGCTGGACTATATTTTGGAAAAAAATAATAATAATGAACGAATTCCTATAACCCCGAGATGCATTTTAAATAAAAGGACACATTCTACTCATGTAAAAACATGCTGATTCCTGGACCGTCCGCGGGCCAGATTTGGAAGGCGATTGGGCCACATCCGGCCCCTGGGCCTTAGTTTGGGGACCCTGCCCCAGAACATGCAGTGCAGGGTGATTGACATTTAATCCCACTGCATCAACCCTAAAATGAGGTGGGGTGAGGGCGGGCTCTGTATGAGTAGGAGAAAAACCCTACAGGAAGGTTTGCATCCCAACTCCTGCCAGAGGTACAGATTTTTGCGGTCTAGCCTGCTCTGATTCCTCAGAGCCAGCCGGAGAACGGAGAACAGCTGTGCTAGCAGCTAAAGCAGGCAAACTGACCTAAATCTCCACTGAATGAGCCCAGGCTGGCCTAGTATCAGAGCAGGGAAATCAAAGAAGTTCTTCCAAAACCCCGACCATCCCAGAAGGGTTTGAAGAACACAAAGAGAGCCCTGTTAGATCAGGCCAGTGGCCCATCTAGTAGTTATCCAGAGCCTTCCCCTCCGTGAACTTGATGCATCATCTAAAGCCATCCAAGTCGATGGCCAGAGCCACTAATGGCAGAGCAACTAATGCAAATTTCACCGCTAGCTTGTACACAAACACCCCTCTTAATCTTCCATCCAGGAAAGCAAGAGTCCTCATCAGAGTTTGGGAATATGTTCCAGCCAGCCAGAGAGACCCCAAGGTGGGTGTCTTCTAGCAAGGTCAGTGAGGGGTGTTACCTGGGGAGAGAAGGTGTGGCTGGGGAGGGGTGTGTGGCCTGAGAGAGTCCCAAGGGCCAAGTGGTGAGGCCTGGAGGGCCGCATCTGGCAGCCGGGGCTAAGGTTGCCCACCATTATCCTAGAGAGATGCTGCTGATTACTGTGGACCAGTCTTCCCCAACCTGACACCCTCCCAATGTTCTGGATGACAACCCCCACCCCATCAGTCCTACATGGAAGCCACCTGCTTAGAGGAGGCTGCTACAGCCAATCATGAGTGAGCTGGAGTTATAGAGTTGGAAGGGACCCCAAGGGTCATTCCTGCAATGCAGGAATATGTCTGTATGGGGATTGAACCCATGACTTTGGCGTTATCAACGCTACACTCTAACCAACTGAGATAACTGGGGATCTGACTTTTCAGCTCCAAACCTACAGTGTGCATTCTTCTCCTGCTTCCCCCTCTCCTTTCTCTGTCTCCCAGTGGTCTGACTTGGTTTAAAGCAACTTCCTTTGCAAAAGTCCTTTTCCAAGCAAGGTGATGGGGGGGGGGATAGCATAAACAAACCATGTTCATTGATTTCGGTGGCTGGGACATGAGAGTACAGTAAAAGAACGACTGCAACACATTGATTTGCAGCAAGCAGCCTTGTTGCAAGACACCATGGAGATGCACATGCTTTGCATATATTCCTTAGTGGAAGATCACATGTATGGCATGCATATTAGTTCATATGAGTTTGCCATTCATAAGAACGCAAGGAGAATTCTGCTGAATGCATCTAGTGCAGCAACTTGTCTTAAGGCACTCACAGCAGCTCGGTTCCCATGCCCATACATTTCATTCAGAAGGTGTGTATCTTAGTGATACTCCCTTAATCCAGCATTGTCGCTGGAGGCTCAAGGGCCTTTGATGCCTTTTAACAGCTCTTCCCGGGTCGCTCCTGGACAGGGATAAGATTGGGGACGGAGTCCCATGCATTGGTAGCCTCAAGCTGGAATGTGCACAGAGGAGGACAACCGAGATGATCAAGGGTCTGTAAACCAAGCCTTATGACAGTGATGGGCAACCTTTTGAGCTTGGTGTGTTGAAATTCGCTAAAAAAACAGAGCATAACTTGGGTTATGCTCACTTCGAGAAAAAAACCATAATTTCATGGTATTTATAGTTTAGATAACAAAAATGTATAATTGTTTCCCCTTTTAAAAAAAGGAAAAAGGGGAGGGAAAAAGTATTAAAGTTTTTTTAAAAAAAAATTCGGTGGCTTGGGAGCCCATCCGGCAGCTCCTGCAGCGCTGGTCACTTTCAGGAACTCCGCAGCTCTGTGCCGACCACCGTATTGCCTCGCCGGAAGTCCACAAGGCCCCCAGAGATGCATCGCCTGTGGCATTCCGCCGCCGGCCGGAAGTGGGGTCTCGGCATGCGGACGCATGTCACCGAAAATGGCCATGCGTGTCAGTGCTGACACGCGTGTCATAGGTTTGCCATCACTGCCTTATGAGGAGTGGTTGAGGGAGTTAGGCATGTTTAGCCTGCAGAAGAGAAAGCTGAGAGGTGATATGATAGCCACCTTCTAATATATGAATGGGAGATGGAGCGAGCTTTTTTTCTGCTTCTTCAGAGGGTAGGACCCAAACCAGTGGATTCAAATTATGAGAAAGGTGCCGCTGATTGTACTCACTCCAAAATCACAATGTGCAACCCTGGCAACCCTCGCTCTAAATTAATGATTTGTCGCATAGGAAAGGACTTCCTTTCATCTGTCCTAAATCTACTGCTCATTCATTTCACTGAATGCCTGAGTTATAGTACGTCAAGGAAGGGGGGAAACTTCTCCTTTCTCCACACCACAAAGAAGTATATATATTTCAGTGACATGGGCACCCTTGCCATCTCTGAAAGCCTTTTGATGTATTGCAAATTAAAAGCATCATCTGCCTCATGAACTTGAAACAGGGCTATGTAGAAATCTTAAATAACAAAATTGGGTCTCTTCCACATACCTCAAGGTGAAACCTCATCCCCCCCCTTTTTTAGTATAACATGGTTTGATTTAAACACCTGTGCAATCATGCAAGGGGTTAGGAATACCTGACAAGCAGGGGGTCAGGTAACATGAGCAGAATCTGACCCTGCAACACACACACACACACACACACACACACACACACACACACACACACCCTCTCTCTGCAACTTTAACCCACTTGAGAGAAAATGCTTAGCAATGCATGAGCTGCATTTAATGCAGGCTTGGGAGCTGGGTAGAGAGTAGGGATGGGCAAAACATCCAAAGGAATCCAGAACTGGGAACTGAAGCAAGATCTCTCCGAAGCAACCCAAAGTGAAGCAAGGATTCCAAGGAGCTTAAGGGTGCTTCTGTGATCTGGATGCAGATCAAAGAAATTAGATAGCAACAGTGTTAGAAACTCAGAGCTAGGCGCCAACTGGCTCCTTAAACCACAGCTGCCAAAACAGAATGCCTAGTTGACCCCTTTTAGGGCCAGACGGCAGGAAAGTCAATACGTTTTTCAATACGACTTTTTGGTTCCTGAAATTCATTCTGATTGTGTAGATATAATATCATGAATAGAATTCTACAGTGTGTGTTGTTAGTGTGCGAAAACAGGCAAGATCAAAGGATCTCCAGGTAGGCACCTCCAGATGGTGGAGACATCAGGCATTATCCTGGCGCCCGGGTATCTTCACTTGGTTGCAATTGGCTGATAGCCAGGTGCAAAATGCGCATGGCACCCGGTGAATTTCGAGCGCTGGAAAGGAAGCATGTTAACGAATTTGCCTGAACTATGTGGCCTCTATATCCATGGACAGGAGGCAGGGAAATGCTTGCATGCCCCGCTCCCAACATCTGTGAGCATTGCTACATATGCTCAATCTACAACCATCCTGATGTTGAGCAGAGAATATCCAAAGGCAGCTTCTACTTTTTTTGCATGAATGCCGGTAGAATTATCTATGTGGTCAAACATCCGAATAAAGATGGATCTCCAGTCATGCGAGGTGTTCTACTTGCATTCAAGTGAACATTAAATAGATCTCCCCTGCAGACCTTCTCCGCTCAACATGGGGTTGGCTGGGAACCGAGGAAGGCTCTGGTTTCCATCCCAAAAATGAGACGAATGCATGGCCATTAGCAATTGCTGCTTCCATTTCCTTTGGGGGGGGGGTTGTCAGAATTTTCCAGCAATCCTAGGAATAAACTACGGTGGGTGATGTGTGCAAGATTGTCACAGGCTAGAGATAGGCAGATCCACCTCTCTCTAGTGCCCTAAGGAACGAGCTCGCTGTTGCGAAAGAAGTGCTCTTGTAGATGAGGCTGGAGGAAGGAGAACCATTGCAGAAGAGCAGATTCCGTCCCCTGAATTCCCCGCTGCCATCAGGAAGAGCCGGATCTGCCTTGTGTCACGGAGGCCCAGTCCAAAGCTTTCACCAATGGAGGGCTGAACGAGAGGCTGCTTCCAAACACGCAACGGCTTTTAGGGGCATGAATCATCCACATTTCCGAATCTGTGCGCTAAAAGAAATGTGCAGCGTAAGGAGACAGAATGCAGCGCTGGGAGCATATTCAGTGCTGAACAAAAGCATTAGGTGGGGAGGCTGGAGCGCAGAGGCAAATGTTCCCAACCCCACTGAGGGCAAGCACAGCGAGTCTTGGCTTTGCACATGATCTCCGGCAAGGGGATTCCCGCTTCCACAGTTGCACATCTCCCCCCCCAAAAAAATATGCCCAAATATGGCATGACGTGTTTGATCTCCAGCTCTGTCCAAAAACAAAGGACCCTGAAACAGACAGCATTGGCAAGATTCAAGAAGGGTGTCCAAATCCCAGGATTTCCACTCAAGATGTTTCCCGGCACAGTCTCCCCAAGTATTTTCTTTTATTCTTACAAGGCAACTGCAACTAGGAATATCCAATCTCTGCATCCCTCCGACCATGGCGGCAATCCTCCCAGCTCAAACAGAACATGACAAAACAATGGGCATGCAGCAGACTGCGACAGCTTATATAAGAAGAGCCTGCCTGGCTCAGGGCAAAGGGCAATCCAGCTCAGACTCCTATTTCCCACAGCGTCAGGCAATGGTGATGTTGATATCTTACCTATCATTTGCCATAAGGTCCCAGGCAGGAGGACCGTATAAAAATACAACAGGTTGCTTTTGAGGTTAGCTCTGCTCATGCTTGAAGCTGATGGGCATGGCATACAGCCCAGTTCATTTCAACGGGTCTACTCTGAGTAAGTCTGAGTTGGCTACATGTTCAACCCATGATTAACATCTGTTAAAGCAATTTGCAATCAGAAGATGGGTCCTAAAGATATACATATAGAATCAGTGAATCATAGGCTTGTATAGCTGTGATGGAACCCAAAGGATCATCTGGTCCAACCCCCCTGCAATTCAGGAATCACAGCTTAAAAAATCCCTGGCAGAGGAGCATCCGATTTCTCTTTAGAAACCTTCAATGAATCTGAGTTTACCACCTTCTGGGGTAGTCCACTCCACTGTCAAGCAGCTCTTACCATCAGAAAGTTCTCTTGGTGTTTATTCACCACCAGGTGAATAATTTGTAATTTGTAATTTGAACCCATTGGCTTGGGCCGTATCCTCTAGAGCAGCGGGGGGGGGGGGAGTTTGCTCCATCTTTCATACGTGTGTGTGTGTGTGTGTGTGTGTGTGTGTGTGTGCGTTAAAGGTCAGAGTAAAGAGGTATCTTCAGCATAAGACAAACACTGTACGATAAGGTGCTGGACTCACATCTGTGAGGAGGGTATCCCACCGTTTAAGACAGGGGTAGACAACCTACGGCCCGGGGGCCGGATGTGGCCCAATCACCTTCTCAATCCGGCCCACGGACGGTCCGGGAATCAGCCTGTTTTTACATAAGTAGAATGTGTCCTTTTATTTAAAATGCATCTCTGGAGTATTTGTGGGGCCTGCTTGGTGTTTCTACATGTGTAGAATGCGTGCTTTTATTTAAAATGAATCTCTGGGTTATTTGTGGGGCATAGGAATTCGTTCATATTTTCCCCCAAAATATAGTCCGGCCCACCACATGGTCTAAGGCAGGGGCGTAGGAAGATAGGGGCAGTGGGGGCGATGCGCCCCGAGTGACGTGATCCCAGGGGCGCCATCGCCGCTGCCCGCCCCGCCCCCAAAACATGCACCCTGCCCCTGTGTGCAGCGCGCCCCACCCCAAAACGCGCATCCCGCCACTGCGCATGATGCGCCCCGCCCCTAAAATGCATGCCACGGCATTGCGCATGGCGTGTGCCACGTCACTGGGGGCAGCACGCCTGCTCTCCGCCCCCGGTGCCAGAGCATGAAGCTCCGCCTCTGGTCTGAGGGACAGTGGATCTGCCCACGGCTGAAAAAGGTTGCTGACCCCTGGTTTAAGGGCTGCCAGAGAGACCGTCCTCTCCCAGGCCACAACTTCCTCCAAACTTCCAAGGGCAGTGGAACTACCAAGAAGCCCCCACAGATGCATCTTGGTACCCCACAAGCCTGGAATGAAGGCAAGGGTCCAACAAAATCTGGATATTATCACCTCTGAACATGACTGCATGGCTACCAGGTACAACCAAGGCTCCACATCTACAAAGTAATGAAAGGATTGTCTCCATCCTGCAGTCTTGCCCCCATCAAGGTTGCAAACCCCCCAGAATTGATACTTTGGGGCACCTGAAAAAACAAGCACTTGGGGTCTTCAAGCCAACAGGGGTTTCGGTGCACACAAACACTCTGCCCCCCCTGCAAGGGACAAGACAAAGCAGTGAGTTCTAGAGATGAGTTCTGAGGTCACGTTCCAGGAGCCTGTCATTGTGGAGAGGCCTCCTCCCACACTCTTATCCCAACAAAGGCCACCAGAGCAATCTCCATCCTCCAGCAGAAGCCCTCAGCCAAAAAGAAAGGTCCTTTGGCTGCTTAACGGATCCTTTATAGAGTCTTTTTACAGGGAGGGCGGGTAACATAATCCCAGCCTCAACATTTCTTTTGACTGCTCTGCGAGGTTTCAGCTGTGATTCAACTGTTGGCAAAGTCCCACGACCCATAAAACACAAACAGAGAGAGCCCAGCACTGCAGAGGAAGCCCCGGGGTATAGCAATGAACTCAGTCAAAGGCCACGTAACCAGGCTGATCTGGGGGACGGCAGGGGGGCTCAGCTGCAGATCCACACTGCTTGGATGACGAGGGGTGGGGAGTGGAGAGATGCCCCATTCCAAAGTTCCCCATAGCCCATGCTATTCTGCCCAGAAGAAAACCGACGGCCACATCGCTGCTCTCGCTCTCTCAGAGAGAACTGACGTCTCTGCAGGGGGAGGCACCCTATTTTAATGGGATGCACTTCCAATGGAGGCGGGGACAGAGGAACGCCAGAAGAGCCTGCTGGATCAGGCCAACGGCCCACCTAGTCCGGCACACTGTTCTGCCAGTCGGATGGACTCCTGTTCTAACAGGGGGCGGTTTCGTGTGTTCATTAGGAACATCTGCAGATCAGCAGGAGAGCTGGAGCATTGCACGCAGAACAGCTCAGGTGCAACCCCCAACATAGGAAGCTGCTTTTTTGTGTGGAGTCAAATTACTGGTCCGTCTACCTCAGCATTGTCTACACTAACCGGCAGCAGCTCATGAAAATGCTTCCAGCAAAAGCGCTTCCCAGCCCTACATGGAGATTGAACCTGGGACCTTCTGCATGAAAAGAAGATTCTTCCCCCCTCCCCAGTCTTTCCTAATACCTGGCCATCTCCAGGTAAGGCCAAGAGTGCCCCCTGCCTGTCTGCCATTGTCATAAACACATGACCTGCTGTGCTGTATTTAGAGAGCAGGTACTTCACCATCTCAAATGTCTTTTTAAGCTGTACTGATAACTATGGTATTTAGGCACGTCTGTTTGTAGTAAGTGCAGTTTTCATTTTTTAAATCAGGTTATTTAATTCTTTTTAAAGGCGTGCGAGAGGGGAGGGTGAAGGAGAGAGAGAGAGAGAGAGAGAGAGAGGCTGGCTATAATTGATTTTTTTAAATTAAAAATCCAATTTAAAGTTTAAGCAAATCTTTCCTGTAATTATTGCTCGAAGCATCCAAAGTGTTTTTTTGCCCTGGATTCAGGCTTGCTGGTGTCCTCATTTGCCAGAGCACTTCAAGGTCAATATCAACCTCGCATTTAATGCATAAATAGAAATTATTAATAATAATAATGTTGATCATCACCCTAATCACAGCCACCACCATCTAGCAGGGTACTGAAACAGGGATAGGGAACCTCAGCTCCAGCAGCCAAATGCGGCCCTCCAGGCCTCTCTATGTGGCCCTCGGGCCCTGCCAGCCACACACCCTTCTCCCCACGCCACACCCCTGACCAGCCCTGCTTTGCTTCTCCTTTCTTGCTTTTCCCTGGCTGGAATGGGTCCTTGAACTCTGACAATTCTTCTTGCTTGCCCGGAGGGAGGATAGAGAGGCGGGTGTCAGGGTTTGCAGAACCTCGCCTACTGTACAGTGGTTAAAATTCCCACCCACTTTTCCTTCTAGTCCTGGCAACCCCTGGCAGGTGGCCTCTGGAAGGCTGCCCAGATGAGAATCTGGCCGTCAGACTGAAAAAACCTTCCCCCACCCCTGTACCAAAAGGACACCTCTTGCAGTGCCCATTCAGTCTTCTCTCGAAACCCTTCTGGTAAGGGAATCGCCCAGGCTGCTTGGCTGATCTTATCGCTTCAAACGTTCTGACGCAGCTTAGCCCAGATCTGTCTTCCTTGTCCTACCTTTGGTGGATAAAAAATACAATGATTCTCCCTCTCCTTTCTGACATGCTTTTAAATATTTGAAAGGGGAAGGGGGGGAGGGGGAAAGAAGTCAATGTGCTTTGCATTCTCCAGATTCGGCAGCCCACGACCTGCCTGCTTCCCTTACAAAACTCACCTGGGATCTTACGCCACTATTTGATGGGATGCCGGCAGATGCCACTGAGGACCTTGGCTGCAGAATGGACTTTCAACAGGGGCTGAACAATACAGTGGTACCTTGGGTTACAGACACTTCAGGTTATAGACGCTTCAGGTTACAGACTCCGCTAACCCAGAAATAGTACCTCGGGTTAAGAACTTTGCTTCAGGATGAGAACAGAACAGAAATCGTGTGGTGGCAGCGGGAGGCCCCATTAGCTAAAGTGGTACCTCAGGTTAAGAACAGTTTCAGGTTAAGAACGGACCTCCAGAATGAATTAAAATCTTAACCTGAGGTACCACTGTAAGAGCGCTTCTTAGGTTGCAATCCTGAACACAATGGGGCTTACGTCTGAGTAAGCATGCAATACAGTTGTGCTGTAGCTCAGTGGTAGAGCATCTGGCTTGGATTCAGAAGGTCCTAGGTTAAAGCCTTGGTCTCACCAGGCTGGGGAAGTTCTGGCCTGAAGGCAGTGTGCTTTAGTGGTTAGTGCATTGGAGACCAAGATGTCAGTCCCCACTCAGCTATAAAGCTCATTGTGCCTTCCACTGTATTATTATTATTGTTGTTATTATTGTTATTTTCACTGGTATATACCACTCTTCATCCATAGACCCCAGGGCAGTTCACAGCATAAAAATGCAAGATAAAAATACAAAACAAAAACAAAACAAAACAAAATAACCACCCCTCCCATAAAAACATTAAAAAAGTATAGGATCATAGAATCAAAGAACTGTAGGGAAGGGACCGTGAGGGTCATCTAGTCCAACCCCCTTCAATGCAGGAATCTTTTGCCCAACATGGGGCTCAAACCTATAACCCTGATATTAAGGGTCTCATGCTCTACTAATTTAGCTATCTGTCAGGGACCGTGCTGAGGAGAACTGCACTGAGGAGGAATAGTGGGAGCCCTCCCCCTCCTTCTGCTCCTGCTCTTGAATCTTTCCAGGAGCAGGAGGACAGTATAGATTTGGAACAGTGGCTTGCAGAGGGGCGTAGTTCAGAAGGCAGAAGCTGAGATATACTACTGGATGGGGAACAGCTAGGAGAAGAAACACTGGAAGAGAGGGGGTTAACAGATTCACAGTCATTGGACAGCATTCTTCCGCTCTCCCCAAGGTCAAGAAGAGCTCAGAAAGTCTCAGAACAGAAAGCGCAGAGGGTACAAGCTCAGATGACAAGATGATGTAGATTAATAGGGATGGAAGGGGTGTAGGCCTTAATTGGGAGCACCACCATTCCTAGGTAGATGCTTTCTTTTGTCCCTTGCTATGTTTATTAAAGAAACTAACTTTTTGCTTGATCTGGTTATTTATGGCCACGGAGAAGGAAGCCGATTCCTCAAAGCCTGACACTATCCTATATGTATTATATCACAGGGTTGTTGTGAGACTAAAATTTGGAGAAGAGAACCATTTCCCACCACTGTGGGCCCCTTGGTGCATGTAAGAAATTAAAAGTTGAAATAAACCCTGAAGAGTTGCTGCCAGTCAGAGTAGACAATACTGACTTAATTGAACGAGCAGTCTGAATCAGCCTGAGACAGTTTCCTATGGTGGGAAGGGTCAGCGCTCTGTGGTCGAGCACCTGCTTTTCACACAGAAGATCCCAAGCTCAGTCCTTGGCATCTCCAGATATGGCTAGGAATGTCCCCCTGTTTGGAACCCTGAAGAGGTGCTGCCAGTCAGTGTAGACCATACTGGACTAGATGGAGCAATGATCTAATTCACTTTTAAGGCAGTCTCCTCTATTGGGAGGAATGCACAGTAAAATGCTGGTTATTTTTTTGCTTTTTTAAACACAAACTGACGCAGAGAGATGGAGAACTGGACATAAGATTGGGAAAAAAAGAAAACCGAGAGACACCTACATTGGCAAATCCCATCACAAGCTGTGAAGCCTCCTGCCATGTCAGTGAGACAGCTTTGCTCCTTCTTGAGCCCAAGCAATGGACCTTGGACAGCTCTGGAGCTCAGATGTTGTATGCAAGCAAATCCTTGCTATTTATTCTTTTATTGAATTTGTAGCCTGTCCTCTCTCCCCAAGGACTCCAGGTCAGTAAACAGATACAGTACACAACTTAAAAACAAAATGCAAAAACTATCTAAAACACACACACCCTCCCCAAAACAATTTAGAATGTGCTCTGCTGCCACTACTCTGTGATCCCTCATATCACAACTTCATCCCCTCTGACTTCTCAAGTCTTGGGGGTCAATTTGTAAACCGGCCCCCGGCCTGAAAAACAAGTCACACACCAACTCAGTGAATCGCCTGTTGCTCCTGGATCTGAAGTTGAAGCTAAAAAGGCATGAAGCCAAACGTGGATAGAAAGTGGATAAAGAAAAGTTTTTCCCCTCTATGCTAGAACTGGTGGACATCCAATGAAGCGGAATGTTGGAAGAGTTGGGACAGAGAAAAGAACTTCATGCTGTTAATCTACGGAACTCGCTCCCCCAGGAGCCAGTGATGGCCACCAATGTGGATGGCTGTAAAAGAGAATGGGACAAATTCATGGAGGAGAGGGCAATCAAGGGCTACTAGCCGTGATGGCTATTCTCTGCCTGCATAATTAGAGGCAGCAATGCTTCTGAATGCCAGTTGCTGGAAACCACAAGGAGGGAGAGGGCTCTTGTGCTGGAATTCTGCTTATGGGTTTCCCATTTTTGGACATCTGGTCAACCACTGTGAGAACAGGATTCTGGACTATAATGGGCCACTGGCCTGATCCACCAACAAGCTCTTTTTGTGTCTTATGTTCTCATATATTTCCTTACACGCCATCTCCAAGCTGTTACAAAACAGCCAACCTTTAAGTTTCAACATAAAGCCCGGTTTTCCCTTCTCTCTTCCCTGTGAACCCCAAATCCAATTTGATTAACATCCAGCCAAAGGAAATGTTCTGGAGAACTCGACATTTTGTTCATGATTTTGTGACATTTTCATTCAGGGATGAGGAGCGTCAGGTCTGGCAACAAAATGCAGCCCTCTGGTCCTTTTGCCCTAGCTATCTGGACTCTCCCAAACCACCCCTCCTCTTCCCAGTCCACATCTGGCCCTGCTCTACATCCTCCAGAGTGTTCTTGCCTGGCTGAAATTTGTCCTTGAACTCTAATGATGCTTTTTGGAGGACAGAGGAGGACTGAGAATAACTAGGGTACAATACAAAGATAAACCTTATATGTGTTTCTCTGCCCACTTCTGCCTCTGCCCTGGCTGCTGTTGGCATGTGGCCCCTGGAAGGTTACCCAGGAAGGTATGTGGCCCTCAGTAGTTAGGGATGGAAAAGACCCCTGTCTGAGATCCAGCAGAGCCACTAGATAGAGCAATGCTGTGACACAGTGCAATGCAGATTTCTGTGCAGATTAGCAGCATCCAAAGCTCAGTTGCATGCAAAAGCTTTTGAGTTCAATCCCTGATATCCCCCAGTAGGGATGGACATTGGACTACAATTCCCATCGACCATTGGAGATACAGGCTGATGGGAGCTGGAGTCCAACGGTCTGTCCGGAGGCCACTCCATTTACATCTCCATCGTCCCAAATGTAGACAACCCCGAGTCAGACAAACCAACGACCTGACTCAACACAAGGCACTTCCTGCAGTGCAAGGATGACATACCCTTTCTCGGCTTCCCATCGTCTGTTGTCTCCCTCCTGCCTATTTTTAGACTGTAAACTGCTCAGAGGTCTGGACCTGTCATCTCATTCTTTCTCCAGAGCAACTTACGTGGATGGTGCTGTCTAAATCACCGGCATCATCAGTGCTGCCAGCCTATCAGGACTCTTCCCCCTTACCCCGTGACCCAAAAGAGAAACACCCTCCTGTTGCCACCAATGACAAAATGTATTCTCTCTCCCCCCCCCCACAATTCTTGGTGGATGTGAAAAGGGGAGCAGGAGAAAATTCTCCCTCCACTTCCTATTCAAAAAAAGTACATAGATCCTGTCACCAGATGCAAAAGGAACTCTCCCTTGTTCACCTTCCATGATTAAAGAGGGCTACCTCTCTCTATTTCAAACCTGGATGTGCTGATCTAAAAATATTTAGCGTAAATATTTTAGTTGCAGGTTGTTGCATTTCAGACGGAGACCTTTAGTGCCGTTGCAGATCATCCCTGGTTGCCACTGAAGATGGGGTAGCTGTCACCAGCCTCAGATGGTTCCAGATTCAAATGTGCAATTTAAATGTGCACATCCAATCATGCTCTTGTCTTTCTTTGACATTAACATTCCCCCTGTTTATGTCTAGCAGTGGGAGATCTCCCACGACTGCAGCCAGGGCCACTCTTTCCCTGCCCATCTGTTTCTTTTGTGATTCTGCTTGGCTCTGCAAAGCATTATATTTGAAAGCATCAGCAATGCACACACCGCAGGCCTTCTGAGTGTTTCTGTTTCATTTTCTGTTTCTCAAAGCAGCCTGCTTTGCTTCTATCTGGGGAAGAGATCTGTGTTACGGGATGCCTTCTCCAGACAGATGGCGTAGGATTAGAACCCACAGCCCTTCATTCAAGAACGCCAGTGCAAATATCCAAAGGACTCGGCTGGGAAGGTCCTAGGAGAGACAAGCTTTAAGCCTAAAAGGTATTATTGGTTGGTGCTTTTGAGGCAGCTTAATTCCTTCTCTAAAGTGGGAATGAGGAACTTCCAGCCCTCCAAATGATGGGAGCTGCAGTCCAACACCATTTAGAGCAGGCACCCCCAAACTACAGCCCTCCAGATGTTTTGGCCCACAACTCCCATGATCCCTAGCCAACAGGACCAGTGGTCGGGGAAGATGGGAATTGTAGTCCAAAACATCTGGAGGACCGAAGTTTGGGGTGTCTGATTTAGAGGGCCACATGTTTCCCTTTCAAGCTCTACATCTGGTCTACACGTGGCCCTCCAGATATTGCTGAACTACAGCTCCCATCATCCCTGGTCAGTGGCCATGCTTGCTGTTGCTAATGGGGATTGTACACTTCAATATCTACCGTACATCTCTGTCCTCTTAGAGGCATTGAAAGGGAAGGAAGCATTTTGTTTTTGTGTAACAGCTTCTCTCTCTCTCTCTCTTTCTCTCTCTCTCTCTCCACACAAACACCTCTACTGCTCACACTAGGGACGTGGGTGGCGCTGTGGGTTAAACCACAGAGCCTAGGGCTTGCTGATCAGAAGGTCGGCGGTTCGAATCCCCACGACGGGGTGAGCTCCCGTTGCTCGGTCCCAGCTCCTGACAACCTAGCAGTTCGAAAGCATGTCAAAGTGCAAGTAGATAAATAGGTACCGCTACAGCGGGAAGGTAAACGGCGTTTCTGTGCGCTGCTTTGGTTCGCCAGAAGCGGCTTTGTCATGCTGGCCACATGACCTGGAAGCTATACGCCGGCTCCCTCAGCCAATAAAGCGAGATTAGCGCTGCAACCCCAGAGTCGGTCACGACTGGACCTAATGGTCAGGGGTCCCTTTACCTTTACCTTACTGCTCACACTGACTTTGGTGAAAATAAAAAGCTTCAGGTGTTACGAAACCTTTAACTGCCTTAGGCCACAGATCCGAAAACTAGTGCATGCAGTGTTCCACATAAATTCTGAATCTGAACTCTGCACCCCACCACCATGGTGAAAATCAAGGTGCTTTAGCCTTGTTGGCAACTCTGTTTTTGATTTTTATAAGGTGCTGAAGATGACAAATCTTAAGCTGGGACCTCTCAAATATTGCCAAACACATCAGCTGAATGCAACTCTAAAACAGAAGAGAGTTAAGTGCTGCAGCTGGTCTGAAACTTGAGAGAGCCATTGCTGCCAGTCCCAAGAAAAGCTTTGCTGAAAAGGAAAAGGGGAAAAAAGGGCCCTGCTGAATCACCACCTCCTGCAGGAATGAGTTCCATAGTTTAACCATGTACCACATGAAGATGTCCTTTATTTCCTCTGTCCTGAATCTTCCAACATTCATTGGGTGTCCACAGGTTCTGCTGTTGTGCGTGTGAAAGAGAAACTTTCCTCTATCTCCTTACTCCATGCCAGGCACCATTTTATAAACTTCAGTCATGTCACCCCACACTCGCCTTTTCTGTAAACTAAAAAAGCTCCAAAACACTGCAGGCTTTCCAAAATCATGGTTAATCACGGCCTCAGTCCAGTATACCTGAAGGAGCATCTCCAACCCCATCGTTCTGCCCGGACACTGAGGTCCAGCGCTGAGGGCCTTCTGGCGGTTCCCTCGCTACGAGAAGCCAAGTTACAGGGAACCTTCCCGGTAGTGGCACCCACCCTGTGGAATGCCCTCCCACCAGAGGTCAAAGAGAATAACAATGACCAGCCCTTTAGAAGGCATCTTAAGGCAGCCCTGTTTAGGGAAGCTTGTAATGTTTGATGGATTTCTGTATTTTAATATTTTGTTGGAAGCCGCCCAGAGTGGCTGGGGGAACCCGGCCAGATGGGCGGGGTATAAATAATAAATTATTATTATTATTATCATAATCCACTATGACCTCAAGGTCTTGTGATCCAGGAAAGCAATTCTCTTGTTCCTATACCCTTTTCATACCATGCCCAAGATGAAAGCCATTGCATGTTAACTCTTACACGCTGTCAAAAAAAGAAACATGTGCATCATGTCAGCTACCAAACACCATCAATTATATTGCATGCCGGCTTGTCACAGATAGTCAAATACCATGGGCAAGAGCTAAGCACTGTATCCAATGGATGTACCGTGGACCCATCAAGTTAATGAACACAACTAACTTAGGTCTATTTGTTTCACAATGGGTCTGCTCTGAGTAGGACTTGCCAACCAATACAAAACACTCGATGAATGTTTGGTGAATACAGGGCATCAACACCTGCAAAGGTGAATTCAGAAGGTCAGGTACAAGAGCTCTATTGGATCAAGACACAGGGGGCCCTTATAAATGTCCACCATCCTGTTCTCATCAGTGTTAGAAAACAGCCAGGCACCAAGCGCATTTTGCGACTGGAGTGGGTCCAATTGTGACCACGTGGAGATCTCTGGGTGCCAGGTTGGCGACTGGGGAAAGCAAAATGTTGCTTAGGGAAGGATCTGAAATATTTTCCTTGAAGCTTGAATTTGTTTCATTCTAGGTTGTTTTATTTGATGTTTTAATGTGCCGTAAACCACTTTGTGATTTGTTCTTTAAAATATAAAGTGGTATAGAAATGAAATTAATACTACTACTAAAAATCATTTATCATTATTCCTCTTAGGGGCAAAAACAATGTCTAGGCATTGCATCGTGGTGACCTTAACCCAGGTTAAAGGTGAATAGATCATATATCTGAGTTTCTAACACTGCTCACCATGGCCAAACAGATGCCCTAATGGAAGCACATAAGCAGGTCCTGAGCACAACATCAACACTTCCTGCTTGTGGTTCTGAGTAACTAGCATTCAGAGGCATACTCTCTCCGACAGCAGGATCTGTCTCTGATGGCAGGATCTGCCTCTCGTTTATTTTAACTAGGAGGCAATAATTGTCAGGAAAGCGGAACGCAAATACTGTACTGTATAGGGAAATAAGTCATGGCCTTCCCCCAAGTCCCCTTTGCTTTCCCAAAGTTCTCTTCACCTTTATAGGCACTGAGTAATTCTCCAGGCCCAACCATGATGCCTAGGCTCAGCCAAATGTCAGTGGTTGGGGGAGATGGGCAGTAATGTGATGTCGTTTGACTTCCACTCCCATCATTCTCTTGCCTTTTGGCCCTACCAACTGGGGCCAATAGGAGTTGGAGTCCAAGACCCCTGGGAGTCATCGCACAAGTTTTACATCACAACAGAACTCCCACCATGATCAGCTGGTATTCAATTCTGGCCAGCTCAGTTGGTTTAGAGCGTCTTGCTGATAATGCCAAGATTGCAAGTTCAATCCCCATATTGGACAGCTGCACATTCCTGCCTTGCAGGGGGTTGGACTAGATGATCCTCAGGTCCCCTCTCAACTCTGTGATTCTATGATTCACCATTATAAATGAGGATGAAATGTTTTGTGTGTATGAAGTACAAAGGAAGCTGCCTTATACCGAATGAGGCCATTGGTTCTCCTAGCTTTGTACTGTCGAAACTGATTGGTGACAGCTCACCAGAGTTTCAGACAGGGGTCCCCTCCCAGCAATCCCCATATATTTATTTGTTAAATAAAACCAAAAACTAGCGACAAAACCATAATTAAAACAACAACAACCTTTAACACAATTCCAGTTCAGATAAACATTGGGAAGGGTCTCAAGCTTAAAAGGATAGCTGGAAGAGGAAACTGCTCAGAAAAGGCAACAGAAACAGCACCTGTGTAATATTCAAGGGCAAGGTGTTCCAAAGGGTCGGTGCCACGACACTAAAGGCCCCGTTTCTCCATTGTGAGGAACGGACCTCCTGAGAAGATGCTATCGGCAGGAATGCGGTGATCAATCAGTTACATAAGGGGTGCACCTAACCCTTGGCTAGATTTGCCAAACGATT
This sequence comes from Zootoca vivipara, assembly GCF_963506605.1. Classification (NCBI taxonomy): domain Eukaryota; kingdom Metazoa; phylum Chordata; class Lepidosauria; order Squamata; family Lacertidae; genus Zootoca; species Zootoca vivipara. The sequence continues at coordinate 76,916,301 of NC_083281.1, forward strand.
GAACCTGGGACCTTCTCCATGCAAAGCTGATGATGGAATGCCCTCCCACCAGAGGTCAAAGAGAACAACAATTACCAGACCTTTAGAAGGCATCTCAAGGCAGCCCTGTTTAGGGAAGCTTTTAATGTTTGATTTCTGTATTTTAATGTTTTGTTGGAAGCCGCCCAGAGTGGCTGGGGGAACCCGGCCAGATGGGCGGGGTATAAATAATGAATTATTATTATTATTATTATTATTATTATTATTATTATTATTATTATTTACTGTTGAGCTGAGGCCCTTCCCTTAAGACATAGAAAGGTGCTAGATTATCCATCCGTTTAGCTCAGTGTTGTCAACTCTGACTAACAGCAGCTCTGCAGGGTTTCAGACAGGAGAATTTCCTGTACTTGGGTACTTCCTGCAATGACAGTACTTTAGGAAACCAAGTTCACATGGGGCGGGGAAGGGGGCGGGAAGCAACAGATGCCTGGCTTTGGCAGAATCTTAATGCCAAAATTGACACAGGGGAGCTGTTATCAGATCTCCCAAGCTTTTTTTTGTTCTTTGCTTTAGTGGTTTATATAAATATATTTAGCCACTGGGATTCCAATTTTGATTACACCAATAGAGCTGGGGAAAGGGGTTGTTCACACTTTCCTCCATGCTGCATGCTGGCTCTAAATCACACAAACTCTCTCTCTCTCAGCTGCTTCTGACCGAGCATCATGAGGAAGGGCCTTAGCTAAGCAGCAGAGAATCAGCTTTGCATGCAGGAGGTCCCAAGTTCAGTCCCTGGCATCTCCAGGTAAGGATGGGAATGCTCCCCTGCCTGAAATGCTGGAGAGCCACTGCCAGTCAGTGTAATGAGCTGGATGGACCAATGGTTGGATTTGGTATAAGGCAGCTTCCTATATTCCTAAACCCATTAGGTGTGTGTGGAGGAAGGAGTTTTGAGTTTGGAAAACAAATTAGAATAGATTTAAACAGCCACTCCAAAAGCTGCTTCAACTGAAATCCGAACACCACCACCCCTCTCTAAAGCTAAATACTGTAATACGGTAATAATATTGGTGGTTGCATTCATAGATCTCCAGCATTCTGCTTGACACTTGTGGTCCATCCATACACAACTCAATATTTACATTATGGTGCATTCTCTGCGCGCGCACACACACACATACACACACGTTGAGTATTCTGTGGCAGAGAACAGTGGTTTAAATGGTTTTAACTGGGACTGGGAAATTCTCATGAGGATTAGAAGTCACATCACCTGGAACCCACCCACCCGCTCCAAAAAATTGAATCAACAGGACAGAGGATGCCACAATAACAGGAAGATCCGGGACTGCCCTTAGAAACCCAAGAAAGTCATGGCTGATGAATCTAGAGCTACAAGACAACTAGAGCATATGGAGGCTGCATGGGGGGGGGCTACTCCCCAAGCGGGTTTTTCTCCATTTTTAAACCCTCTTGAACTTATGCAAATACATAAAAGCCTGCTGAACCCCAAATATTGCAACAATAATCCTGCTCACAAATCAGCCTGCCTATGAAAGCGCTATGCGGTCAGCATTGCAACCAAAATATTTGGCATCTGTGGTTGCCACCAGTTCACCACCAGGACGTTGGGGGAGAAAAAAGTCAAAGTTCAAACAGGGCAGTAGGTGGCTCCCAAATTAAATCATGAAGCGAAATGTGTGCCTGCCTCAGTCCTGGACGTGGGTGGGGGTGGGGAATGACACGCCCCTAAAAGTGACCATTGCATGTCATGTCTTGGTTTTGTGCTTGGCGTATCCCCGGGAAGGAAGGCCACAGCCCATTGCACATGATGGCCAAGAGTTGGGCTTTTAACTTAGCACGTCGTACTACAGCACCAGGTGGTAACTTCCAGGTCCATCTGGGCCCACATCTAGCAGGAAATGGAGAGGGAAGATGGGTGCTCTATTTCTGCGGAGACAGAATGGGGGAGGCGGAACCAGTCCTGCGACTTGTGTCTCAAAATGGCGTTGCACAAGCAACATCCATTCGCGGTGGTCAGTGAAAGCAGTCCATCACCCCCTCCAGACCACTTCCTAGCCGTGTGACTGCAGGATGAGGTCCATTCATGCATCAGCCTTCCTGCCGTGAGCGCATTCATAAACACATAGGCACAAGCACCAGGCAGGGCAACACCTGTGAGATGAGAACAACCACCACATTTCTCCTAGAGGGCCAGTGAAGGCAGCCCATTGTTACTCCACCTTGCAGAACATGACCGGCTCCTACTGGCCTCTGAGGGCAGCCCACCTTTCTCCTGCTCCCCAAATTTCTGGCCAACTGTCACAGGATGAGGCCGTTCATTTGGGGACATCATTCCTGCTAGTTAATGAGGACCATTCTCTCCTCGTGGAAGAGGAATGCAGAAGGTCCCAAGTTCTATTCATGGCACCTTCTCATAGACCTGGGAAGAGCCACTACCTGGAACCCTAGAGAGCTGCTGCCAGTCAGTGTAGACAATACAGAGCTGTATGAATCGATGCTCTGACTCGCAGCTTTCAGTGTTCCTGTTTGGGATAGGCCTTCACATGCAAAAGGTCCCAGATTCAACCCTTGGCGTCTCTAGAAAAGGCTTCCTGCTGAAAGGCTACAGAGCTGCCACAGAGTGTGAGCAATATTGAGCTAGACTGCCTGCCTCTGCTTCCTGTGTCCCTAAGCACCCCAGGTGACGGCCACCTGTCAAAGGATGTCAAAGGATGAGGCGATCGCCCAGGCACCATTCCCGCTGGTTCGTGAGGGCTCCCCTATTCTCCTCCTGCAACACCCCTACCCAAAATGAGAGAGCAAGTTCCAGCCTGGGCTGCGGCCACCTCCCAAGCATCGTGCCTGTGCCCGTTCCCTTTCCATTCCCCAAGCAGCACAAAAGCCCAACCACGCTCTGGAAGCAGAGCCGCGCCAACGCCAAGAAGCGAGGCAGCTTTCAAAATCCAAATGGCAAAGCCACGTTGGAGGAGCCACCGTTGGAGAAGCTACTGCTGCCCAGCCCAACCCAGCCCAGCCTAGCCCGGGCCGCCTTCACGAAATCCTCGTAGGCAACTCGCTGGCCGGGCCTCCTTCCTCCTACTGGCCGCTGCCATCCAGGCCAGAGCCGGGCCAGGGAGCGGCCTTTCAGCGTGCCCCGGACTCCGGGCTCCGGCGCGCGTTTGCCAAGACAGCGGCCGCTTCCCAGAGAGCGCCGCCCGTCGAGGGGGACTGTAAGCAGCAGCCGGCGCAGGAGAAAAAGCGACGCGTTGCTGGCTCTCCCGGTCCGAGGAAGGGCTCGTGCTGAGCGGCTCCCCTACCCTCGACCCTCCCCCTTCCTCTCGCCGCCACCCCCCACTCCCCACAAAAAACCCCGAGCGCTGGCCGTCGCGGGGCGCCCTTCTTCCCGGCTCAGCATCATCGCGGTCGCCCGCTTGCACTCACCTTCCACGGCGGCTGCCAGGCGCAGCAGCGGCGGCAATAGCAGGAGCCCGAGCCGAAGCAGGAGCGCGCCCGGGCCCGGCGGCGGCTCCATGGCGCGGCGCTCTCAGGGGCTCTAGGCGGCCATGGAGCTCCGAAGAGAGCGGCGAGGCCGGCGGGGAGAAAAGGAGGAGGAGGATCGGGGACTGGATTGGGGTAGGGAGGAGGATCGGGGAGGGGGCGCTGCCTGGCTCGCTCGCGCCCCGCTTGGACGCTCGCTCGCTTGCTCCGTCCGCGACCGTGTCCGCCTGGCGCTCTGGGAGAGCGAGCGAGAGCCGCGGCTTCTGGACGGAGGCGCGCTCGGCTGGCCGCCTGCCTGGAAGGCTCGGGATGCTGCAAAGGCAGGCGCGGCGAGGGGAGGGGAGCAGAGGGGAGGGGGCGCGGGGAGGAGACTGGCGGGGGGAAGGGGCGGCGAGCGAGGGGCTGCTGCCGCCGTCGCCGCTCCGCCCGCTTGCCTCGCCAGGGCCGCGCCAGGAGGCCGGCGAGCGTGAGGACTTGGGCACGTCGCCGGCCTTTGCGCCCCTGCGCGCTCTTGTGGATTCCGCTCTCCACGGGAAAAGGCCTTGCCCAGCGCCTCCCTAGAGCTTTCCAGCATATAGAGGGTTAATCCGGCATATTGGGGAGGGGGGAGCGGGGCGGAGAATTGGACGTGTGGCTGCAGAAGCCTCTGTGCACATGGAGATCCACTGCGAGGGGTGTGAGAGGCATCCGTCCTACGAGCATCTCACCCACCGCACCCCCCCCCGGGAGATAGGCTAGCGCTCTGGCTCTCAGTGGCGGCTGCTACTCCCTGTTGCGGAATGGAGTCTCAGTGTTCAGGAGCAGTCTACCAGATGATGGGGAGTACGGGCTTCTCAGAAGCTTTACTGCTGGCCAAGGTGGGGTGCAGGTTAGATATGTGTGATATCTCAAGGGTTGGCACATGGAAGAGGAAGCAAGCTTGTTTTCTCCTGCTCTTTGGCGAGGGGGTAGGACTGGAACCAATGGTTTCAAGTTCCAAGAAAGGAGACTCCAACTAAACACTAGTAAGAACTTTCAGACTGTTTGACAGTGGAACAGTCTCCCTCTGGAGGTTGTGGACTTTCCTTCCTTGGATGTTTTTAAGCAGAGGTTGGATGGCCACCTGTCATGGAAGCTTTAGCTAAGATTCCTGCATTGCAGGGGGTTGGACCAGATGACCCTTGGGTCCCTTCCAACTCTACGATTCTATGAAATCCTGGGCTCACTCAGGGATTGTGAAATAAGTGAAACTAACCACCTTAAAGGGAAGCAGACTGTTAAGTCCAGAGTCTATTAATTGCTACGCTGCACCACTGTCAGGGGGAAAGTGGAGGCTGGACCACTCATACCGTAGGTCTGAGCCACCAAGGTTCACTCTAGAGGAGGAAAGTCCCTCCAGACATTGTGGACTACAACTGCCATCCTCTCTGCCCATTGGCCATGCTGGCTGGGGCTGATGGGAGTTCAAGTCCAGCAACACTTGTCCAAGGGAAAGACACCTAGCAACATGCAAAAATTATTTATGTGCTTATTTGTAGATTCTCCACTACCACCACTTAATGTAAAGACTAAATGTCTTATGTAAAAACAGAACAACGTGCAATAACATTTTATTTGAAAAGCTAGATTAAAAACAAAACATAACTCTGTCTCACAAGTCAAACTGAGTATTGAAATCAGTAGACCAGGAGTAACCGGAAAATTTTGTTCTTGGTGCAGTACACAACTGCCCATTGCAGCAAGAGGTGGAAATGATTGCCTCTGTGTTAGATGGCTTTACAAAGACATCAGACACTTCCCTGGAATTGGAGAGGTCTGTCAATGACTTTGACAGAGCCTCCAAGATTAAGGGAAGTCTACCTCTGAATACCAGTTGCTGGAGAGCAAGGATGTGAGTCCGCTGTCACCTTCATGCCCCTTTTGTGTGTGCTTCTCAGAGGCACCTGATAAGCTACCAGGATGAGAGTCTAGGTGGGCCTTTGACATGATCCAGAAAAAGGCTCTTCTGATAGCCCAGGAAGTAGCATCTTTCTCCCAGTCTGGTTGGCTTGTGGCAGGAACAGGAGGTGGGGTTCATTACTCGTTGCCATGAGATTTGTCACTCCTCGGGGTATTGATCTGAATTGTTGTTGAGAAGAAGAAGAAGAAGAAGAAGAAGAAGAAGAAGAAGAAGAAGAAGAAGAAGAAGAAGAAGAACAACAACAACAACAACAACAACAACAACAACAACAACATAGCTCCCTTCATCACAATCTCTCAGGGCAGTTCACAGTATACCTTCTTATAGAAATTGGTTGTACCACTTGTATTGGAAAAGGAAAGGACACCTTCGGCGGTTGGTTCCCCTTGGGACTAATAGGCAGAAGAAGGCAGGAAGCCCAACAGTGGACAAAGGCATTGCCACCCCCTGATTGGTTATAAGTAAGAAGATAGTTTGCTGGGGTCTTCCAGAAGACAGATGGAGATGGGTGGGGCATTGCCCCATTCACCTCAATGGCTCTCCCTTCTGTCAGTCATCTTCTTGCACCCTCCAAACATTTGTTTAGAGCTTTGTTTCCAGAAGAACTGTGAGTAGGTGAAAGAGTCTGGGTTGCCCCCAACAGTGTTTTGCCCAGAGCAGACCCACTGCAGTTAATAGACAGAAGTGAGCCATGGCCATTCATTTCAATGGGTATACTCTGAGTAGGAGCAGCACTGGGTACACCCCCTCTGTGTTTGCCAGCAGTTTCCTCCTTCCTGCCCTGAAAACCCTTCACAAACGAACCGCTTCCAAAATATCTCCCAAAGTGGGTTTTCTGGCTTTTGAGGGTTGAGAATAAAATTTTGAAGGGGGCGGGGTGTTACTAGGTGGTAATGTCACCCACTTGGGGGCTTCATTTTGCTGAGAAGTTATTGGGTTGTATTTTTACCTGAGCTTTCTGCTCAGTTAAATCTTTGGTGTGTTAAATGAATGGTTCATTGTGGGTGTCTTACAGTGTTATATTGACACTGTACATGCATTTGATTCAGTTTATGAATTACTTCCTACAAAACAGCACAAGGCAATTTAATAATAAACAGACACATGTAGTACACACACACACACACACACACACACAGAGTGTCGTATAAAAACACAACTAAAACAATTTCAATATATATATATATATAATAACAAATCAAGTATAGAAATAGAATGGATTTGAGGTTTTTTAAGAAAAAAAATTCTCCACTTAAAAGGCTTGTTGAAAAAGTAGCCATGAGAAAATAAATTATACTCAGAGTAGGCCCATTGAAATTGATGAGCCTAAGTTAGTCATGTCCATTAACATCAGTGAGTCTACTCTAAGTAGAAATAGTATTGGATAGAACCCACGTTTTCAATAGGTGACATTTATATTAGTATTAGTAAAGGTAAAGGATCCCTGGACGGTTAAGTCCAGTCCAAGGCAACTGTGGGGTTGCGGTGCTCATCTTGCTTTCAGGCCAAGGGAGTCAACGTTTGTCCACAAAAAGCTTTCTGGGTCATGTGGCCAGCATGACTAAACTGCTTCTGGCACAATGGAACACTGTGACAGAAGCCAGAGCGCACGGAAACGCTGTTTACTTCCCGCCGGAGTAGTACCTACCAGTATTTATCTATTTGCACAGGTGTGTTTTCGAACTGCTAGGTTGGCAAGAGCTGGGACAGAGCAACGGGAGCTCACTCCATCGCAAGGATTCGAACCGCCGACTTTCCGATTGGGAAGCCCAAGAGGCTCAGTACTTTAGACCACAGTGCCACCCATGTGAGCTCTCTGACAACCCATTCATGGGCCTGTGTTGTCTAAGCATGCTCAGTAAGCCTTAGTTCCCAAAACCAATCTTTGGGATGGGGGGGGGGTTGGCTGGGCCACTGAAAGAAGCATAATTCCTTGACAGTGTGAACAACCTGCTAAGTGTCTGGCGACAGCAGTTGACATTTGTCCATTGCAAAGGCAGAGTCTCATCTCTTCCCCTGCCACATGCCCTCCAAGACTTTGCCGGGGTAGGCCCCCTTCTTGCACAGGGAGGGGTGCCCAAGGCTCCCCCATGGCATTCTTACACATTGCTGAAGGCTCTGCTCTGCCTGCTTTTATTCACTTGCTCCCCAATCTCCGCTCCTCTGGCAAATCGAAAGCCAAGAGAGTCTAATTGTTTCTCTGGGTTAAAGACATACTACAAGCAGACGGACAGGCAGACAGGCACAACATGTCTGATTCCAAACAAACAAACATAATATGCCTCGGCATATGTTTCTCACAGTTCAGAATGAAACGCACCAGCTCCGGGGTGTTCATTCTTGTGTATTTCTATGCGAATCTCGCTAAAGACAAGATGTGTTTCAGGTAGAGAGAGAGAGAGAGAGAGAGAGAGAGAGAGAGAGAGAGAGAGAGAGAGAGAGAGAGAGAGAGAAAGAGAGAGAGAGAGAGAGAGAGAGAGAGAGAGAGAGAGAGAGAGAGAGAGAGAGAGAGAGAGAGAGAGAGAGAGAGAGAAGGAGGCTCCTTCAGATTATCTGTTCTTAAGCATTCATCCTGATTTGCTTACCATACTTTTCCGTGTATAAGAGTAGGATTTTTTATTTAAAAATTATGTTCAAAATTGTGGGTCGTCTTATGCACAGATACAATTCCCCCCCCCACCATTTTCTCAATTTGGAGTCCCCCAAAATAGGGGGCGTCTTATACATGGGGACATGTTATACACAGAAATGAATGAAGCTAAGTTTGTTGTGGTCATTAAGTTTCAGTGAGTCTACCCTGAGTAAGGCTAAAATTGGCTACAACCCCCATGGTCTAAACACCGCATAAGCTTTGTGCAAGCAAATCAGGATGAACCCTCAAGCTTGTTTTTGGCATCTTCAGAGGGTAGAACCCAGATGAATGGATTCAAATTACAAGCAAGGAGATTCAGACCTAATGCTGGGAAGAGCTTTCTGGTGGTAAGAGCTGTTGGGCAGTGGAATGAACTCCTTCGGAAGGTGATAAACCTTCCATCTAAAGAGAAGCTGGATGGCCATTTACCAGGGACTTTTTTGGGCTCTGATTTCTGCATTGCTGGGGGTTGACCCTTGGTGCAACTTTCACCTCTAAAATTCAATGATTCTATGACCTGTGATCAAATAACTAAGAATTGAGTAAGCAAATTAGAATGAATGCTCATTAAAGACCAGGCATAGGATTGTATTCAACAAAGGTTTACAGTGGTACCTCGGGTTACAGACGCTTCAGGTTACAGACTCCGCTAACCCAGAAATAGTACCTCGGTTAAGAACTTTGCTTCCGGATGAGAACAGAAATTGTGTGGCAGCGGTGTGGCGGCGGCAGGAGGCTCCATTAGCTAAAGTGGTACCTCAGGTTAAGAACAGTTTCAGGTTAAGAACGGACCTCCAGAACGAATTAAGTTCTTAACCCGAGGTACCACTGTACTCAGAATAGATTCAATAAAATTAATGAACTTGTGTAGTAATGGAAGAATCTGTCCATTTTGGCCCTCTCACAATAAAATAAAAAACATAATTTTATCAATCTGGATTTCCAAGGTAGCCTACAAAAGAGAACCATAAAACAAATATAAAACAGTTCAAGAACACCAGACACAAAAACAGTTATCGTAGCAATAGTAAAAATACAAAAAAGCAATAGATATAAAATCAGTTAAATTCAGTTATCCACATTTTGCAGCATAAAAAAATCCCAATCAAAATCCATTAGCATTTTTGTGTGAATTTCTCCTATTAAACACATTTTTGTATGCACTTTTGATGTGTGATGCATTTTAACGCATTGGTTTTTTTTAACCGACATGCTCAATTTTATGCACATTTCTCCCGATTTTATGCCTTTAATAATTGTTGGGTTGGTGAACTGCATAGCAGAATTTGAATTTTGCTGTATGGATTTTGCGTTATAGCTGTGTTTCCGGTTTGAGTATTCTTTTGAAAAGTGTGAATTCGATAGATTGGGTTTTAAGTGAGTCCTGAATTGGATTTCATCCCTACCTCTGAGTAAAAACTTAGATACAACTAAATCTTCATTCAGTTAGATACCAAGTCCAGACTTCACTCAGCATCCATCCTAATTCAATTGTGGGGAGTTACTTTTCATTAATCCTTCTCTGAACCCACATTTTCCATTGCATTTCCCTACCACTTTCCAAACAAAAAAAGAGTCTACTTTTATAATGAACTCTTTCCAGACCACACCCCTCACCTGCCCTGCTTTGCAATGACCCCTGAGCATTTTTGCTTAGCTGGAATGTGTCCTTGAACTCTGATAGACTCTTGCTTGGCTGGAAAGGTAACATTTGTTTTCATTGCCCCGCCCACCTTTGCCTTTGATCCTGCCCATCATTGGCATGTGGCTCTTGAGAGGTTTCCCAGAAGGGAATCCGGCCCTCAGGCTGAAAGGGGTTCCCCACTCCTGGGCTGGAGTATTTTGACCTGGTCTAAGGCAATATCCTATATATTCATCTTGTACGGTATCTCCATCCTACAGGATTTCATGGGCCATTTCTCCCATTCCCTCCCGCGGAGCCACTTTAGCAAGGAGTGAACAGAATCACCTCTTCACGCAGAGGCCATCAATAATTACTGCGCTGACATCTTTAGGCACCTGCATTCTATCCTCCCTCATCTTACCGCCCCCCCTCACCCCTGTGAATGGTGCAAACTTGCCTGGAGCTTGGATCCAGTTCTGAGTGAGTGCACACAGCAAATCTTTTCAGCCAGAGGGAACAGTCTTAAGGAATTCCTCCTGCCTCCCCCACCCCCACCCCCGGTGCTCCCTGCATTCAATTGCCCAGAGGAAACTTACACAGAGACATGCACACATACACACTGAGAGAGAGAAAGGAAGATGGGGTGGGTGTTTGGTGACAGATCTCAGCTTAGCAGTGATCTGTGGCTGCTGCTTCTCAGCTGCTGTTAAGAATGTATGGAAACGAGGAATCTGCCTGACACCGCGTCAGACCATTCCAACATTCACAGTCCTACATGAAGATGTTGGGAATTAAACAACCTCCCACGGGAGGTTGTGGACTCTCCTCCTTTGGAAGTTTTTAAGCAGAGGTTGTTTGGCCATCTGTCATGGATGCTGTAGCTGAGATTCCTGCATTGCAGGGGGTTGGACTAAATGGTCTTTGGAGTCCCTTCCAACTCTACAAGTCTGCAAATCCATTGGTCCATCCAACTCAGCAATTCAGGCCAGGACAATCCCCATCCCCCAATGGAGATGCCAGGGATTAAACCTGGGACCTTCTGCAGATCCTCTGCCACTGAGTTACTTACTCACTGGTGTCTCCAGGTAGGGCTGGGAATGCCCAAAACATTGGTCAGCATAGTAGTAAATCATGCTGGAAATGTAAGGATAAAGATGGTGAATTTTATCATATGTGGTGCACATGCGGAAAAGTAAAAAAGATTTTGGGAAATGATATATCATGAACTGAAAAAGATTTTCAAGTATACCTTTCCCAAAAAAACATGAGGCTTTTCTATTGGGACTAATAGGAGAGGAGATTGCAAAAGGAGATCAAAAATTATTCATGTATGCTACAACCGCGGCTAGGACTTTATTAGCCCAAACATGGAAATTACAGGAGTTACCGACGATTGAGGAGTGGCAGACGAAAATGATTGACTATGGAACGTTAGCAAAGTTGACCCGTGGACTATATGGAGAAGAACTGTAGAAGCTTAAAGATACTTGCAGGACGGAAATAAATCCTATGAATTGATTAGGACTAAAAGGAACTGCGAGATAAGAGGGGGAAAGAAAACCGAATGATGGGAGGGAGGGAAGTCAAAGCTCGGCAGAGCAAAGTGAATTAAAATAGGTGAATAGAAGAGAAAATGGGAAAAAAATTGTTTGTTGTTTGCTGTTGTTATTTGTTGTTTTCATTGTTGTTTGATGTTGTTTATTTGAAAACTTAATAAAAATTATCTTTAAAAAAACAAAACATTGGTCAGCATAGACCAGGGGTCAGCAAACTTTTTCAGCAGGGGGCCGGTCCACTGTCCCTCAGACCTTGTGGGAGACCGGACTATATTAAAAAAAAGAAAAAAAAAGAATGAATTCCTATGCCCTACAAATAACCCAGAGATGCATTTTTAATAAAAGCACACATTCTACTCATGTAAAAACACCAGGCAGGCCCCACAAATAACCCAGAGATGCATTTTAAATAAAAAGACACATTCTACTCATGTCAAAACACGTTGATTCCCGGACCGTCTGTGGGCCGGATTTAGACGACGATTGGGCCGGATCCAGCCCCCGGGCCTTAGTTTGCCTACCCATGGCATAGACATTACTGAGGTAGAGGGACCAGTGGTTTGATTCATGAAGGCAACTTCCAACCCTCCTTTGTTAAGGGGGAGCTCTGTTACTTTCCCCACCGCCACCCAATACACACTAATTCACTTAGATCAGAGAACCTGCACCATTCTGATATTCAACATGGGAAGTTCGAGAGACAACGACTTTTTGTAATTGGCACCCATTGTAAGGAATGCCTGCCCCAGGGAAGCCCACCTGGCTCCATCACTGGTCACGGTTACCAGTCCCCTGGAATGCTGGGATAAATGGGTCTCAAATGAGTTCAGGATGACCTACCTGGCTCTCCCTCTGTATCCTCACAACTACCTTGTAGGGGAGATTAGTCTGGGAGGTAATAGTGACTGGCCCAAGTTTACCCTATGAACTTAAAGGTAGAGCAGGGATTTGAACCCAAGTTGCCTCAATCCAACACACCGCCACCATCATATTTTATTCCTAACTCTCTCCATATCAATTATCTCGGTGCCTGGAGTAAGGACTGATGAATCTGTCATTGTCAGCTTCTCCCAATTTCTCATCATCCCAGTCTTAAATTCCGGTCACCACATGCCTGCAAATGTCTGCAATTTCACAAAAAAATGATCAACATTTCAGTGTGCTTTTCTCTTAACAGGCAAGTGCTTTTGTCTACTACGTGCATTTTCCCCCCTTTTTTGCACACTTTCCCCTAATTATACGCAATTTGGTGCACCTTATCTGGCTGGAGAAATGCACTGCAAAAATCAGAGGACTGTGGATTTCAAAGAATAGCTGGTTCTTGCATTGTTTCTTCTCTTTTTCTTTTAAATAATTTTTATTAATTTTCTTTTCTCAAAACAAATATCCAGTATCATTGCTAAACATACATTTTCCAATTTCCCCCCTCCCTGTTGACTTCCCTCAACTACCATTTCTGGTTTATCATGTCAGATGATACATTTTGCTGTTTATATACAATATTATGTTATCACTTAGTTGTACTTCTTGTTCTCTGTAAATAAAATTGTAAATGTTTATTTAAATCCTGCCAGCGAAACCACTTCTTTCTGTTGTCTCTGCAAATATATTGTCAAGGGTTCCCATTCTTTTTTTCAAAGTCGCTATTGTCCTTTTCATGCAGTTTGTCCGTTATCTTTGCTAACTTTGCATAGTTCATCCACTTTTCTCGCCATTGTGCTTTCTATGGTACTTCTCCGGCCTTCCAATTTTGAGCTATTAAGATTCTTGCCGCTCTTATAGCATACATGATGGGTTCTTGCATTGTTTCAGGAAGTCCAACCTGGGTTGGTTCACCTTAAATTGTGAACCAGATCCTCCAGCCTGAGCCCACGATCCCTATGTCAGGAGTATGGGCAGGAGTCAGGCTCTGGGGCCTGTAGTGCTTTGCAGGACTGGGGCCTGTCTCAGCTTGTGCTGGAGAAGCAAGGAGGGGCCACTCAGATGAAGACCTCAGCTTGTGCTGGAGAGGCAAGGAGTGGTCACTCAGGTGAGGCCACTTGATACCTCACTGCACCTGGTGGCAGGAGCTGGGAGGGATAAAAGCTCAGTATTTCCCTTCAGCTCTTGGCCACAGCAACACTACCCCTGCCTGGTTGCCTCGGGCCTCTCACTCCTTGGACCCTTGCCTTGCCGATGCCTTGATCCTCGACCCTTGGACCTTGACCCTTGGACCTTTGCCTTCGCCTCTGCCTTGCTCCTTGACCCTGCGACTGCCTGCTGCTGGACCCTCAGCCCTGCACCTGTTCCTGCTTCTACATCACCATCTTGCCTCTGGTCCTGACGTCCTCAGTCAGGGCTTCAACCACCCTAAACACTCCATCCTCCCTACTATGGTAGTTCTCAGAGAAATGCAGTTACCTTTTTATATCCATCATGCATCCCCAAGTGGCATGCTCTGCCCCTGACTTTGGCAAGGTTGCTGTGACGTTTCCCTCCAGACCATGCGAGTAGGAGTTCTGGGCCCTGGGATCTTCACATGACCAGGTAATGCCGGCAGTGTTTCATGTGGGGTGGAGGCCTCTCTCTTCTGCGGGTCACCAGTTTGTCACTTCTGCCCTCTTGCCTCACTTCAGATGGACGGTGACTGAATGCAGCCTGACAGGTGAGCTGCTCTTCCATTCAGCCTGATGGATGGCAGGCCAGCTCTCCATCCCTAAGCTCACCTGCAGAGCAGCAGGGCTGTGGAAGCGGAGCATTTCGCAAAGCTGAATCGGGAGGGAGAGGTGGCAAGGCCGAAAGGTGAGGGCTGACATGTCAGATCCTCCAGTGGTCCGGGAAGAAAGGAAGGAAGAAAAATCCACATCAAAGCTGCCGCTGCCTCCCTCACCTCCAGCATCTTTTCTGAAAATCCAGGTGTGTCGGACCCACCTCCTCTGACATGCCAGGCTTAGCACTTCCAGGACCTTTTGGGTAGAATTAGAATTACTCTCATTGTAGTTTCTCTGCTTAAAACCACCGGTCATCATCACCTCTGTCATGAAAGCAGAGCACATCCTTCTTTTAAGTCCCTCGCCCCCTGAACATACATAAACAGCACAGAGATCTCCAAAATGAAAAGATCTCTAGAAGGAGATACAACCCCCCAGGCTGTGCAAATTTATGTGTGGGTTTGTGTATTTGTGTGTGTGTGTGTGTTTGCTGATGTTGCATTTTTAAAAGCCGTTTTATACGTTTTGTTTCATCTTGATCTGCTAAAGGAAAACAGATCTCATCAAAATAATTCCCGTCAGCAATCCTTTCCAGACTTTTAGCCAAAAAACTATTCCTGGTGGAGGTGGGGGAGGGAACGGGGATGGGTAACACAGTCTCTCTCTCTCTCTCTCTCTCTCTCTCTCTCTCTCTCTCTCTCTCTCTCTCTCTCTCTCTCTCTCTCTCTCTCTCTCTCTCTCTCTCCCTCTCTCCCTCTCTCCCATCTACCTGCTGTCTAAATATCTCATGGGCAATCCTTGGAAGGTGAGATTCCTCTACCCCTCAATATTGGAAAAACCCACCTCTTCTTTATGAGATTCCCAAGGATGCTTTCTCCATTTGTGATGGGGGATGAGGGAAGAAATTCAATTCAGTTCACACTTAGTGGAGCATCTACCCAAATCACACTTTCGGAAGCAATAGGAGAACTGAATTGTAGTTGTCCTTCAAAATTCAGACCTCTCCCAATTTTGCAACGACGTTGTCCAGGCAAGTAACCCACGCAAAACTGCATTCGCTAGCTAAAATGCATACAATATATTGGGAATGGCATGTGGAAATTCATTAGATAAATGAAAACTGCTTTGCATAAATACATCTAAACTAATTTGTATGTTAGGAGAACTTGGCACTAAAATGGCCTTTCAAAAAAAGAAGAATTTGCTAATTGATGCTGAAATGTGAAGGCTGGGGAAAATGAGAAACTGTGTGCTTTTTCCTTTGCCACACCAGCTCTTTAGAGCTAAATCAGAGCAAACAGCAATCCAGAGAAAACCCGATTGATGTTTGCTCCAATTCAGCAGTAAGCAGCAGGTTTTCCCAGGCCAGGGAGATGCAGCAGGGCAAACGGAAGTGTGGATGTGCCTGGAGAGCCAGTGTGGTGTAGTGGTTAAGAGTGGTAGACTCGTAATCTGGGGAACTGGGTTTGCGTCCCTGTTCCTCCACATGCAGCTGCTGGGTGACCTTGGGCTAGTCACACTTCTCTGAAGTCTCTCAGCCTCACTCACCTCACAGAGTGTTTGATGTGGGGGAGGAAGGGAAAGGAGATTGTTAGCTGCTTTGAGACTCCTTCGGCTAGTGATAAAGCAGGATATGAAATCCAAACTCCTCCTCCTCCTCCTCCTCTTCTTCTTCTTCTTTTTCTTTTTCTCTTTCTTTTTCTTCTTTTTCTTTTTCTTTTTCTTTTTTTCTTTTTCTTTTTCTTCTTTTTCTTTTTCTTCTTTTTCTTTTTCTTCTTTTTCTTTTTCTTCTTTTTCTTTTTCTTCTTTTTCTTTTTCTTCTTTTTCTTCTTTTTCTTTTTCTTCTTCAGAGGAAAGATGCCTCTGAATACTGGTTTCTGGGAATCACAGGTGGGGAGAGTTGCTGTTTCACTCAGCTGCTGTTTGCTGGCTCCTCTCGAGCACCTGCTTGGCCCCTGTGAGAACCGGATGCTGGACTAGATGGGCCACTGGCCTGATCCAGCATGACTCTTCATCTGTGCCAAAATTAATTTATTTTTTCTTGCTTAACGATGGAGTAGTGAATCAGAACCTGGCCTACCAAACAGCCAAATTGGGGGAGAATGTGGCCAAGACAAGAGAGATGAGCATCCCGAAGGCGAGGCATGTTAGATGTCATGCTCAGCTTTCCAAGATCTCTGGCCAAAAAGTGCTCCATGGTCTAAGACAGGCATCCCCAAACTGCGGCCCTCCAGATGTTTTGGCCTACAACTCCCATAGTCCCTACCTAACAGGACCAGTAGTTGGGGAAGATGGGAATAGTAGTCCAAAACATCTGTAGGGCCAAAGTTTGGGGATGCCTGGTCTAAGAGTTGAGATCTTGTAAACTGGAAAGAGCAGGAACTGAGCCATGGAGCCATGAGCCACACTAGCGTCCCCTCAAGTTCCATTTCTGACAGCTGTGAGCCATTGTAACTCAGGAGTGCGGAGCTCGTGGTCTTCCAGGTGCTGTTGAACCACAGCTCCAACAACTCCTGGTCCCAGCAGGGCTCTACTTATGACCTACCTGGACTGCAATGGGCCGCCATCTTTCAGTGTGCCTTTCACTGCTTCCCCTCCTTCCCGTCCAACTCTTTGCACTCTCCGCCTGTTAAAACAACCACTTCCCTCCATGGCTCGGCCTCCTCCCAGCCTGGCTTTCATTACTGCAATGTTTGCTTATCTAATGCCAGGATTGAACAGAGACACAGGAACTCACACACTTGAAATTACTCGATTGCTTCCTGGCAAGCAATCCAGGACATCCTCTGCAGCTACAGAGCCACCAGGAAGGTGTGTTTCCCCAGCCCGGTCTTGCCGAGCAGGGGTGGAATGAGCATCCTTAGGAAAAGAACACCAGAAGAGCCTGGCTGATGGAACAGGCCATTTTGTCCAGAATCTTGTTATCTCAGGGTCCAAGCAGATGCTCATGGAGAGCCTGCAAGCAGCACCTGACGGCAACAGCCCACTTGTAAAACCCAGCAAGTGGTATTCAGGGATATACTGCCTCTGACACTGGAGGGAAAGCATGGCAAGGAGCCACTGATAGCCTGATTCTCCATGAAGGGGGATAATGGCCATGGCTCAGTGAAATGGCACTTCATGCAGAAGGTCCATCAATTATCATCCACTAAATTGTCTAATCCCTCTCACAGAGCTACACTGCTCAGAGTGGCTTCACCCCTCTTCCAAGGGAACGCTATCTAAGGTAGGCTGGAGTCGGAGTCCAAAACAGCCTCCGGAGGGTTGCAGGATAACTACCCAAGCAGGAGCCAAGTCAGGATCCTTGGCAATATTTCAAAAGAAAGAAATGTGCTGGAGCCTTCTGAATTTGTAGCTGCTTTTCTGATATGCTGGGGGTTAGGTGTGTGCGTGTGTGCAAGCATCTCACTAGTTTTCTTTGAAGGAGTGGAAATGCTGGGGACGTGTTTCTGGGCACGCTTGTTGTTTCTGTAGCCCACCAGAGCGTTAAGCTGCTTGTTAGCTATCTTCAGTGCTTTTCTTCTTGGAAAAATTAAAGGTGCCAGTACTCACCATGAAGTTGCTACAGTAAATGAAACACTTTTTTTTTTGCCAAATCCTTTTTTAATTATTTTCCCAATTTTATCAAATCCACCACTAATAAAAACAAATTTAATACAATTTTTCAGAGAGAGAGAGAGAGAGAGAGAGAGAGAGAGAGAGAGAGAGAGAGAGAGAGAGAGAGAGAGAGAGAGAGAGAGAGAGGACTTCCCACCCTCTGTTTTCAACATGCCCATAATTTCATCTCGTTGCTGCATGGTTTTCCCAATTATTTCTAATTCACATTCTGCTCCCTATTATTAACCTTATATTGCAATCATTTTCCGTTATTAAGTGCCACCTTTTTAACCAGGGCTTTTCTTCTAGGAGAAAAAAGGTGCAGGTACTGCATACACTTGAGTACCCCCAGACAAAAAGCACTAGCTAACTTGATCTCGAGTTGTGGGGGGGGGCATGTTTGGGGGCAGCACCTCAGCTTTTCCTCTAGGACCAACCCAGTTTGGCAGTGTCCACCGCTTGGGCTTTGAGAAATAATTAAGATAAAATAAAATAAAAATAGTTTCTGCATCTGGTGGAAGGAGCATTTCTGTGCATGAGAGATTTACTGGCTTCCTGGCCATCTTTGTGAGCAAAAGGTGCAAAGAGACCGTCATCCCCACCATACCCTGAGCAGAGAACAGTGAAAAGCAATTTACACCCCAGGACCTATCTCTCCCCCTCCCCCTGCTTCCCTCAAAGGAACTTGGACTATTATGCCCCCCACCCCACCCCTTCCCCCAACACCCTCTCCACCCCCTGGGAGAACTGTATTTATTATTTACCCCTGGGATCAGCAGGGTGACGTGGGGTGCCCATTCTTCTCCTTCCAGCCCGCTTCAGTCCTTTGAATGCCCTGGGCTTGTTTTTTTGTTTCCCGTGGGCTGGGGAGGCGAGCTCCATTGCGCTGCTTCCCCCTCAGCCGGGACTCTCTCCCTCTCCCAGCAGATGGGCCGCAACAAGAATACGCATACAGTCAGACCCCTAAGAGGATTTGCTTCAGGCCCCCTTTGAGCGCAAACGGGGCCTTTTGTGAGGCTCTCGACGGCCGTGGGATGCCGCCGGAGCCGCGGGCTTTTCACTCTCCCGTCTTCCACTCCGAGAAGAAAAGAATGCTCCCATAAAGGCCGTGTTTGTTCAGCTTGTTTAAGGGGAGCTGTATGGCCGGGCTGAGGGACCAGGCTTGACAGGATCACCCCCTTTTGAGAAAGGAGATGGAGAGGGCCCTCCCGGGAGAGAGGGAGAGAGAGAGAGAGAGAGAGTCTGTGGCTGAGCTGAGCAGCTTAGATTGCTTGTGGGAAATAAGAAAAGGGTTTCAGTTGCCATTACAATGCTCACTGATCCCTGAATCCCAGCTACTGTCCCGGCATGCTAACCTCGCAGTGTGGGCTGGGGGCTCGAGATCTCCTGGGAGAGGGGAGAAGCAGCCGCAGAAAGCAGGGGTTGCCAAGTGTGTAAGGCCAGGTAAACATTGACACTTTGGTTTACTTCTGAGTAAACACACACACACTTGTGAGCTCTGGCCCTTAAGGGGTGATGTGCTGGGAACCTGGTGCAATGGTAGACGAGAAGTTCAGTTCAGTTGGCGTTGCAAAAAAAATTCCCCAACCCGCACTCCTCCGAAACGCAGCCATCCTTCAGTGTTTGAAATTATCTGAATTTTGCAATTCAGGTCTCGGGGCAAAGGAACACATACAGAAATGGCATGCTAGTGAAAATGGCATGCAAAAATGAATTCTATTGGGAGGGTGGGATGATTTGTCAAGAAAAGGTATTAGAAGAAACGGCGTACAAATGTACATGTTGGGAGAAGTTTGCAGAAAACCACAGGTGAATCTTCGAATGGACTTTTAAAAAATGGAATGTACAAACTGATGTGGAAATGTGGAGAACTGAACTTTTAATTGGAAAAACAGGAAACTGAGAGAGACCAAAAATTGCCTCTCTCTAACCCAAAATTGAAGGGAAGCACACTTGGGCCTTGCTGTTACCAATAATGGAACTCATCCATTGAAGATGGATGCTGGGAGATTCAAGACAGATGAAAGGAAGTGGTTTTCCACACAGTGCAGAGTTAAACTATGGAATACTCTCCCACAGGAGGCAATGATGACCACCAACTTGGTTGACTTCAAGTAGATTTGACAAATTCAAGGAAAATTAGGCTATCAGCAGCTACTTACAATGATAGCCACATTCTCCCTCTGCTGTTATAGGCAGGGTGCATCTGAATACTGAACATAGCTGCCAAGTTATCCCTTTTTTAAAGGGATTTTCCCTTATGCTGAATAGGCTTCCTCGCGAGAAAAGGGAAAACTTGGCAGCTATGATACTGAATCCCAGTTTGGGCGAACATGTTACACTCAGGTGCTGCTTCTGGTCGACCACTGTGAGAACAGGCTGCTGGACTTGATGGTTCTCCTTTACATGATCCAGCAGCCAGGCTCTCCTTACGTTCTTACAGGGGTGCCAACTTGAAAAACATATTGTGGGAGCCCAGGTAAGCTCCGGCCCACATAATTGATCACATGACACAGTGTACATGAACCATTTGAATGTGTGTGCCCATCAACTTTATTTGGGTGGGGCTCAGGCCCTCAAATATTTTATTGTGGTGGCCAATGCCCCCACGGCCCCTAGGAGTTGGCTCCTATGTGTACACCAGTGGGGTGTAGTGGTTAAGAGCAGTAGACTCGTAATCTGGGGAACCGGGTTCGCATCTCCGCTCCTCCACATGCAGCTGCTGGGTGACCTTGGGCTTGTCACACTTCTTTGAAGTCTCTCAGCCCCACTCACCTCACAGAGTGTTTGTTATGGGGGAGGAAGGGAAAGGAGAATGTTAGCCGCTTTGAGACTCCTTCGGGTAGTGAAGCGGGATATCAAATCCAAACTCTTCTTCTTCTTATCAATGAGGAGAGCAAAGAACAGTGGGATGATACACTACCTACCTCCGAGGGAGAACATAATGGGAAGGAGGAGATCATCCACCGGCTAAAGCAGGGGTAGCCCTCTACATTTCGCTGAACTTTGACTCCCGTCATTCCTGAGCATTGGCCACAATGGACAGGGCTGTTGATAGTTGGAGCTCAAAATCCCAAGGCAGCAGAAAAGACTATTTATGTATGTGATTATGGCTGCATGGATGTTATTGGCCCAGAGATGGGGGGGGGGGAGATAAAGTCCCTACCAGGGAAGAGTGGCAGATGAAGTTGATGGATTATGCTGAAATGGCTAAAATGACCGGAAGAATCAGAAACCAGGGAGACCCAAATTTTAATAAGGAATGGGGGGAATTTATAACCTATCTTAAAAACCATTGTAAACAGTTAAAATCGTTAGTAGGATTGGAAGATCACTTGTAGCTTAATGGTGAATTTTGGATACAATGGAGATGTAAAAGATTTGGATTATCATGAAAGACGCAGGAGGAAATGATTAACAATGGGACTCACCAAGGGGAGGGGGGAAGTCCAAGAGGAATCTTGGAATCTTGTTTTTATGTTGTATGTTCGATATGTGACTGTAAAATTTTTATCTGAAAAATGAGAGAGAGAGAGAGAGAGAGAGAGAGAGAGAGAGAGAGAGAGAGAGAGAGAGAGAGAGAGAGAGAGAGAGAGATGGACCTCAACAATATCTGGAAGGCACCACACTGGCGGCCTTGGGCTACGGAAGGAACAGCTGCAACCTAGGAGCAAAGGAAACTACATTATACTGAGTCAGACCGCAGGTCAATCTAGCTCAGTATTATCGACGCTGACTGGTTTTCAGGCAGGGCACATTTCCAGTCCTAACTGGGGATGCCACGGATTGAACCTGGAACCCTTTCCATGCAAAGCAGATGCTCTACCATTCCGCCAATGGCGTTTCTGCAGGGAGTTTGCTTCCTCCTTCCTTCCTGCTCCAAGCATCAGATACCGGGAACTTCAGAGGTGAAGGTGGACTATGCTCAGGCCCCAATCAGTCAGAGGGACAATGTGGGTGTGAACAATCATCAGCATCTTAGTGCAGATTTCTCCTAACATACAAACAATATTGCTGTATGCAGTTTTGCCCAATGAGCACATTTTTGTAAAGCACCTCCCCGCATCCCCCCACATAATGCAATTTTCACAAGTATATGCAGTTTTTATGCACACTTCTCCCTAGTACATGCATCACTTGGCTGGAGAAAGGCACTGAAAAATGCAGAGATGTGTGAATTTCAAAGGATGGCTGTGTTTCATTTTGCGTATAGTTTTGAAAAGCGTGAATTAGCTGTCAGGTTTGCCTTCGAGAGTGAATCAAATTCCTGCCCCATCCCTATCGACCAGGAAGAGGAAGTGGTAGCTCTGCTACAGGAAGTCCCTTCATTAACAATATGTAGGTGCCAGATAAAAAAACTTTTATATTTACTAAGGTTTTTAAGCAATGGTTGTGCAGCTTATTATTCAGGGATCAGTCAATTCATCTTCTTCTTGACTGTTTCCTCCTGTTAGTTGTTTTGAAATTGAATAATTGATATTAAGGGCTTTTAAGAACAAACGCTTTGTTTTAGTGGTGTGGTTATACGTCACTCTAGGTCAGTGGAGGTGGTAAATTGCTTCCATAAATGGAAATGAATGTCTCTATCTAGGGAAAAAAAGAAGGGAAATAAAAAATGATCTAACTGGACCCCCTTTAAATACAGGAAACCTGCTGCTACAGTATCCCCGATAAAACTTCTGATTCTATTCACAATGTACACAGGTACAAGCTGCCTCTAAACATGTGCAAGTGATTGTGTGAATGTGTGTACACTTACTTGTTTGCACGGCTCAGCTCCTTTGCAAGCATGTACACAGACTGCACATTCATTGACTGCTACATAGGAATAACTGTACGAGTGTACAGCTCAAGTATTCGTTTGTGTCACAAGCACACAGATTGTGCACTTGTTGAATGCAACATGTGAGCACCCCTCTGAAAAGCTCACACTACTCACAATCTTTCCCCATTATTGTTCCAGCAGGAAGTTCTAATGTTTGGCTGCTTTAAAAGTGGGATTATTAAAACTGTATTTCTGTGTTTGATTTTTCATTTGTAATGGGGAGATGATAGATAGATAGGTAGATAGGTAGATAGATAGATATATGTTGCTTTTCTGTTCATTGTGCTTCTTCACAAGCGAATCTTTACTGTATTTGATTTTTGTTTGTAATGGGTTTTTTATATTCTGTAACGTTACGTTTGATGTTTTAAGGATACAGGGTTTACAACTTTCTTTCATTTTAATGTGAAGCAGTGTTAGAAACGATTTAAATCAGGCATGGGTAACTGGATCTGGCTTGCTGGCTGCCTCCTTCCTTTCCCCACCCTTCAGAGCCAACTTTGACAGGTGAGAGTGGTCAGTCAGCTAATAACTTGGAGGGGGCTGGCTTTCAAAGTTGGTTTGCAAGCGGTTTCAAAACAAGCCACTTGCAAATAGGGTTGCCAGACTCAATAGAGGACAGGACTTCTGTGCCTTTAATTGCCCTGCTCTCTTTTGAGTCTGGAAACCTTAAAGAGAAACCAGTAGACCCTTTGTTTAATTTCCAAGCCTACTTGCATGCACACGAAAGCTCATACCAAAATAAAAACTTAGTTGGTCTTTAAGGTGCTACTGAAGGAATTTTTTTATTTAGTTTTCAAAGCAATCGCAGTCACGCCTTCACCTGTCTCACACCTGATGTCACAGGTGAGGCAGGTGGGTGGGTTTTGGGGAAAGTAGCCAAGCAAGCCAGATTAAGACCCCTGCTGGGCTGAATTACTTTTGTGGGCTGGGGGGGGTCCTGCTTTTGGTCTTCCTACAAGGCATTGGGTTTGCTCAGGCTTCGTCAACCTCGGCCCTCCAGATGTTTTGAGACTACAATTCCCATCATCCCTGACCACTGGTCCTGCTAGCTAGGGATCATGGGAGTTGTAGACCAAAAACATCTGGAGGGCCGAGGTTGAGGAAGCCTGGGTTGGCTGCCGTGAATCCATCGATTCAGATCCTACCCTCTGAAGCAGTAGAAAACAAGCTTGCTCCATCTTGCGTCTCTAGAAACCCTCATAGTTTAAGGGTGCTGGGAAGAGGGACTGGTTGTTAAATGGATCTGGGAAATGTAGCCATGTCTCCTAACATCTCTCAGCACCCTACATGGGATTGTCTTGATTGTTTAAAGCGGTACAACGCTGCTTCACAATGCGGATGGAGCCTCGGCAGCTGTGGTCTGGTCGACGAAGCACCGAGGCTCGGATTTCAACAGCGCCTCAAGATTCGAACCTCACTCCCACCTGTTTCCACTGTCATTGTTGGCCAACCCATCCCCGTCGCTGCAGCCCATCCGGCCGAGGGGAGGGCACATTTTGGGGGCCAGCCCCTCCTGCAAGGACAAAGGAGGCCATTTGTACGGAGAGGGAAAGGCAGCGTGGTGATGTGAAGGCCTCAAAGGAAACAGAGCGGAAGGAGTTGGGGCTGACAGCAAGGCATGCTGGGTAGGGATGCCTGGAGCTGAACGCAGGCCAGGCACGCTGCTCTCTGGCCGTCCCCATGGTAACCTCGGCCCAGGGAGAGCAGCCACCTTTTATCTCGCCTTGGCAGCCGTGGCAGATTCTAGGTCACAGATGGCCTCTGCCCGTGCAATGGGCCTCAGAGGCCCCCAGTTGGCGGTCAAAGCTCTGGCCAGTTAGCGATGCAACTGGGCAGCGTCAGGTGGTTTGTGTGTCTGTTGAAGGGCAACCTGATGATGAAGTTCTCCTGGTGGTCCTTGTTCCTCCACAAACAGAGAAGCAAATGTTCGGTGGCCTGGCAGGGCAGGCCTATCCACGCAAGCGATGGAGCAGTTGTGAAGGATGTCTGGCGTCACTCCCCTCCCCTTCTCCAAATACCCACACTGGAAGCTGATTTTGGCCAAGACCGGCTTTCCTTTTCAAAGATGTTGCTTTCAATTTGGCAGGATTGACCTCGGGGCAGGAGGTGACAGGCAGCAGCACGTCAGCAGCGGTGGCCGGCGAGGGCTGGCGAACCGCCTCAGGGACAGGACAAATATTTTATGAGTAATTTAATATCTGGAACACACAGGCGTGCTCGTTCCCAGAGAGACAACGCTCCTTAAGACCCACAAAGCCTGCTTTTCATAAGGAAGCGGCTTGGCGGGAGTGTGTGTGTGTGTGCGTGCAAGAGAGTGTGTCGTCCCTGGATTAACCCCTCCATGCCCGTCTTCGATTGGCATGCACAGGAAAATGGGAGATAATCATGGCTTTGGCCCCTCTCTTTGTCTCGTCCTGGAATCAAGGGATGACACTAGGTCGAAATACACCCCCCTGAACCCCATTGCAAGAGAGCCTCTTTCATTCAGCCCTTTTGAAAGGAAGGCTCCCCCAGGAACAAACAGCCTTGCATCCCCAGAAGTGAAATTCGGAAAGACTCTCCCAGTGAGGGGTTGATAAACCTGTCAATTTTTGTTTCTCTGCTTCTGTCCCCCCCCCCCCGGTCCCCTGAATCTCAACTTACATTTTTGCAACACTTTGTATTTTTTTTTTAAAAAAGTCTTTATGAATCTTAGTGTGTAGTTCCAAGATACATAATTTAGCACAATTTTAGAACTTCCACTAATATTTGCATTTTTGCATGTTATTCTTATTAATGAATGCCTTCTTATGCACACTTGCACACACACACACACACACACACACACACACACACACACACACACCATGCTTTGGTTGATGAACTAAATTACAAAATTCGGAGAGCTTTGGAATTCGAAGGAGAGATGAGTTTCGGTTTGCATGCTGCTTCAGGAAGTGGCAAGCAGGTAGGGCATAGCTGCCAAGTTATCCCTTTTTAAAAGGGATTTTCCCTTATGCTGAATAGGCTTCCTCGCGAGAAAAGGGAAAACTTGGCAGCTATGAGGTAGGGCTGCATGGAAATGTGAACCAAACCCAATTCCCCTCTCTCTCTCCCCCCCCCACCCCCTTCCCTACTGGTCCAGAGTGGAGCAGCTCTTTAGCCCTGATGACCAGAAGAACAATGATGTGAGAAAGGGGATTCATTGCAGGCAGTAGCGCAGAAAGAGGAAGGGAGATGAAGCGAGACCTAAGCCAGGAAAATGCCACCCCCAGCAACACCCCAAGGATGACAATGGTCCCATCTGCACCATACATTTAAAGCCGTATTGGATCAATTTAAACCAGGCATCCCCAACCTTCGGCCCTCCAGATGTTTTGGACTACAATTCCCATCATCCCTGACCACTAGTCCTGTTAGCTAGGGATCGTGGGAGTTGTAGGCCAAAACATCTGGAGGGCCACAGTTTGGGGATGCCTGCTTTAAACAGTCATGGATGCTTACCCCGAAGCATCCTGGGAACTGTAGTTTCTTAAGGGTTCTGAGAGTTGTTAGGAGCATCTCTGTTCCCCTCTGA
Source organism: Zootoca vivipara (assembly GCF_963506605.1). NCBI lineage: Eukaryota > Metazoa > Chordata > Lepidosauria > Squamata > Lacertidae > Zootoca > Zootoca vivipara. The sequence continues at coordinate 76,942,206 of NC_083281.1, forward strand.
GAGCTACCATTCCCAGAGTGGTTTATCGATCCCTCTTCCCAGGGAACTCTGGGAATTGTGGCTCTGCGAGGTGATTTCTAGGCCATGTGGAATGAGGAGAACCACGCACACTGCCTTGAGCTCCTTGGAGAAAAAAGTTGGCATAGAAATGCAATAAACAAATAAATAGATAATATGACATCAGGTATGGGGCCGGTGGGTGTGGTTTGAGAGAAATGGCCTTGTAAGCCAAATTGGAGAACCTTGGGGTGGGGCCTTGCCCAACAAACCAAACTACCCCCAAACTATACCCTCAAACTATAAGGAAAGGGGGAATAGGAAAATGTGAAGCCGCATTATATGGAGTAATACCTTTGGTTCATCTAGTTCAGCACCGTCTACACTGACCCGCAGCAGTTCTCCGGGATTTTAGGCACATTTCTCGCTCCACCTGGAGATGCTGGGGATCAAAGTTCGGACCTTCTGCATACAAAGTAGATGTTCTACCACGGAGGTACAATCTTTCCCTGAAGGGGAATGTGTTTGGGTCAGGAGCTTTGGAGGTGGGGTTTGTGCGCTGGGCCCGCTGTGGTCACTCCTCTGGTGCCAATCAATACCAAAGCCAGAAGTGATCTTAGTTGCTTGTCTAAGCTTCCCTTAGTTCTGAGGTCAATTTTAACAAACCTCTGAAAGTTGGTTTCCAAGCCCCGCTTGATTGAACTTTGCGGACGTCCTTATCTGGAATAACTTTGCATTCAGACCCTTCAGGGAAAGGAACTGCAAAAATGTGCTTCCCACGGAATTCACTGAGGCAGTGAATCTACGTGTGGGATCAGGGGTTTTTTTAGGAGTGGGTTTTGTGACAGCTCTAAAAGAAATAAAGGCTTTCCCCACCCCAGCCATAGTACTGTTTATGTCAGGATTCTAGAGTATATAAATTCCCTTTTCTTGGAAACTTTCTTCCTGGCCAAAGCTTGCTAGATACTGTAGCAAGTGGGGTCAGCTATCCCTAGGTATCTGCTGCCACCTTGTGGTGACTAACTAAACCATGTCTCTCATCCTTCTGATGCACTTGACAATAACTCTCCAAACCAAAGCACAAGTGATTGTTTAATTGTTTACAAAGTTACTCCAGAGACCTCTTGTGATGGGGTGGGGTGGGGTTTTTTTTTGAAAAAGGCTTAGTGGTTATTGAAAGAACCTATCAACGATCACCTATTAAGGCTGCACCATTTCAGAGAGGCAAGGGCATTGCAGTTCCCATACTTAGTGCTCCACCCAGGCCAGCAGTTTCCTAAGACCAGACCTGCAGCAGAGGGTGGAGTCTGGTGGAGAGAGCAAGCAGGAAATCAGGTCCCAGGGTTCCTCTAGCTAAACAGGGAAGAGTAAGAACCCGGAGAAAATGCTGTCTGCCCCTTCCGTGCCCCCAATGAGTGAGTTTTTCTCTGTGGGCTCTAACCAGACTGACTCGCCCCTTTGCACGCGGAGAACCACACCGCCCGTGGTGACCTGGAAGGCATTGTAGACGTAGTCACAGAAGGCTACGACCCTCTCACCCCGGCTGCCTTGGCCTTTCTTAATCTGGACACAGAGGTTGCCCCGGGAGGTTATGTGGTAGGTGAAGTAGTAAATCCCGGTGATGTTGGAGACAAAACGCCCGTAGCGGCTCTCGTAGTGGCCATTGACGTTGGTGAGGACGCGGTCAAAGCGGATGGGCTGCGCACGCCGCGGCAGCATGGAGATGCCTCGGGAGGCTGAGAAGGCGGATTTGAGCGAGGTCTTGTAGTCACCAGATTCTCCTTTGGCTCCTTGCGGGCCAGGAGATCCTGGGGGGCCTTTGAACCCTGCTGGTCCTCTGGGCCCAACTTTCCCAGGGTAACCAGGCTCCCCTGGCTCCCCTGGTTCCCCCGAATCCCTGTTTGCTTCAACACCCCCAGGAGGACCTATGAGAAGTAGGAAAGAAGAAGGCAGAGGTGTTAAGTCGAATTGTTTAATGTATGTTGAAATGGAAAACAAATCTATAATGTGCCTCTATAGCACTGTGAAGTATGGCTGGAAATTTACATTGAAGATGAAGAAGAGCCTGACAGGTTAATCAGAGTTTTAACATGGCACTGTAGCTTTGTGCTTAAAGTCACAGGAAAGAGAGAGTATTACAGGTCTATGCATATGCTAATCTGTAGGCATCCATCTCAGGTGGAGTGCTCTCTTTGTTCCAAGCTAGTGAAGAGAATGGACGTGTGAATCTCTGTCTCTCACAAACAGCCTGAGGCTAATGGAGGCTGCAATGGAGAAGAGATGGAGCTTTGATTTTAAACTCAAAATTCAAGATATTTGTAATCTACGATATTATGCCTTTTGCTGGGATCAGTATAAGAAATTATGAATGTAACTTTTATCATTTTAAATTGTTTGGTGTTAAGTTCTGCAAGTAAAGCTTTTGAACCATATTTTTGGACTGGATTTTTTTTTATTTCAACACAAGAGCCAGTTTTCATTCATCCAATGGCTTCCTGATGTACAATATTCACAATCCCAATAAGAGGTGTGGTGTGTGTGGACAAACCTGTGTTATCAACTTGGTCAGGCTTGGCCCAGCATTTGAATCCCCTCTCATCCACGAAGCTTGCTGGGTGACCTTGGGCCTGTTACTGGGCACCCTCAGCCTGACCAGCCTCATGGGTTTTTTGTGAGGATAAGATGGGGAAGGAGAAAATTGTACACACTGCCTTAGCCTCCTTGCAGGAAATGTGGGGTATTGATGTCATAAATAAGGGAACTGTTTCTATGTGGAACTGCCAACGCCACTAATCGATAAATTAGAGCTGAGCCGAGAGCTCTCAATTTTTTTTAGCCAATATTAATCCTACTCAGGGTAAACCCATTGAAATTAATTTGCATGGCTCACATAGGTTTCTTAATTGCAATGGGGTCTGCTCTGAGTAGGACTTGGTTGGATATAACTCTCTTTCTATCTCAAGCTGCTCCTGTGATGTTGAGAGAATGTGGCTCATGTCTTGGGAAATCACTATCAGCATGCCCTTACCCAGGCATCCCCAAACTCGGCCCTCCAGCTATTTTGGGACTACAACTCCCACCACCCCTAGCTAACAGGACCAGTGGTCAGGGATGATGGGAATTGTAGTCCCAAAACAGGTGGCGTGCCAAGTCTGGGGATGCCTGCCCTTACCAATAGACATACCACGTGGTTGCCGTGGAGAAATCCAGGATCGGCAGCCGTGCGACACTGGATGTTGCGTAGACGCAACTTCCGGTGTTGCTTTGCTCATCTATGGGCACCAAAAATGGCTGGCGCTAGCACCGGAAGTCACATCTACGCATGTATGGAAGTGCATAGACACAACTTCCGGTGTCGCTTTGCCCATCGATTGGCAACGAAAATGGCCGGCGCCAGCACCGGAAGTTGTGCCTACGCACTTCCGGATATGCATAGATGCGACTTCTGGCGCCGACCATTTTTGGTGCCCATCGATGGGCAAAGCGACACCAGAAAAATTGCCACCGACAGGAGCCAAAATAAGGGAGATTAACGGGAGAGGAGCTGGAACGGAAGACCGTCAGGAAACGGTAAGGAAAAACGGGGGTTTCCCGGGAAATACGGAGTACTTGGCAGCTATGCCAATAGACGGTTATTGGTAAGGACCCCTCCTCAAAACTCCATGCCAGCTCCCCACCACCCCACCTGCTGCTTCCCTGCCTCCCCGTCATGCAGTAGATTGGCTCCCTGATAGGTTGGGACAGATTTCCAGCTCAGGTGCTCACGTTGCACTGTGGACGAGAACCATAGTGAGAAAGAAACCATGCCTCCCGCCAAGTCAACCTGCCCCTTACCTCGTTCACCCTTACTCCCTGGAACTCCATCGTGGCCATCAGAGCCTGGGGCACCTGGCATGCCTGGAGTCCCTGGGATGAGCTGGGGCCCCCGGCAAGTGTCAGCACCAACCAGCCAGGCTGCATTCAGGCACATCAGCATTGCCCATGCCAACCTCTTGGGACTCAGCATCCTGGAAAGGTAAAGGGAGAAAGCAGGAGCACCCAGCTGGGAGACCAGCAACGCACAAAGGCAAGAATAACCAGAGGCACAAATATAGGATGGGGGATGCCTCCCTTGATGGCGGTGCATGTGAAAAGGATCTTAGGGGTCTTAGGATTAGCCTGGAAAAGAGGACATCTAATGGTCATCTTCAGACATCTGTCTGTCACACGGAAGATGGAGCAAGCTTGTTTTCTGTGGCTCCAGGGGGTAGGGAGCTGAACCAATGGTTTCAAATGGCAAGAAAGGATATTCCAACTTAACATCAAGAAGAGTACCCTCACATACCCTCCAACATTTCTCAGATGAAAATAGGGACGTTATAAGAAAAAGTGGGACATTCGGGGATCAAATCAGAAACGGGGATGGCTTCTGTAAATCTGGCGCGGTTGCTGGAGAATAGGGACTCTTGGAGGGTCTGCAGACGTGCTTCCTCCAACTAGCTCAGTACTCTGACTGGGAAAGGCTGCAACCTGGTGGCAGAGCATCTGCCTTGCATCCTGAAGGTCCCAGGTTCAATCCTTGGCATTTTCGGCTAGGGCTGGGAATGCCATGCGCCTGAAACCCTAGGGAGTGGCTTCCAGTCGGTGTGAACACTAATGGGCTTGATGGACTAATGCTCTCTGACTCAGTCTAAGGCAGCTTCCTGTGTTCCTATTATTTAGGACCCGGCATTGTCTGTAGAGCAAATCTCTTCCCATGCACATTAATTCTCTGGTGTCAACCCAGCTTTGCAAAACAAGCCTCTCCAGAGTCTCATCCCCTTTTCTTGACCACAGCAGTGACACCCCGAGGGCTATTGATGCTGCTGGATGAAATGAAGCATGGATCCTCACACAAGCTATCTGTCCTCTGTGTGAACTACCTTTCTCCTTTCTAAACTGGTGCTACCCTTTTAGACCATATCAATCCATCACCGAGAGAACCCTTCTGGTTGCCAATTTGCTTTGGGGCTAAATTCAGAGTGCTGGCATTTCCATGATAGAAAGCCATGCCTTATAGAAACCCTTTCCCTGTATGAACAAAACACAGAGAGAGATTCTAGCATGGTGCTGCTCTGTGTGATTTAGTGTAGTCATTGGTGGTAGACAATCTGCTTTACACGCAGAAGGTCCCAGGTTCAATCCCCTGCATTGCCGGGTTAGCGCTGGGAAAGACTCCTGGTCTGAAATCCTGGAGAGACGCTGCCAATCAGTGTAGACAATACTGAGCTAGATGGACTAGTCTTCTGACTTGGGGCAAGGGAGCTTCCTATCTACCAGTGCCCTCTTTGGATCTCCCTCTGGAGATGTTCTGGCCAGCAGCCATCAATTCCTCACCCCACCAAAGGCAGATCTCGAATGCAAGGGGAAATAATTCAATGAACGGCTTTCTCTTACCTTGCAGCGGCTCAAAGAATCTCTGGACAGCAAGACTCGCCACGCTCCAGGCCCACACTGAGGATGCTCACACAGCAGAGACAGGAAGAAGAAACACCTCCCCCCATGAGTTATGTGTTGTCTGCCTCCCTCCTATCTCCCAGGGTTTGCAACAAAAGGGAAACTGGAGTTTGCTTCCCTTTTTCCCCCATTTGGCTACCCTCCTTCTCCCTCCTTCCACAAACACACCAGAACTTTCACATCCACACAGTACGGGGAAGTGCGGTGCTATTTCTGGGGGTCCTTTGTGCAAGCTGCGCAAGAAATATGGGGAACCTGCCCCTGCCTGGTCAGGCGTTTTCCGAGCAAGGACATTTCCCCAATGGCTTGTGGTTTGGCGGAAACCCACAAGGGCACAGCTGGTGCTTCTGGGCTTGATGATGCTCTGTGCTAGTCTCCTGGGTGTCAGCACTCTTTTCAGCCATAAGACCGTAAGAAGAGTCGTGCTGGATTTGGCCAAAGGCCCAACTTGTACACTAAGCTGCTCAGAGTGGCCAACCGGGTGCCTCAATGGGAAGACAGCAAATAGGACCTGAGTGCAACAGCAACTCTCCCCACTGGTAATTCCCAACAACTGGTACTCAGAGGGGTAACATAGCCACTTTATATACCTCTTAACTGAGTTTTTATCTGCTAATCCAATTTAGAGACCATCACTGCCTCTTGTGGGAGACCACACCCTCCCTGTGTGAACATTCTTTTGTCTTACCTGAATCAGCCAACATTTGGCTTCATTGGGTGTTCTCAAGACCCAAGGTAGAATTGTAGAATGGGAAGGGGCCCCAGGATCATCTAACCCAATACAGGAACCACAGCTAAATAATCCCTGACAGGTGACCATCCAACTTCTGCTTAAAAACCTCCAATGGTTTGGGTCGTACCCTCAGGAGCAGCAGAAAACATGCTTGCTCCACCTTCCATGTGGGAACCCATCAGATATCAGGAGAAATCTGCTCTAAAATGCTGGTGAATTGTTACGAGGACATTTTTTAAAGAAAAGAAAAGAAAAAGGGATTGAAAGATGATGTGTAAATGTGGAGAACTGGATTTATTGGGGAAGAGAGGAACAAAACCAAAATAGACTTACCTCTCCCTCCTTCTAAGTAGACGCTGTTGTACGATAAACATAGTATTGTTAGGTTGCCAAACACCTGGGAAATTGCTTTTGTATTTTGTTTGTTTGTTTATTGAGAAACACCCTAAGGCAGGCACCCCCAAACTTCAGCCCTCCAGATGTTTCGGACTACAATTCCCATCTTCACCGACCACTGGTCCTGTTAGCTAGGGATCATGGGAGTTGTAGGCCAAAAAATCTGGAGGGCCGCAGTTTGGGAGTGCCTGCTCTAAAGCTATTTATTTAGTTTCTAGGCCCAATTCAAAGTGCTGGTTTTGACCTATAAAGCCTTAAACGGTTCAGGACTGCAATACCTCAAGGACCGCCTCTTTCCATATGAACCTACCCAGACCCTGAGATCATCTTCTGAGGCCCTTCTTTGTGTGCTTCCTCCTCAAGAGGTCTGGAGGGTGGCAACATAAGAACGGGCCTTCTCTGCAGTGGCTCCCCGCCTGTGGAATGCACCTTGTTCCTTTTTAACCAGGCCTTTGGTTGACCTGATTTACATCCTATGCCCTTTTAAAATGTGGTTTTTTTGTGGGGCGGAGCTATTGGGTTGTTGTTGTTATTTTTATCATGTATTTTGTGGTTTTATATCTTGATTTTACTTTGCAAACTGCCCTGAAATCCCTGGGTATAGGACGATATATAAATAAAATAAAATAAAGCTATGTCTATATTGTTGTTCTGTTGTGACCTGGATGGGCTTCTGCAGAAGTCACAGCTAAAGGATCCCGAACAGATGGTCACCCAACCTCTGTTTTTTTTAAAAAAAAAACAACAGAAGGAGAATCTACCACCTTCCACTGTCAAACAGCTCTTGCCGTCAGAAAGTTCCTCCTACTGTTTAGCGTGAATCTGACCTAAGCTTGATGGACTAAGGGTCTGTCTCTGTATAAAGCAGCTTCCTCTGTTCCTACGTGCTAACTGTTCTGATGATGAAAAATGAGGCAGTGTGGTTTGAAGGGGTAAAATCCTAGAATCTTAGGAACCCTCTAGTCCAAAGACCACCTAGTTCAACCGCCTGCAATGAAGGAATCACAGCTAAAGATTCCCCGACATATAGACATCCAACCTCTGTTTAAAAAACCTCCAGAGAAGAAGGAGAGCCCACCACCCACCATTATTCTACTGACAAATAGCTTTGTCAGAAAGTTCTCCTTAACGTTTAGTTGGAATCTTCTTTCTTGTAGCTTGAATCTATTGGTTCGGGTCCTACCCTCTGGAGCAGCAGAAAACAAGTTGGCTCCACCTTCCATGGGACAGCCCTTCAGATATTTGAAGATCGACATCATGCCACCTCTCAATCTTCTCTTCTCCATTCTAAATATACCCAGCTCCCAAACCTATACAGCTCACTAGCCCCCTTTCCTCTTAGCCAGTGCAGGGGATCCTCTTAGCCAGTGGATGGGATCACAGTGGGCTTTGCTTCAGCTCTGAAGTTCTAGTGCAACTGGCACTTAGAGCAAAGTTTTCCTTCTGGACAGGGTGATGGTGGAAGGAAGATCGCTGCAGCTGCTCCTTCCCTGGTTGATGGATAGGGCCAGACTGGTCTTCTCCTTGCCATGGTGTAACCTTATAGTGTACCTTTAGCTGTTGGCAGAGTCCAAAGCATGCTTCCCTTCCGCTCTGGAATGCCAGGACGCTTCGATTAGAGCTGCATCACACTTGCAGCAGGTTCAAACCAGTGACAGCCAACCGGTGGCCCTCCAGCTGCTTTCGGGTCCAAACTCCCATCAGCCCCTACCAACATGGCTCAGTGCTCAGGGATGAGTCACAGTCCAAAAGCACCTGCAGGCTGTCAGGCTGGGGAAGGCTGGTTCAAACCATTTCTCTTAACAACATTTCTCTTAACAACATCTCTTAACAACATTTTTTGGGAGAGGTGTTTCAACCCACCGCTAGTGTGGTGGTAGGTTTAGCATGTCAGACTAGGAGCTGGAAGACCAGAGTTCAAATCCCCCACTTGGCCATGAAGCTTATAGGGAGAAATTGGGCCAGTCGCTGCTTCTCAGCCTAACCTACCTCACAGGGTTGTTGTGGGGATTAAATTAGGAGTGTGGGAGACCCTAACCCTAACCCTGAGCTCTCTGGAGAAAAAGGTGGGATACAAATGCAATAAATAAACAAATTTTTGACCTAGGGGGCACTAGAAAGGTACTTATCCGGTAGTACAATCCTATCAATTAGGAAGCAAGCCCCATTGTGTTCAGTGTTAACTCCCTCTGGAAACTCCCAAACTGAAAAGGCAAAGCTGTGATTTGGTTGTGGCTGTTTCTGTGGCTGATTCCTCATTTTCATTTTCATTTCTTTTTATTTCAGTGGCATGCTTTGAGTCTTTGGGGAAAGCAGCCAGAAGATAATAGAGACCTGTTTTGAATTAATAAGCCTTTGTTTCCAAAGCAGACACAAACCTTTTAGATCCATTTTGAATCCTGCTGACTGTTTTAGACTGGTTTAAAAATTCACACATTCCTAAATATGAAGCCAAAAAAAGGGTTGCTTTATTGAGCATGATTTCACAATAGCTAACACATGGTGGAACAAGGATGAAGAATAAGAATGATAAAAGTAGCTGCATCTCAAAGCTTGGGGAAGACTCATAGCATTGAAGATTTGGAAAGTATCCAACCTAGTCCCTCTACAATGTGTTGTAGCTTGTGATGGGGAAGCAATGAGATGAACATTCTGGAGAGAAGCGGAGGACCTGGAAAGGGTTAAGCACTCAAATAATTTGGATGTTGGGAACCGGCTGGCCCAGAAAGGGTTAAGCAAATCCCCCGGCCATGCTGAATTTAAGGCTGGAAAAATGAGACATCTAGAAACAAACAAACAAAAAATGTGTCCATCCCAAGCTTGAAGGCATGGAAAGAAAGCTGTGCTCATCTGCTCCACCAAGGATCTAGTCTGGGAAGAGCAGGAAGCCCGAGAAGACACTGTCAGATCCCCCGATGCCCACCATGCCATTGTAGTCGTTGACTGCAAGCCACACCTGGTGCCCCTGCTTCATCTGAAGCAGGATGCCACCTGAGCTGACTTGCTTGTCGTTGGACATGTGGTCACAGAAGCTGGCCACCTTGTCCCGGTTCAGGTACATGTTGACACAGAGGTTGGCCGTCTGGGACGTGTGGTAGGTGAAGTAGTAGAGGCCAGGGATACGACATGTGAACTTGCCATTGTTGAGGTCGTAGTCCTGGTTAATGTTGGTGATGGCCCTGTTGAAGACGACGGGGGCGTTCTTGGCAGGGTACTGAGCCGTCTGACGCATCACTGTGAAGGCCGACTGGTGGTTCCTCTTGTAGCCGCCTGGCTCCCCTGGTCCACCCCTGTCCCCCTTGGGGCCGGGCTCCCCCGGAGCTCCAGCAGCGCCCCGAGGCCCATTCTTCCCCACATGGCCAGGAGCTCCAGGTTCTCCTTCCTCTCCTTTGGGACCTCGACTTCCAGGAATGGCTGGTGGGCCTACAGGGGACCAAGGGAGTGAAGGTCATGATTGGAGAAAGGAAAGAAAGGATGAATGAATGAGGAGGATGGGGATGAAGGACACAATCATTCCTTCCACCACACTGCTTCCTCCTGTCTGTGCCAAATCTGGGGCTGCCATACACACTCAGCTTCTTATGGAGCAAAATGTACTTTCAAAGCTCCCTAGCTGGAGAACTACCCAGGGATGTTCCAACTAGTGAGGATAAAAGGAAGATGCATGGGCTGCTTGATCTGATCATGGGCTGCCTTTTCCTCGTGGAGGGCTACTATTATTTTTAATTGCATTTATATCCCACCTTTTTCTCTAAGGGTCCCTGTTCCTCATTTAATCTCCACAACAACCCTGTGAGGTAGGTTAGGCTGAGAGGCCCAAAATCACACCCAGTGAGCTTCTTGGCCAAGTGACGATTTGAACCCTGGTTCTAATCCAACACTCTAACCACTACACCACACTGGCTCTTACTGGCTCACTGAGCATACTGTTACAGAAGTTGGTACACAGCGGAGCTTGCCATGTCACCCTCTTATGGGCAATATCCTCTCCCTCTCCCATCTTGACTTGAAGTTAAGGTGATTGAATGATGTCTTAAATAGCTATTTCTCCTCTTTATGGCAGTCCCATGGAATAGGGTGGGGAGCTAGATCCAGCCTGACAACGTTATGAAGTCTAGTGACAACTTCTGGTTGTCGCACTTGCAAGTGGAGAAAAAAGAGCCTTGCTCTTAGTGCCAATCAGCTGATTGCATGCTGACAGTGAGCCCTGCTTTGTCCATTTGCAGTTGTGACTTGGAGTCAAACCATCCCTGCAAATGGATGTTTCTTCCCCTCTACAAAGCTGCCTGCAAAGGAAAATAAGTTTCTTTGCAGGTGCAATTTGAATCCAAACTCCCATCTGCAGATAGGTAAAGGTACCCCTGACCATTAAGTCCAGTCACAGATGACTCTGGGGTTGCAGCGCTCATCTCACTCTATAGGCCGAGGGAGCCGGCGTTTGTCCGCAGACAGCTTCCGGGTCATGTGGCCAGCATGACTAAGCCGCTTCTGGCGAAACCAGATCAGCGCATAGAAATGCCGTTTACCTTCCTGCCGGAGCGGTACCCATTTATCTACTTGCACTTGACGTGCTTTTGAACTGCTAGGTTGGCAGGAGCTGGGACTGAACAACATGGGATTCGAACCGCTGACCTTCTGACCGGCAAGCCCTGGGCTCTGTTGTCAGCACCGATCAGCTGATCAACTCTGTCAGCAAGCAATGCTTGCCAAGGAACAACCAGGAGTGCACATGAAGCTCCTAATTGTTTCTTCTCAGCAGAGTCTTTACCTTCCAAACACCTGCCAATATATATGGCTCAGGGTGTGGGGCCAGTGAAAGTGTTTTAAAGAAAAGGAGCTCGTGGTCCAAATCAAGAACCCTGGCTTGCCTTATTCAGGCCCATAGGCCATGGGAGGAGGAGGAAGGGGAGGAGAAGGAAGAAGATGCTTACCTGGCTCTCCCTTAGATCCTTTCAGCCCATCTCTGCCATCTTTTCCTGGAGGGCCAGGCACACCAGGAAGTCCTGGTGCTCCGTAGCAGAAGTGTGGAGGATCAGCCCCTGTAGATGATTCCGTCAGTATCAAGAAAAGGAGGAGGCACCCCCAGCTGAAGAATCTTCCTGTGTCCATCTTTGTTCTGCAGAGACAAGCAAAGGAAGCAGAAGGAGGCGAAGGGTTAGAGTCACAGATGCCTCACCCGGCTGGATAAGAAGGAAAGAAGTGGTCCCTTGGCAGTGGAACATCCTTTAAAGTTTCATAAAAAGAAAAAAAGAACTGTCCCTGTTATCTCCAGCAGACCTCACCCAGGGGGTAGTGAACATCAGATTTAGGCAGGAGGAAGGTGGGGGAATGGGGCCATTCAAGCAGTTCTATCTGACCCTTAATACTCTGCCCAAGGCATGCATCCCTCTCTCTCTCTCAGGCAACATCCTTCCCTGGTTGTGCTCTGCAGCCTGCTCTATTGGCTATACCTGACTGAATGTATCATTGAAGTGTGATATTGCCTCTTGCTTTCCTGGATGGAGGATGGTGTGTGTGTGTGTGTGTGTGTGTGTGTGTGTGTGTGTGTACGTGTGACTACACCCACCACTGGTGTGCAGCCCCCATAAACCTGTCATTGAGAGAATGTGGCCCAGGGACTGAAAAAGGCTCTCTCCACTCCTGCCTTACCCAGCCGCTCAGCAAAAGATGCAAGCAGCTTGTTCATCATACCAATTAATTATCTATTGTGCCTTGTATTTTCAACAGAAACAATTACCGGGGGGGGGATGGGTCAAAGCAGGCTAGTGGAAGGAGCTTCTCTCTCCCCCCCCCTTTCCTCCTCTCATGGAATCCAAAATAAAGTGGCCAAATGACTGGGAAAAGCCAGGCTGACCTGCTCTTGTTTTCTCAGCTTCAGCCTGATCTTTAGAAATGTGCCGGACAACGATGTTTAGAATCATAGAATCATAGAGTTGGAAGAGACCACAAGGGCCATCCAGTCCAACCCCCTGCCAAGCAGGAAACACCATCAAAGCATTCTTGACATATGCCTGTCAAGCCTCTGCTTAAAGACCTCCAAAGAAGGAGACTCCACCACACTCCTTGGTAGCAAATTCCACTGCCGAACAGCTCTTACTGTCAGGAAGTTCTTCCTAATGTTTAGGTGGAATCTTCTTTCTTGTAGTTTGAATCCATTGCTCCGTGTCTGCTTCTTTGGAGCAGCATGCAACAGAAGAACTTTATTTCCATCATGCAACAGAAGAACTTTTGCCTGTTTGCTCCTGTATATCAAACTGCTTTTGGAGACAGAGCTACTGTATCCAACTCAGAAGCTGGCCCCTCTGCACCCCAAAAATGGAAGGAGGCTGGCAAGCTGGCTGGCTAGCTAGAGGAAAGGTCTTCTCACTCTCATCTCCTCTCCTTTGGCTGAGCTTGAGATCTTGTTAACTCTCTGCAGACTGCCTGTGTTTTCATTTTATCTAACTGCTTCAGGAGTTGGAGCGCAGAAGGGGAGGCATGTTTAACCCTTTCCAGGCCTGCAGCTTCTCCCCCTCAAGTCTTTTCAGCTGCTCTCCAAGATCTTCATTCAAGAACTTCCCCATCTCTTGCTGTTAGGGCTGCGTGGATCTGGCCATTTTGGTTTCTCCCAGTCTCTCATTTTCCCAATTCTAAATCCACTTCTCCTTCTCTGTCTGGACCTCCCTAGCCCTTCCAGTGCCCAATGCTTTCCTCTGGGAGTCCCCCAGCCCTCCAAGGACATCCCAGGGGGTCAATGCTGTTGGTGGAGAAGCCCTGAAAAGACCACTCTTACCTCATTGGATTCCAGCCAGACTCTCGCAGCCTGAAGGCAACTTGGAGGTGCCAGAGAACTGCAGGCCAACTCGGTGTGGAGTAGAGCACTCTGTTTGCAACATCACTACCCTCAACAGGGAAGTTGGTGGCCTGGGAGAATTAGGAAGTAGACCATCCCCTTTCCTGGTTTCATGGCATTCATCTGCAAACTCTCTGGTCAACAATTCTTTTTTTTTTATAAAAAAACCAACTCAAAACACAGATCAAGCATTTTTTTTAAAATTAAGAGTCCTATTTTCCTTTAGAGAGGAACATAAGAATCTCCATTATGCCCACTTAGTCCCTTTGTCCATCTAGCCCAGAATTGTCTACACTGACAGTCGTTTCAGGTGGATACCCAGCCCTGGTCATTCTGTTTGCAAAGTCCATGCTTTACCACTAACCCACAACCCTTTCATTAAGACACGGGAGGGAACCTCAGGTCCAGGAACCCAAGGTGACCTTCCAGGTCTCTCTACCTGATCCTCAGAACTCTCTCCAGACCACAAGCCCTCTCCCTAGGCTTTAGCCCACACTTGTCCTGCTTTGTACCCTAATTGTTTCCCCTGCTTGAAAGGTGGTCAAGGTGTGCTTGAGAGTGTCCTTTGCTTCATCCTATAAAATGATAATGCCTCTTGTTTGCATGAGTGTTGGGGTGTGTGAGTGTGTGAACAAATTAGCCTAATGTGCAAAGTAACACACACACACACACACACACACACACACACACACACTGTATTTGTTCCGCTCACATTTGCCTCTGGCCCTGCCCACCAATGGCATGTGGACTCCAGAAGGTTGCCCAGAAAGGAACCCACCCTTGGGCTTAAAAGGGTTCTCCATTGCTGCATGAAGACATAGTCCTCTCTAGCCCAGCTTGGTAGACTGTGGTGCTGATAAAGCCAGGGCTGCAGGTTTCATCCCCATAAGGGACAGCTGCATATCCTCTGGGTCCCTTCCAACCCAATTCTACAATTCTGTGATTTCTATGAATACAAGAAGCTGCCTTAACAGTGTGTGTGTGTGTGTGTGTGTGCGCGCGCACACAGGGATACTCTTTATATAAATTTGAATAATAGAACCATGGAATTATAAAGTTGGAAGGGATTACAAAAGTAATTTAGTCCAACCCACTGTAATGCAAGAATCTTTTGCCCAACAGGGGGCTTGAAACGATGACCCCGAGATTAAGTGTTCCATGCTCCACCAACTGAGCTTAGTGGCACCTCTCCAGGGTTTCAGACAGGAGCTCCCGCTCCGCCGAAAATTGCTCCCACTTTTCTCCTGCAAGCATTCTCCATCCATTTTCGAATTAAGAAATTGCATTCAGAAATTATGAAAAGAGAGAGGAAATGTCAGTGACATTCTCAGGGGCAGAGGATAGAAAGAGGAAGAGAAATGGATGCCTCTTTTGCGGGAGAAGAAAACTGCTGAGAAATTGAAGGACAGGTTTCAGCAGAAAGCAGCCCCCATGGCCATACCTGGAGATGCTGGGGATTGTGGCATGCAGTGTATGACAGCCCCTTCCCTAAATAAAGTGGTTAAAAACACCCCCAAAAACTTTACAGTGAATTGTGGGTGGGGAAGCTGTTGGACTCCAGATCTTGGACCCTGACCCTCGTCGGACCCAGCAAGCATGGCCAGCAGTCAAGGATGGTGTTGGGAGTTTTAATCCTACACCATCTGCAGGGCCACAGGTTGCCCACACCAACATGTCATTATTCATTGATGGACGGATGGACTATATATCTCTATCTCTGTCATCTTGTCACTCCTTAACACAAGTTTTGTGGGTATCTCTCAAAGGCCCGCACAAAGGTCTGTGGTCCATCTAACTTCAAATGTGCAAAATGGTTGTTTGATGTTTCCCCAATGAATCATGAGAAGATTTCCTGACCCTTCCAGGGGCAGCCTTGCTCTTGGATGAGAGAGCGCTGGAGACTGATGCTGCCTTTGTAATTTTTGCTTTGTTTTCAAATATGCAAGCAAAGCATTAAGCAGAAGCAAAGCAGTGGATCCACCAGAGAGAAGATCTTGCACCCTCAATTGCCTCTGGCCCTTAACAGGAGAGGTGGGGAACCACCTTCAGCCTGAAGGCCACATTCTCTTCTTGTCAACCTTCCAGAGGCCACATTCTAGTGGTGGAAGCAAAAGATGTAAATTTTGCTGCACTCATACGCCCCTCTCTGTTATCAACCCAGGCAAGTCAGAGGCACGATTAGAATTCATGGACACATTCCAGCCAGATAAAAATATTCAGACAGATTACAGAGTAGGACCACAGAGGGACGTGATGTGGGGAGATGATGAGTGGCCTGGACACAATTCTGAGGGCCACATTGGGGTATGTGAAGATTCCCCACATCTCTCCACATCTAACTCTGTTTCCTCCAAATTTAGGAATGGAGGTTCGGGGCTACCATTCATCCTAGAGCTGTGCTCAAGTGGCACGTTGCAATTCCCCACTCTATCTGTTGGCAAATAAATTAGGCGATCACCAAATTTCTCCATTTTTGCGGGGGTGGGGCTTGCCCAGGGCCAGCCCAATACACTTTGGTCCCTCAGGCAAAAACCACAAATGGAGCCACCCTCCCTGCAAGGGCTGTGTGAAGATCTACATTAGGAGCAAGTGGGGAATGAAGATCTAAAATCAGGATCTGCTGCCTGGTGGGTCCTACTGCCTGAGGTGGTTGCCTCAGTTTGCCTCCTGGGTGGGCCAGTCCTGGGCTTGCCATTAAGCAGTGACAATAGCACAGCCTTTCTTTCCTTTTTTCCTTTCCCTTTCCCTTTTCCTTTTCCTTTTCCTTTTCCTTCCTTCCTTCCTTCCTTCCTTCCTTCCTTCCTTCCTTCCTTCCTTCCTTCCTTCCTTCCTTCCTTCCTTCCTTTCTCTCTCTCTCTTTTTCTTTCTTTCTTTCTTTCTTTCTTTCTTTCTTTCTTTCTTTCTTTCTTTCTTTCTTTTGCTGATGCTGCAAAGTTGCATCCTCCACAGTCCCTAACCTAGCACTGAGTGGGGCAGTGTGTGTGTGTGTGTGTGTGTGTGTGTGTGTGTGTGTGTGTGCATGGGACAGGAAGTAGTGACTACTTTAAAAATTGATCAAAATTAGCCAGAGGAAGTTCTGCAAAAATGGACCTTTTTTTTGACTGGCTGCTATGAGAAGAAGATGCAGGACTAGATGGGCCACTGGCTGAATCCAGCAGGGTTCATTTTACATTCTTGTGTTCTGTTTTTAACAGATGAAATAAAGAAGAAGATGAAAACCAGACTCAGAAATTTTCAACAGCAACAACGCCTTGTGAGAAATTTTGACTCAGTTGTAGTTCACACACAAAACTACTCAGAGTAGACCCATTGTTCTTTTGTCATTTCTATTTGTGATTCAGCTATTGCAAGCAGCTTGAAAAGCAGCACAGAAGCAATTCAAATAAAAAAATAAATCGTAATTATTCCTAGAAAGCCCCATCGTCCACCAATGTGCTTCGAAATTTACAAAGCAAACATGCATTCTCAAGAGGTCCAAACAATTAAGCAAAAAACTCATCCGTATTAAGTGATCCCAAAAATGCAGCTTGGCTTAAGGATGCTAGAAATGTGTGGCTGAAACAGGCCAGAACAAGGTGTGCCTAGCCCATTATTCTTATTTACAACAGGGATGGGGAAAAATTGCAGCCTGAGGGTCACATTCCCTTCTGGGCAACATCCCAGGAGCCTTGTGCCATTGGCCAGAATCAAAAGGAGATGGAACAATGAATGGAACTTTGTATATTAGACTTGCTTCTACATACAATTACACACACCTCTATTCTCCATCCAGGCATTATCAGAGTTCAAGACATCAAAAAACCCAAGAAGAATGCAAAGCAGGGCCATGGAGGAATATGACCTGGGGAGAGTCCTGAGGGCCTGGTAGAAAGGTCTGGAGGGCCACATCTGGCACCTATGTCCCGAGGTTCCCTATCCATTCTTTGCAGGGGGTTGTCCCCAACCCTACACAGAATAGACCAGGTACCCCCAAACTGCGGCCCTCCAGATGTTTTGGCCTACAACTCCCATGATCCCTAGCTAACAGGACCAGTGGTCAGGGAAGATGGGAATTGTAGTCCAAAACATCTGGAGGGCTGAAGTTTGGGGATGCCTGGAATAGACCAACTGAAGGTCACACTCATGGCTGACTTGGGCTGTTGAATTCCAGTGGTTTACTCTGGGTAAGACTTCCTTGCAGTCAACCCAATGTCCTCAGCCATCCAGTTGATGCAGATCTACAACCTCCATCATCTTTGGCCATCGGCCATCCTTCCTGCTTAGGATATGAGGCAGTTCAATTCACCTGTTATCTCGGCAACCACCAAGGATGTCCAAGTTGTCCACTGATCACTTGCTTGCATTTTCTTCTCGGGGCAGCACCACCCTGAGGGACACTCTACCTGACTACCCAGTTTCCCTGTCTGGATTCTCAGGAAGTGCTATTGCCTCCATCCATGTCCACGAAGAATCAGGAAGGCAGATGTCAGGAAGCCCCAGCTTTGGGCATTTCCCCTTTTGAGTTGCTTATGCAAAGTATTTTTGGTTACATTTATTTATATATATATATATATATATATATATATATATATATATATATATATATATATAAATAGTGTCTCAGCACAAAGAAACTCACTGAACAGCCAGTTTCAAAATTCTGAATATTTATTCATTGCCAAGTAGGAACAAGACTGAATGTCCCAGGCTGTGTGGTCTGGGAACACATGAGGTCATCACTTTGCTGAAGCTGAGCAGGTCTGGGTCTCGTCAGTGTTGGGATGGGTTGGGTTGGGTTGGGTTGGGTTGGGTTGAGAAACCTGTTTGGAGCCACCTCTTCAGCCACTTTGGGTGCCATGATGGAAGGAAGGTGGGAATCTCAATGTATTGGGCGGGGGAATGCAGAAGCGGGCTAGCAATGGATAAATCTGTTTTAATTCCCCTCACTTTCTCATTTTTCAATACATAAGTTTCGTTCAACCCCTTTCCCCACAGATTGCAAACTTAAAAAAAAAATCAACATCAAAAAGTCCTCATGAAGGTTTGTACACATTTTTTTGTACATTCCTTAGATATGCCCATTTTTGCAAGCACATGTATCCTAATATAATGCAGTTGTGTACATTACATTTCCACTAATGGTCTTCAGTTCTCCTAATATACAGCTTTTCGCATTCAACTTTGCTAAATATACCCCTTTTTGCAAGCAAATTTTCCTCGTTATAATGCTATCATCTACATCATTTTCACTTGTGTGCAGAGTTTCCATTCTGCTGTTTGGGGCACATTTTCTTTTCAGGGAATGGCAAAGCAAAATCTGCCGGAGTGAGAATTTCAGAGGCTAACTGAGTTTCCATATTGGGGTGTGTGTGTGTGTGTGAGAGAGAGAGGAGAGAGAGAGAGAGAGAGAGAGAGAGAGAGAGAGAGAGAGAGAGAGAGAGAGAGAGAGAGAGAGAGAATTGGGCGGCTTCCCCTCAAATTTCAAACTCTGTGGCTTTCTCCTCCAATCCCCAGGAAGCAGACATATGTATATATGCAGTTACACTGATCTGGAAAAAGCGTCCTTGTGGTTGTAGCTTTGTAGCAAGAGGGAGGTGGGTTTGGAGAAGAAGGGGTGTCTTTGTCTTCTTCCCTGTCCCTCAGGCGCCCGACGGGAACAGCAAGAAGCCACTGAACACGCTGTCTGCATCGCTGCTGACGTTGATGTTGTTCCCACCCTGCGGGTCGGTCTCCAGCCATACGCTCTCACCCGTAGCCAGGTACAGGACGCTCCCTCCTGAGTTGACCTGCAGGAGGCCTTGCTTGTTGTTGTCACAGAAGGTGGCTACTTGGTTGCCTTGATGCATGAGCCGAAGGCATAGGTTGCCATTGGAAATCACCTGGAAGGAGAAGTAGTAGTGCCCAGCATCCTTGCAGGTAAATTTGCCCGTCTGGAGGTCGTAACCATCGTCCTGGTTGGTGATGACATTGTCAAATACCACTACGTTGCCAATAGGCTTGTGGTTCTTCAGAGAGGCTGAGAAGGCGGCTCGGGGCTGCTTCATGCTGTCACCAACCTGCCCCTTCTGGCCTTTGTCTCCTTCTTCACCAGGAGGGCCTGGGGGGCCATCGGGGCCTCGGTAGCCCTGGTTACCTGGCGTGCCTGGTGGGCCTGGCTGCCCTGGGTCACCTTTGGGTCCCTGTATGCCTGTGCTCCTTGATGCCCTCCCTGAAAGGGAAGCAGAAAAGCGTGTGTGTTTCTTGTCACAGCTCAAGGAAATAAGGCCAGCCCAGGCATTGCCAAGGCTTGTCTCCAATGTTACTCAGAAAAGACCCATTGAAATAAATGAACACAACTAACTGAGGTTCATTAATTTCAATGGGTCTACTATGGGTAAATGTAAGTTGGACAGAATGGGCTACAGTCATACCTCAGTTTAAGTATGCCTCGCTCTGAGTATTTTCAGTTTAAGTACTCCGCGGACCTGCCTGGAACGGATTAATCCACTTTCCATTACTTTCAATGGGAAAGTTTGCTTCAGGTTAAGTACGCTTCAGGTTAAGTACGGACTTCCGGAACCAATTACACTCATAGTTCGGGTTACGCACACATCAGGTTGAGTACTCCGTGGACCCGTCTGGAACAGATTACTCCACTTTCCATTACTTTCAATGGGAAATTTCGCTTCAGGTTAAGTACGCTTCAGTTTAAGTACTCCACGGACCGTCTGGAACAGATTAATCCACTTTCCATTATTTTCAATGGGAAAGTTCACTTCAGGTTAAGTACGCTTCAGGTTAAGTATAGACTTCCGGAACCAATTGTGTTTGTAAACCAAGGTACCACTGTATGCTGGATCAGCAAAGGTAACAGCTAAAATAAGAGAACTTAATGACAGCTGTTTTATGGAAGAATGGAAGCCTTTTTCAGACTATTTAAATAAATATTATTACTGTATATTCCTGCATATAAGACTACTTTTTAACCCAGGAAAATCTTCTCAAAGGCCAGGGGTCGTCTTATATGCCGGGTCGTCTTATACGCTGGAATATACAGGTATATGAATTCGTGAGCAGGATTTGAACTATGAGCAACAGAAATAATTAGAGATTATTGTATTATGGTTATGATATAAAAGAGTGAAGATAGGGTGCAGCAATGAGATAGAATATATAAAAAACCAGCATGGAAAATGTGGTGGGAAGCCAATAAAAATAAAGAAATATCATGTATTGGAATTTTATGTGAAATTGTGGGGATATATAGTTAGTTAGTTAGTTAGTTAGTTAGTTAGTTAGTTAGTTAGTTAGTTAGTGTCAGGATGCTGTCAGCGACTCCTGGCTGGTTGCCCAGGAAAATATAAAGACAAGGAAAAGTTTCTTACTGTCCTTTTTTATTCCAATCTTTACAGAGAGAGAGACTGTAGAACCCAGCCTCTTGGATAATGGTGTTGCCCTGAGTGAATCTCCACTCCCCGTCTCTCCTACTTCCTCATTCATCGTCTGCTCTACAGGTGCCACTAAGCGCCCTCTGTCTTTGAGCTCTTTGCTCTCCTACTTTTAAGGCTCGCCAGGTTCTGGGAGATAAAGGGTCAGGAATGCTTTCTAATGACAATGTGTCAGCCAGGTGTTGTCCCGGCTCTCTCATGATTTCCCAAGTTTCCACTCTGAGCTGCAACCTCCCTCAAACCCTTGTTGTAAATCTATACTGTCTTCCTCTTCTTCCTCCCTGGAAGGGTCAGGATGGGGAGGCAGTCTCCACCATTCCTCCTCTGCCCAGTCCCTGACAGTTAGTTAGTTAGTTAGTTAGTTAGTTAGTTAGTTAGTTAGACAGACAGACAGACAGACACAAACTTAGGTCTTGCAGCCATATCTGCTCTTCTCTCTCCCATTCAGGGTATTACTACTACTACTGCTACAACAAATAGAAGAGAAGAAGAAGAAGAGTTTGGATTTGATATCCTGCTTTATCACTACCCGAAGGAGTCTCAAAGTGGCTAACATTCTCCTTTCCCTTCCTCCCCCAAAACAAACACTCTGGGAGGTGAGTGGGGCTGAGAGACTTCAAAGAAGTGTGACTAGCCCAAGGTCACCCAGCAGCTGCATATGGAGGAGCAGAGACGTGAACCCGGTTCCCCAGATTACGAGTCTACCACTCTTAACCACTACACCACACTGGCTCTCAGTGTGTAATTTCCATTCATCAATTGCCTTAACAAAATGACCTACAATGATAGTGCAAAACATGAAAATGAAAAACACAACCGCGGTGAAACAATTCAACAAGCAAACTAAAGATCACCCTAGCAACAATTTGACAGTGAAATTTCTTAGAAGGCTGTTTCCTCTCTTCCTATGAAGGCACTTGCTTCTCCAGTCTCTCCAGTGGCATCTTACCTGGCTCGCCAAGATCTCCTTTCTGTCCTGGGCGACCAGCCCTGCCTGGAGTCCCTGGGTGTCCATCTCTGCCAGCAGCTGCTTGGCACACCGTGTCCTGAGGAGCCGCGGCATCCAGAATCAGAGCCAGCGCACAAGCCACCAGCCACAATCTGCTCGCCATCCTGCCTCTGTGGACATAAGCACAGGACCATAAGATAATTCTTTCACCACCACCACCACTCCACTCCTCACCCTCTTCTTACTTCTCAGTGGGACTTACCTGACCCCCCAAACCCCGACTTTTCTGAGGCTTTTCTTACATTCTGAAGGAAGGAACTATCACCCAGTGGAAGAGCAAGTGCATTCTTCAGCACCTCCACTTTAAAGGATAAGGCAGCATGGGACCAAAAGCTCCTGAAGAGCTGCTGACAGTCAGAGTAAACAATGCTCTGCTAGATAGAGAACTGATCTAATTCAGGGGTAGGGGGACCCCTGTGGCCCTCCAGATGTTGCTGGACAACAACTCCAGTCTCTCCAGCAGCCAGGGAATAGAGGGGAAAGCCTCAGATGCAAACTCTAGATAATATTTTAGAGACTAAGACCTAAACCACATTTCTAATGACTGTCATATTCATATTGCTTATTGTCATATTCGATTGTTAATTCAAACTTAATTCTATTGTATTTTATGTTTGCTTAGTACGGTATGTGAATCTGGTCTGGGACCGTAATACATTTCATTCATTTCATTCAACTACTGGCTTTTTCTCCCCCCTTTTGCACAGAATAGTCAAGCTGCATTGTGGACTGTGCAGACAGCAGAATAAAAAAATCAAGAATAAAAGTTACTTAAGGAAGATTGGAAAATGTTTGTAGAATATCTGATGAACAGAGGGAGGGAGCAGTACCAACGAAGGAGGAGTGGCAGGTGAAAATGACGGAATATGCAGAATTGGCAAATCTAAACAGCAGAATAAGAGATCAAGAAGAAGTGGTATTTTTTTTAAAAAAGATTGGGAAATGCTTGTAGAATACCTGACGAAACCTTGCAAACAGGTTGAGACATTAGCAGGATGAGAATAAATTCAGCAGTTATAATTACATTGAGATGGAAATGAGAAAGTGGAGGAAAGGAGTAACTAGACTATGCAGCAGTAAGGGGTAATCAGAAGGAAAAATGGAAGGGAGGAAGGGAAGTCGATGTTTAATTTAATGTTTTGTTTGTTTATGTGATTATGAAAGGTTATAAATAAAATTCATAAAAAATAAAAAATGAATTTAGAGGAATCAAATTGGAATATTATCAAGCAGTTAGTTATAAGAAAAATGTCCCAGGGAGGGTCACTTACCTCCTTGAAAGAGATCCCTCTCCACCAGCTTCTTTGGGAAGCAGAATGTCTCTTTTTGCCCCCACACAGAAAGGAGGAAGAACGGGGAGGGTGGGGAGGGGACTGGGTTTGGCTGAGTCACAGAAAATGTAGTTTCCCTTCCTCCTTTTGATTGCTTCCTCTTGTTCTGTCCACTCTCTGAGCTCAGAACAAGCCCTGATGCCCAAAGAGCTTCAGTATCTTTCCCACTATTTCATAGAATCATAGAATTGTAGAGTTGGAAGGGATCCTGTGGGTCATCTATTCTAGCCCCCTGCAATGCGGGAATCTTTTGCCCAGCTTGGGGCTTGAACCCATGGCCCTGAGGTTAAGAGTCTCATGCTCTACTGACTGAGCTATCTTGGAAGGGCCATCTAGTCCAACCCCCTGCTATGCAGGAATCACAGCTGAAGAATCCCTGACTAATGGTCACCCAACCTCCTTTTACAAACTTCCAATTAAGGAGAGTCCACTGCCCAGTCCACTGTCGAACAGCTCTTACTGTCAGAAACATCTAGGGGGATGAGGCTGGGAGTTGCTCACTCCTAAAGTTCACTCCAAACTAATCCCCTACATCATTTCCCTCTGATTTCTGCTGGAGGGCCTGAGATCAAGCTGCCAGAGACTGCCCCATTACTGCCCCCCTCCCAAACAGCTTCCTCCTCCTGTTCTGCATTGGTTAATTTCCCTTAGTGTTCCTGGCCCAAACAGGCTGATCACACACTGGTACATATGACTGCTGTAGATTCAGCATTCTCTGCATTCTGGGAAAAGCGAGTGAGAGAGAAATTGAGCAGCCCTGCCTAATGGTCAGAGTACCACAGCCTGGTTATGTATTTGCTGAGATTCTTCTTCTTCTTCTTCTTCTTCTTCTTCTTCTTCTTCTTCTTCTTCTTCTTCTTCTTCTTCTTCTTCTTCTTCTTCTTCTTCTTCTTCTTTTTCTTCTTCTTCTTCTTTTTCTTCTTCTTCTTCTTCTTCTTCTTCTTCTTCTTCTTCTTCTTCTTCTTCTTCTTCTGCAGACTGCGTGGAGAACTTGCCCTATGGCACAATTCAGATGTCAAAAGAAGAAGAATCTTTGGGTGGGGGGCAGCCCAGTGCAGCCTGCACATGTTAGGCTATGAAGTGCCCTGAGATCTTTGGGTGAATGGTGGTATACAAATTTAATAAATAAAATGAAATAAATATGACAGAGTGCAAATGCTGACACAGCAACTGCGTCCAGCTGCAGCACAGAATGGAGGATTCGGCTTACGTCCGGGACAGCCAATGGAGTACCCTCCAGTTCACAGAAGCGCCAGACAATCTTCTGAAATGAAGTGAGTTGGAGCCTAGCAACATCTGTAGATCCCCACATTGGCTCTCCTTGTCCTGCACTATAAGGGTGGGTGTCCTTTTCACTCCCGAGGGCCACCTTCCCTTGTGGGAAATTGGTCAGGAGCTTCACAGCAAGGATGGTGGGCAGATCCAAAAAAGAAAGTAATAGGGCCCAAAAAGCATGGACATAAACACACATTCATTCCGTGCTCTCTCTCTCTCTCTCTCTCTCTCTCTCTCTCTCTCTCTCTCTCTCTCTCTCTCTCTCTCCACTGCTGGATCAGGCCACAGATTCAACTAATCCAGTAGCCCCTTCTCACAGTGGCCACAAAGGGAAGTCTGTATGCAGTACCTTAGTGCAATGTAGGGTTGCCATATTTCAAAAAGTATAATTCCTGACACCCACAAAGTTATTGAGCTTTATTAGAAACCCGCCATAATTGTTAAGCTTTTGGGGGGAGACCTAACCCTCAAATAGTGATTTTAAGCTTTTTGAGCTGTTTTTGGTGCTTTCCCCAGTGCGTTGCCATACATCCCAGTTTTCCATGACATTTAGCCAATTAGGTAAAATTACCCCAGACACCATTTTTACACCCCAGAACCAAGACATGTCAGGAATTTCCCTGACATGGCAAGCCTAGTGCAATAGCAACTTGCCTCACTTTTGATTTCCACCCCACTGGCTCTGATACCAGAGATAAGTAGCCATTGATGATATTATTCTCCTTCCCTTCATCCTCCTTCCCTCTCTTTCCTTCATTGGCCTGTAATTCCTCCAACACCTCCTCTCTCTCTCTCTCTCTCTCTCTCTCTCTCTCTCTCTCTCTCTCTCACACACACACACACACACACACAAACTGTGCAGTAGTCATAGGAGAGGACTAGGCACTAGATGGCACCATCACACAAAAGATGCTCCTTCCTTTCACATTGAATGATGGACAAATGGTTTACTGTTGCGTGGATTCACGATCCAGTGTAGTCTCTGAGGTCCAGCCAAACATAGCCGTGGTTCTGTTCATGTGTCAGGAACCAACAGAGCTGGCAGACAGGACCCTACAAAACTGGATTCAGGACCCTCTTGAGTACCTTCCCCTGAGTCTTCTGCACAGCCATGGTCAAACGCACAGGGAGTAATCCAGGTGGCAGGTCACAGGGAAGACAATAAGCAGTCTTTAAGCTAGGGAACTGACTTTGAGAATCTCCAAGAGCTCAGGAGGGGCTGCCTAAACTGGAAGAAGAGGCTCATAAGGTATAAGTCAGGCATCCCCAAACTTCAGCCCTCCAGATGTTTTGGACTACAGTTACCATCTTCCCCAACCACTACTCCTGTTAGCTAGGGATCATGGGAGTTGTAGGCCAAAACATCTGGAGGGCCGCAGTTTGGGGATGCCTGGTATAAGTTCACCTTCAGTCATTGCTGGAGCAAGAAGCTCACTAGGAGCTGTCCATAGTGCTGAAACCTACAGCTACCCTTGCCACTGTCCCTTCTGGGTCCCAGCTACAGACAGATCAGAAGAGGAGTTTCCTCCTAAGGGAAGCCCATCCGAGTTCATTGATGACCTTTGGTTAACAGGCAAAAGGTCTCTTTATTTAGACAGGACCTTGGACAAATGGCCAGTTAAAAGTAACTTTGTAGCTTTTAACAGGCCTTAACTGGTTGCTGCTCCGTTTTAGTGTGAAATATTATATGAGACTGTTTTCAGAGTCTTTGATGTGTTGCTTAACATTGTTCTTGTTTTATTGCATTCCCTTTTTATTTTTTCTGAGCTGCATTCAGCATTAGTTCCATTCAGAGAAGAATTATTGAAACGAATGGGCATAACTAAGTAAGGTCCTTTTGTTTCAGTGGGTCTGCTCTGAGTAGTACCAATGTTGAATACAACCCATTAGTTACACACACACACACACACACACACACACCTGGTGCTGGTGCTAATGTAAAAGAGATGTGTGTTATGAGTCCCAAAGTGTTGCAGGCTCAGTCATGGAGTGGCTGCTGGAGACGGACAAGGAAGGAGGAGAAGAGTTTTTGTGGTCTGAGTGGGAACCAGGAGACTGTGGCCCTGCAGAAGTTGTTAGACTCCAGCTCCAATAAGCCCCAGTCACCATTGGTTAATGAATGAGAGATGGTGATAGTTGAGGTTCAGCATCACGTGGGGAGCCACTGCTTGCCCACCCCTAATTTATTCTCTCTTGCATTTCCAAGGTGGGAGTCCTTAACTGCAGCAGCCAAAGTCCAACTGCGGCAAAACTCACTTTTAGAAAACAGCAGGGTGCAAATTGTCTGTCTAGAGGTGGGAAGCATCTGCTTTTGTCCCCCCCCCTTTTTTAGTAGTGATCCAACAAGATAACACATGTCATTTAGCTATTCCAGACTTGTAAACAATGTGGTTCAAATCATTAAGATACAGGTTATTAAAAATTTATCTTCCCTGCCGGCAAATGCAGACTGATTTGGAATTCCTATGTTTTGTGTCCTGTTTCTGAACAGATTAAAGGTGTTGTTGTTGTTTTGAGTCATAAAGTCTCCTCCGCCTCACATTTCTCCTTCAAGCACTTTCTCTCCATCCATAGCATTCCTTCTTGCATTCAGAGCTTCTGTGCTGACAACAGCCTCATCTCTCGGTTCTTGATCTGTTTGTCTCCTTTTGATTCCCTCTTGTCTCTTCATCTCCCTTTACTGGGTGTCTGCACTGTCACAGAGCCAGAACTCACTCACTCACCTTTCATTATATATTTATTGTTGCATTTATATTCCACGTTCCTCCCTCCCCCTTCCCCCACAGCCTCTGGAGGTCAAGGTGGTGCACATGGTTCTCCCCCTCCTCATTTAATCCCCACAATAGGTGTCAACTCCCTTGGGCCTTAGGTGTCCGGCACCCACAAAATTCCCCACGAAGGGGCCGGGCAGCCACAAATTTTGGTGCCAGGGATGCATGGCACCCACAGCCCTGGGCACCCATGGTTGCAGGGCCAAGCTTGCACTCCTGACACCCAGTGAACTTCACGGTTGAGTTGAGATTCGAAACCTGGTCTCTGGGGTCCTAGTTCAACACTCGAATTGCTATGTCACACTGGTTCCTTTCTTCTGGGGTTCCTTCCACCTATTCTTTCCTCACTTCTCTTGTGTGGAGGAAGCCAGAAATAACATGGCAAAACAAAGGGGTGAAAGGAAAACGGGGGGGGGGAGCATCCTGGTCCATTCAAATTGAAATCAAGACCACATTTGTCAAAAGATGTTGGCTTATAGCCAACTAAGTTTCAATCTTAATAAGGTAAAGGTAAAGGGACCCCTGACCATTAGGTCCAGTCGTGGCCGACTCTGGGGTTGCGCGCTCATCTCACATTATTGGCCGAGGGAGCCGGCGTATAGCTTCCAGGTCATGTGGCCAGCATGACAAAGCCGCTTCTGGCAAACCAGAGCAGCACATGGAAACGCCGTTTACCTTCCTGCTGTAGCGGTTCCTATTTATCTACTTGCATTTTGATGTGCTTTCGAACTGCTAGGTTGGCAGGAGCTGGGACCAAGCAACGGGAGCTCACCCCGTCACAGGGATTCGAACCGCCGACCTTCTGATCAGCAAGCCCTAGGCTCAGTGGTTTAACCACAGCGCCACCTGAGTCCCTTCAATCTTAATAGACCCACTGAATTAATGTGTTTAAATCAGTCATTACCATTACTTAAAAGATGTCTACTCTGATTAGAACTAGCATTGGAAACAATCTATTGTTTCTTGAGATTCCTTCCTCTTTCCCTGGTAAAAAGGGCACTTTGTGAAATTTTATGCACACACACCCTTGCAATTTCCCACTCACCAAAATATTAGGAATTTGCCTTATGCTCTACCCATGAACTATGGCTCTTCTTCCATTGATCTATGGATATTCTGGAATGAAGCTATCCCAGCGCATAGTAGAAGGTGCTAAATGGTTGGCAGTTGCTCTGTACTTTGACTGTGCTACTAGCCCTGAGAAGTCATTGGAGAATTTCTACTTCCCCCAATGAAATGTGCAACATATAGTTTGACCCTGCTATTCTCCTGCTTCTTGTTCCCAGTCTCAACTTCCGGCTTATCCTCAGCCCATTACATTTTCCAGCAAACAGAGGGAGCCATTTCCCTAATCTAGCCAGCACTGAAGCATTCTGAACAGTTCCAAGCCATTTTTTTTAAAAAAATGTTCTGTTTCTAGGGAGTTTTCCCCCCTCCCCTTGTGGATTCCCTGCAGGATTCCATAATGGGGAATCGTTAGATTCAGAATTAAAATATCCTCAAAGAGGGGCATTAGGCAGAGAAAGGCTGGCCTCCGACCTCCTTTGCAAAGCATGTTCTCTTTTCATAATTAGCCACATTCCTGCCCAGCTAAATGCAAAGTTTGCTGGGTTGTAGCGGGGAGGTGGAACACGTCTGCTCCACAGCAGAGGGTGCTGGCACCCTGGGGAACAAAGAGACGTGGCTAAGCCCCGCAAGCTGCTTTAGAGAACTCTCTATCCTCCATCCAGGCAAGCAAAAGGCATTGTCAGAGTTCAAGGATGCGTTTTCCAAGCAGGCAAATTGCATCCAAGGAGAGAGCAAAGCAAGGTCATTGAGGAGTGTGGCTCGGGGATAAGGAGTGATATTCCCAAGGGTCAGATAGAGATGCTTTTTGGTGGGGGGTGCTTTTGGCCCTGGGCTCCAGGTTCCCCACCCCTGGTGTATGCAGTTATTTCTATTGTTTCCTGTAGCTGACCTTAGCTTCCCAAAGACCTGGTTGACTTTGAGAGGAGATTGGCCAATTTTTGTGGTCCTGCAGAAAGTTATGCCATTGGCAAAGTGTCAGTATGAGGCTATAAAAGTAGCCTTCTAATCTTTCCAGGATATTGAAAAGACAGAAAGAAATAGGAGGATGGGTAGCTAGGGATGTCAAATAACATGAGAGAAGACTACTGCAAGACTTTTGCTTTAGGCAAAACCCCCAGGTCTTCTCTCCAGGTGAGACTTTGCAAATTCAATTGATGTCTGGCCATTCAGTCAATTGCAGGTTTCTTTCTGCATTAGTATGCATTGGCATGGACCATCTTTGCTTTTAACTGGGGTGGGGGAGGACAGACATTTCCCCTCATTATGAGAAAACCTGCCCCCCAAACAAAAGGATGAGCTGTGCCAGCTCAGAAATATGGGGGAGAGTGGCAGGTGTCTTTTCAAAAGCATGCATATGCTGTGGTGTCCTTTTGGTTGTCAGGGGCCCGGGGCAGCAGATGCCAGTCAATGCCTGTAGACCAGAGGTGGCTACTCTGTGGATCTCCAGATGTTAGGCCAATGGACACTATCAGCCCTTGCCAATATGACCCATGGTCAGGGAAGATGGGATTTGTCATTCAGCAACATCTGAAGGGCCATAACTTCCCCAACCCTGGTGTAGTCAGTACTAAGATAGCTAGAGCAATATTCTTGATACATAGGAACTCAAGCGGTGCATGAGATTCAACTGAAATCAGAATCTTGAACCCAACTGGACTCATTCAAGGTGTATTCAGAGATGAGGAATATTGCATGCTAGGGCTTCTGTCCTGTTTTCTAACATTCCTTTCACACTGCAGCACCTGTTGAAATATGGATCTGTCAGAGCTATTGGCATGTCATGCTAAATTTCATTCACACCAGTGGGTGCAATGTGGCATGACAATGAATGTCATTGGACAATGTCACTTCTCCCACACCCTTTCTGCACACGCCTGCTTCTGTTTGACCCCCACAACTCACCCATGAAAATGTTAGGAAATAACTGTACACCTGAAAAGCTTCCCAAATTTTGTCACTTTATACATGCAACTAAGGGGACTGCAAACAGATTTTGGCTGGAATCAGATAACATGGAAATGAGTGCTAAACATGCACCGTATTCCACCGTTTTCCAGAAGTGGCTTTTATATCATGTGAAATTTCAAAAATAACTCAGAAATTTAGAGAAATGTCATGAACGGCAGCATGAATGTGGCCTTGGGGAGATCTGGGCTTTGGGGTGAGTCTAGTGGAGACAACTCTGAATTGGATCAGGCTGCCTAGAGTGATCCAGGGATGTGAGGGGGCAGGACATACAGTTGAAAGGAGCAGCAGCCCCTCCTGCAGAGTATTTTCTGCAGAGAACATGCTGGGGAGCAGACAAACCCAACAGGGGGTTGGTCTAGATGACTCTTATGTACCTTCCAACTCTACAATTCTGTGATTCCAGCTGGTGAGTGGAAGGTGCAATCCTGCTGGCTGCAGGGTACTCTTCCACAAGGGCCTCCTTCTGCAGGGAAGATACTTGCAAAGAAGCACCCCACAGGATTGAACCCTCCTGCTCACAGAGAATTTCAGAGTGTATCTCTGACACTGCATCTCCTTGTTCCCCCATCACCCTCCCAAACATATGTTTAAGTAAGGTCCTCCCTTGATTCGGGACCATATCTGAGTCAGGTTGGTTGCTCCCTAGGTTGGTTCAGAGTGGGGTGGTGAGCTGTGCACAGCCTAATAGCAAGCGTCCAACACGGAGTCAGAACATAGACCCAATTCACTTGGTATGATTTACACCAGGGCTGAGGTCCACCAGTTCCTGGATCTCAAAATTTCAGAATTGACCACTGCATAATTGACGGTGCTCAGGCCATCACTTCAGAACCAGAACCAGCTTTGAGTTCCCCAAAAACTCACTGTTTCTAGAAGACATCCCCTTGCTCCACAGTGTGATAAAGAATTCCCCCAGTTTCTGAGC
Source organism: Zootoca vivipara (assembly GCF_963506605.1). Lineage (NCBI taxonomy): Eukaryota > Metazoa > Chordata > Lepidosauria > Squamata > Lacertidae > Zootoca > Zootoca vivipara. The sequence continues at coordinate 76,973,392 of NC_083281.1, forward strand.
TTCTAAAGTCACAGACACCCAATCCTAGCAGATACAATTGATGGTGGGGTGATGGCTAGGGATGGATGCTTCTGAATTTCCCCTTGTCCCAAAGTCTCCAGGCCAGAGCAGGGAAATCACAAACCAGGGAATCATTAAAACCCACACCATGTAATATTTATACTGGTGTCTTAAGTACACTAATGATATGATGAAATACTTGCAGTCTTCTTAATGGAAAGAAAGAGGCAAACAAGGTTTCCTTGGCTGAGCTGGTTCCTTTTCTTTGCTCATTGCTTTTTCCAAGCCATATTTGCTGAAGGATTGCAGTAACCCCCTACTTTCTTAGAATCCTAGAATTGTAGAGTTGGAAGGAGAAATGAGGGTCATCATGCCCAGCCACCTGCAATGCAGGAAGTTCAACACCCAGTGCTTGAAAGGTTGAAAGAGCAAGAAAGAAGGGGCTTTCACAACTGCAGGCAGAACCAGAGATGGATATCTGGTTACGTCAAAAGGTGAGCAGAATCCCACAGTCAGAATGGCCCTTTCCTGTCACCCCCAGTCTGCTCACCCCCCCACCCCCACCCCACCGGAAATGCTGATGACTAAGTGTACATAGCATGGTAATGTATGAATTGACAAAGAATTGGAAGAGCATTTTTTAAAATTAATCTTTATTGAAATTTCAAACAAAATCATACAAATAAAATGGATACAGACAATAAAATATGTAGGCAAAACAAACAAATCATACATACCTATTTTTGCATAAATCTACCAACAAATATCAAAATCATATATTTAAATCAAATAAGCCTGTATTAATGTTAATGGCTTTTATTAATTTTAGGTAGATTATTCACATCGACTTCCACTCGTCACCCTCCTGGGCTGATGAATTTACTTCTTTTTGGACTGCTTTCTATTAATTTTCATCTTGGGATCTTTACAGAATATTTGACGTAAGTCCAAGCCTTTTCAAATAATCTGCGAATTTTCCCCAATTATTTGTAAGCTTTTGAATACTGCCCCCTCTAATAGAATTTGTTAATTAATTTGTTAAGAATTGTTAATTTGTTAAGAATTGGAAAAGCATTACTGGAGTGGGGAAATAGATTTGCATGCAATATGCATAGGCTGATTTTTTAAATATATATATACATAAGATTTCTTAGTTTACAAAAATACACACCTTGTCACTTTTCTCAAGTTGTGTAGTGAGATTTGTTTGTGTGTGTGTGTGTGTGTGTGTGTGTGTGTGTTTGGATCAGGTTAGCCAAATTGATTTGTATGCTTTCGGTGGATTCTTCTTGTTGTCTTGTTGGGCTGTGCATGTGATAAAGGGGAACCATACCGGGGTGAAGGCGTCTTCTTCTATTAGTTCTGACAGGATTTACACTGACCAAAAATATTTAAGGCTTGAGAAAAGGCATTCATAAACAGAAAATAAAAAACCTAATTTACTTTGAAATGTCAATTTTTTAATGTGCAATGCTTACGCATTAACAAGATATGGGACAAAGAACATAGACAAAAACAAGTTTGTAAGAAGCAAAAACACACTTCCAAACCTTTCTTAGGCATCTGAAAGCAGCTTTGTCCCCCCTTTAATGGGTCTTGCCCTCAAATGAACTTCCTGAGCTCTCCCAAAGGAGACGAGCAGAAGTTTAAATTGGAATGATAAGGAACTTTCCTAGCCCAAATGCCAGGGAGGTGGTGATCGAGGTAACTCATTTACTCAATGGATTTATAGAGACTTCTGATGGAATTATTTATCATGGCTAACAGTGAAATACAGCCAGCATCCCTTAACAAACTATTGATTTTATCCAAATTCTCAGCTGTGATCTGGAAATAACATTTATTTCGCAGCTGCTTCCAAGCGACAGATTTATTTTGATATTCCAAAACAAAATACTGAACTTGTTTAGATTACAGTTGCGTTCCCTTCCTTTGATCCCCTTTGTCTTTGGTGCAGCCTAACCATGAACTACTTTAAATGTTGTTTCCTCCTATAAATACTATCTCATCTCCATTCATTTTTGTCACCTGCTGGAAACCTTATTTAGATAAATCTTCCCAGAGGGATGATCTCAGACATGCTGCTTACTAATTCTCAGGTTTTTAAAAAAATGTGTGCCTTGCATTGTTCTTTCCTGGAAAACCTTTCATACATTCCTTTGAAATTATTTGGAATACGAAGTGAGTAATGAATCCCATTCAAAATATTCACAGTACTATCTTTACCAACTAATCAGAGAGATTTCCTCTAAACTCCTTATCTAAGAACAGGAGAGGAGCCTTGCAGCATCCGGCCAGTGGCCCATCCAGTCCAAGCATCCTGTTCTCACAGAGGCCAATCAGAAGCCTGTGGGAAACCAGAAAGCAGGATCCGAGCACAACAACACTCTCCTCTTTCTGCGGTTCACAGCAACTGCTATTCAGAAGCATTATTGCATCTGACCCTAGAGGCAGAGCATAACCATTGTGACCAGTAGCCATCAATAGCCATGTCCTACATAAATTTGTCCAGTTCTCTTTTCAAGCCATCCAAGTCAGTGACCATCTTTGCCTCCCACGATGCAGTGTGTCATTCAAGGGAGGTCCTCATCTTCCCAAGTTACATTGCCCTGTTACAAAAGTTGCCTTGAAGCAACGCAGGGGCTTCCTCAACTTTCAAGGAGTTTTGTGATCATTGCTATGAAAAACTTTGTCCATAAACTGCAGGAAATGAGACTGGGTTGACTGGGGAAATGTGCAGAGCTCAAGAACGGATGGGGAGATTTTGGAGGTGGTGGTGTCTTCCAGTTTGACAGACAGGTTTAGCTTTTAACCACGGTAAACAATTTCTCCAGGGTACTCCAATCGGAGTGGTTTGAAGGGAGTGGTTCAAAACTACACTTTCTCTGTGGGCAAGAGATTTCCATTGTATTCCAAAAATCCCCCTGGGGGACAGCAACCCCTCCTCAACCAAGGACCCTTGGGGTAGCTAGGTCTTAGTTGGAGTGGTAACATTCACTCCCCTCCCCATTCCAGTCTTTCCTGGGAATATCTTCTATTTCCCCAACACCATCCCCACCTATGTAAGTCAATGGAGAGAGATCTCCTGGGGATAGAGTCTGTATCCCCAGAATCCATGGTCGGAAGAAGTCCACGACAACCAATAACTCTTGGGGTAACAGCGCCTTTGCTTGGGGATGATATTTTACCCACCTCAGACTTCCCTATAGATTTATGCTATCCTTCCAACCCACTCCTTTCCCCTATGCAGGTCAATGGAGAGAATATTCTCTCTCAGGGAGAAGAGGTTGCTCCCCCCCAAAATCAATGGGGTGCAGAAACTCGCTCCACCACTGTGGTGATTGGTTCCCAGTGGGGCTGGTAGGGAAGAAGGCAGGGAGACCAACAATAGGTGAAGCCAGAACAAATGACCAGCAGAGTCACCCCCTAACTGGTTGTATGCAAGAAGGCAGGAAGAAGGGGGCTGGCTGGGGTTAGATAGCAGTTGTTGGGGTAGCACTCCATTCACCCCAGTTGGAGCAGCCTCCACTGGGTATACAGACTAATAAAGTTCTGGTGCTGACAGTTAAAAAACAAAGTGAAAAGGGCATATATGGAGTTGGGGGAAGAATCATAAGATTGAATTGGGCTTATAGCCAAGAATAAATCCACCCCATCTTTGCATACTTTCTTCTAGGCAAATAATAATAAGGCGGGCTGTTTACATATCCCATCTTGCAAGATTCAGACTTGCACAAGATGGCATCGTTTGAATTCCTGAACAAGAAGGCAAAGGCTTCTGTGGCTGAAATGAATATATTTTCCTCTAATATCCAAAACATTTTGTTACTGCCCCCACTCCAGAGCCCCTAGCAAAAGCACCCAGCACCCCATGCCTGACCAGTAAATCTTGCCATAGGGCTTAGACACCCCCACCCTCAGAATCCTACCTGGTCAATCCAAACCTGGCTGTTAAGCCTATCAAATTATATCCCCCTGGTTCCTCCTCTTAAATAGAACGGGGAGAAAAAGGAGCGTCAGCAGTGCCTTTGAAGGACCCAGCAGCCGGCCGCCGAGGCAATCAGGGCTGCCTAAATGACAAGGCGATGCCTTCCAAATTGAGCCGACGTGAGGAGTGAGATGCAACTTGGTATCGATCAAGCTGCCAAGGTCACTTGGAGGGAAGGAGGAAACCCGTCGGGAAGCACGTGGCCACTATCATCTCCAGCCAGGGCTGACTTCCAACTGCTCCTGTGACCCAGTTACTGCCGGAGCTTGAGGTTGCAAAACATGAAATGAAATAAAAGCAAGGAGGGGGGGGGGATCCTGCCGTTCGCTTGAAACTTGGCTCAGAGGAAAAGCAGCCCTCTGGCATAGAATCAGTCTGAGGCAGTGTAGACAGTGTGCCATACATTTTAAAACACATTTGTTCCCCCAAAGGATCCTGGGAGTTGTAGTTTACCCCCTCACAGAGCTACCATTCCCAGCACCCTTAGCAATTATTGGCGAGGCGTCGTGTGCTGTAATAAATTTTTATTTTAGATGTGTGCTCTCAATGCATATGCAGTCAGGAGGAAATGACAACACTTCTTGCCTTGCTTCTCCCCAACCTCTGCCATGCCATGACTCTGCCCAATCATTATGCACACCTCCACCATGCCTTGCCTAACATGGTGCCCTTCCGTTGCTTTTGACCACACCTCCCATTATCCTTGATAATTCGCAGTGTTGGCTGGGACTGATGGGAGTCAGAGTCCAAAGCATCTGGGGAGGGGCAGGTTGGGGAAGGTCTGCTTCGCTGTTCCCCTGGGTCTTTCTTCAATCCTGTTCTAAATCCTGCTTTCAGACAATTTCTAAAACTAATTCCTAAACTAGAACATGGCCCAGTTTTGTAGAGGTGTTAGACCCACTGGTTTTCTTCTAGGGCGGAGCTGAAATTTCTCTGGGGTTTCAGGTAGGGGATATTCCTAGCCTTACTTGGAGAGAGAGGTCATCAGGAATTGGACTTGGGACTTACATGCAAAGCAGGTAGAGGGTCTTAACTACTGAGCTATGGCTCATTCCCTTTCTTGCCCTTGCAAGAAAACCACCATTTTCAGAAGCTATCCTTAAATTTGCCAAGATTCATACCATCAGAAGAGGTGGCCTTGACACCCCAAGTTGTAGATGACAGACACACACACACGAGAGAGAGAGAGAGAGAGAGAGAGAGAGAGAGAGAGAGAGAGAGAGAGAGAGAGAACAAAACCTGCAGGACCTATGTTATGGTGTTATGTACTGAGCTGAATCCTAGAACAATAGGATTCAGAAACAGCGGGAGCTACCCAATCCAACTCCAGGTGGAAGTGAATCCGCAACCTGATTGGCCTGCTGGAGCAGCCAATCAGGCGGCTGGCAGAAGTGAATCTGCTACCTGATTGGCCTGTAGGAGCAGCCAATCAGGCTGCAGGCAGAAGTCAATCCACAATATAATTGGCCCACAGGTGTAGCCCTGAAGTAGCCAATCACGCAAGGCCCATTGTGTAAATAATGTATATAAGCAGATGGTTTTGGGAAAAGAGCCATTCTTCTTCTCCTCTTCTCCTTGATGACTATGAGCTGAATAAAGAGCATGAAATTCACTCTCGACTCCGAGTACATTTCAACCTATTTGCCTGTATTTTAGGTAGGCTATATTACTATGGAGGGGCTACCATGCCTGCAAATATCATCCACTTCTGCCAGCATATTCATCCAATTTTCACAGTGGCCAATGAGACACTTATGAGAAGCCCCCAGACAAAGTCGGGGTGCCTAGGTGCCAACTCCCTGAGGACCCACAAAATTCCCCATGAAGGGGCTGGGCACCCACAAATTCTGGTGCCAGGGCCATATATGCTGCACGACACCCACGGCCCTGGGCACCCACGGTTGCAGGGCCAAGCTGGCACTCCTACCAGGGTGCAACAGCACCCTCACCATTTGTAATGCCCAGGAACTGGCATTCAGAGGCATACTGGTTTTGAAAGTGATGGGAGAGTGTAGCCATTGTGGCTAGTAGCCACCAAGAGCTCTATCAGGTTAGGCCCCACCTTGCTGGGCATGCAGTTGCGAGGACTTGCAGGCTCAGAGCTACCCTTCCTGGGCAAATCGCCTTTGTGAGGCACTCCTGTTTCTGGATCCTCATTGAGCATTCACACTCCATGCTGCCTGCTTGCCTGCCTCACGACAGGCTGATGGGAACCAAAGCAGCACACAGAGGTGGAGAGGGTGGGGAGAGGGGAGAGCCGCTTGCCTTTCATGCCCGCTTCTCTCTTCTGCAGTTTCCTTTGCACTCGCCTCCTCCTCCTCCTCCTCGGCTCTCCCCACCCACCCCATCCGCTGCGGTATTACGGGCCCAGTGGGATATGCAACCCATCAAGTTGCTTAAGTATCAAAATAGCAAATTACAAAGACGCAGATTAATAAGAGGGTTTGAAATCTTTCTGATGGGCACTTCGCACACACTCTGTGTGGAATTCCCAAGCATGATGAGAATGTAAATGTTCACTCCCCGGCATGCCAACGTGTCCCAGTTGCCGGATTCAAAAGTTCACACCAGCTCTCCTGGTAACGGTGACAATAAAAATCACTGGGGAAATGGGATGGAAGTCCTCTCTCCTCCTGCTCTCTGGCACCTTAGGAACATGTGAAGTCACCTTCTGCTGAGTTTTCCCCACCCCTGTATCTATGGTTCCGTTTCTTGGAATTAAACTGAGGACCCCACAACGCCCCATGGAAGGTCTCTCCCAGCCCTACCTGGAGGTGCCAGGGAATGAACCCGAGACCTTCTGCATGCCAAGCAGATGCTCAGCCACTGAGCTGTGGCTATGTCTTTACTTCTGCTGACCTAAAGGAGTAGCTTTGCTACCTGGCAAGACTCCTCTAGGGAAGCTGACGATCCAGGAGTGAAAAAAGAAAGCTGAGATATCAGAAATGAGTTCCAGAACTTGGAGCTCAATGGAATAGCCCATAGGGGACGGGTGGGGAACCCGTGACTCTCAATACGTTGTTGGACTCCATCTCCCATCAGCCTCAACTAGCAAGGGTGATGGAAGCAATGGTCCACTAGCACTTCCCACGGCACCCACAAAATATAAGGAAATATCCCCACAAAAATGCACATGTGGAAGGTCACAGGTTGAATCCCTAGCATCTCTAGGGATTTCCAACAGGCTCCCTGTTGGAAATGCAGGAGAGCTGCTGCCAGCCAGTGTAGGCATCACTGAGTTAGAGGAACCAAAGGTCTAACGAGACTAAAGCAGCTTCCTATGGAAAAAAAAACCAAGTGTGGAGTGTATGATCATGTGCTTTCTGGACAAAACAACTCTTTGCCTCTGCTCACAGCTCCCCCTAGAACTGCCTGCGCAAATGGCCTTCATTTACCAATGCAATTCAGGCTGGTCCAGCAAAATTCTGCCCACTCCCCCCACAGCCAAACAATGTCGACCTCGCTCCCCTTTTTGCTTTGCCTTGCATGCCGCAGCAATCTTTCTTGCCTGCCCGCCGCCCAGCCCATGAGTGCATTCAGGTGTTGCTGGAGAATTCGGGTGCTGTGAGATTGTGTTCACTGCTGGGCCAGATGAACAGATAATGCAGCCACCCGACCGTTTGTGCCAGCAACTAATTTAGTGGAAAGGCCCCCCACTAGGATGCATTGGCAGGTTTTGCCACTAAAAGCCCAGCTCCTTGAGTCAGAGGGAAAAAGGCACAGACAGAAGCTGGGACCTTGCCCTGTGCTCAGCTACAGAATGGAAGACCACCAGCCCACAAAAGAACACAGGCCAGGAGCAGAACTCCACAGAAGCAGCCCTGGGAGGGTCAAAGCCACATTGGGAGCAGATGAAAAAACAAAACAAAACTTGTTATCTAGGATATGGGATGGGTAAGTAACAGCTTTGTTTTCCTTGCATGCATGTTTTCTATTCTCTGGAATTTTTCCTAGTTTCAGCACCCTGTGTGTGGAAACATACAGGCAGGGCAGCCTTGGGATTTCTCAGGCCATTCCATTCCAGCTTGTCATGTGACTGGTCACAGAAGTCACATGGCTGTTTCTTGCAGCAGTGCAGTTAGGCAGTTTTAGCCTCTGGACTTACGGGTTGGGGGACTACCCTCTTGAGATGCCTTTGGGTTGTATCCAACTAAACTCTGTGCAGAGTTTAGTCCCACTGAAATTATTGGGCTTAAGTGAGTCACAGAACATGTGCAGAGGAAGGAGACCAAGAAGATCGAGTGCCTGGAAACCAAGACTTATGAGGAATGCTTGAAGGAGTTGGGTATGTTTAGCCTGGAGAAGAGAAGATTGAGATTTGATATGACAGCCATCTTCAAATACTTGAAAGGGCGTCCCAGGGAAGATAGAGCAAGCTTGTATCCTGCTGCTACAGAGGGCAGGACTTGAACCAATGGATTCAAATAACAAGAAAGAAGATTCCGATGAAACATTTGGAAGAACTTTCTGATGGTAGGAGCTGTTTGATGGTGGAACGGACTACCTCAGAAGGTGGTGGGACTTCCTTCACAGGAGGTTTCGAAGTAGAGGTCGGATGGGCATCTATCAGGGATCCTTAACTGTGATTCCTGGACTGCTGAGGGTTGGATTAGATTATTCTTGGGGTTCCTTCCAACTATACAACTCTATGACTCCATGAACTTAGTCGAATACAACCCAGGGATCCCAAGATGTTGATGTCCTCCTAAGAAACCAACCTATCCATGAGGCCATGGGAAATGCCTCTTGGTTTGTGTTGGCTTGGAACAGGTAAATGACATCTGCATGCACAAAGCTTCCCCAGCTCACAGCAGGCTTGTCCAGCAGAGACAGGAATCAGGGAGATGGGAAAGGTTTATTATACCTGCGATTAGGGAAGTGTTTGACAACTGCTCGCTGTAAGCTGATCAGAGGGAAGGAAGCGAGCGTTGCTCTGCATGCTGATGAGGCTTTGATGGAAGCAAGCAGGTGAGAGCAGGAACAGCAGCAAGATTGTGGGGCCCCACCCCCTTCGCACTCACCATTTTCCCGGCCTCCCTTCACCACCACCCATGACATTTGTCTTTCAGTTTTCTGCCTATTTGCTGCAGGATGCATTCAAATAATCACATGGAAGGAAAATGCACCTTGGTCAGCCGCCACCCAATGTTTCATAAAGCAGTAACATGTTGAGAATCTAGCAAGAAACACAAGTGCTGAGTTATTATAGCTAGCCGTCAATCATAGATTTGTAGGGTTGGAAGGTACCCCAAGGCTTGGACAATGCAGAAATCGCAACTAAAGAAATACCGATCAAGCTTGATTTGGGAGTAGGGATGGGTGAATCTGTCTATTTTGGTTTCTCTCAGTTTCTCCTATCTTAAAACCGGTTCTCCATGTTTCCTCATCCATTTGTGATTTTTTTTTTAAAAAAAAGTATTCTCGTGGAAATTCATCATCATTTTGGTGTGAACTAATATAAACTTTTCATATGTATCCGTTGCTTAAAATATTGGTATTGCTCAGTTAACACATGGTCATTTGCCTCACACGTCGTGGGAATGTCAGGTGGCTTGTAATTTTTGGAAGCAAATAAGATAAGCAGTAATAGCAAGGACAGAGTTCACACTGAGACTTATTCCACTCTTTGTTTTGTTCTATGCAATCAAGGAGAATCTCTAGTAATCCTACAGAACAGCCATGTTAACAGCTACAAAGGTTGCCTGGATAGACAGGTGGAAATGCTGACAAGTCCCATCTATATGGGACTGAAGATTTGGAGCTGGCATTAATGTGTAAGTTGGACTGGAACCGATTCACAGAGAAACAGCAGTCTTCAAAAGGTTAATTTTGCAGAGAGATAGACTCGCTTTGTTAATTACGGCAATGTAAATTACAGAAATATAAGGCCTGGAAGGGTTTTCTTTTTTCTTTTTCCTTTCTGGTAAACAATGGATTATTTTGTTTGTCATCCTGAATAATAATAAAAGTGCTCGGGGCAAGAAAAAGAATCTTAAAGTAATTATATGTATGTACACATCAAGATTGCTTTTGTCCTTATCATTGTGTACATGAGCTGGGATAGAGCAGAGCAGGAAAAATTGATGCGAGCGAAATAAAAAGAAGAAGAATAAAAGTGGATGGCCTCCAATTCCATAGTATTATTTATTTATTTATTTATTTATTTATTTATTTATTTATTTATTTATTTATTTATTTGGGTTAAAATATACTTTATTGGAATTATAATCATTGATCAAACAAAAAACAGACATATCAATTATTATTCCAAACAATACATACAGAATCCAGATCCTACACAATTTGCCCCCCTCTCCCCTTCCCTCCCCCCTCTGACTTCCCTCCAATACCTTATCAACTTCTGTCCGAAAGCATTATTTCAATATGCATTTCATATTCTCATCTGTTATTTTGTACCCTTTTATACCTTTTTGTCTAATCCTCATACTTTCCTTCTACCTTCTATCATATCCCTTAATCTAGGCACGCAAGCATATCATCTTTCGAGCAGTATTTTGCCAAATAGACTTCGTAACATTTCCAATCGTTTTTCAAATTTTGCTTCGATTGATTCCTTATTATTGCCGTTAGTTTTGCCATCAATAGGTATTCATTTAGAAGAGTGAAATGCAGGGCATAGCAAACCAAAAAACCTTTAATTCATTGCAGTTTTATTACTTGGTTTAAATTGGGCTACAAGTTGCCTCAAAGCACCCTATGCTGTGCAGATAACTCCAGTCCTGTCACCTGATCTTACACTATAGGGAGGGAATGTTTTTTTCAGCCTGGGGGCCTTATTCCCTTCCTGGCAATGTCCTGAGGGCCGCATGTCAGTTGTGGTTGGGGTCAGAGGCTAACGTAGGCAGAGTGGCAAATATATCTTCCATCCAGGCGAGCAAGTGGCATTGTCAGAGTTCAAGGGCAAAGTCCAGCCAGGCAAAAACACTCAAGGAGGCGTCCAAATAAGCCAAGGAAGTCTTGTGTGGGGAAAACTCCTGAGGGCCAGATAGGGGGGCTTGGAGGGCCACATTTGTTCCTTGAGCCTGGGATTCCTCTATCCTGCTATGAAAGGGGGAGCAGGCTAGTTTCCCATTACAGTGGTACCTCGGTTTATGAACACAATTGGTTCCGGAAGTCTGTTCATAAACTGAAGCGTTCATAAACTGAAGCGAACTTTCCCATTGAAAGTAATGGAAAGTGGATTAATCCGTTCCAGACGGGTCCGCGAAGTACTTAAACTGAAGCGTTCATAAACTGAGACATGGGTGTAATTGGTTCCGGAAGTCTGTTCATAAACTGAAGCGTTCATAAACTGAAGCGAACTTTCCCATTAAAAGTAATGGAAAGTGAATTAATCCGTTCCAGATGGGTCCGCGGCGTTCATAAACCGAAAATTCATAAACCGAGGTGTTCATAAACCGAGGTTCCACTGTAAAAAGAAAATTAGTATAGTGCCTGTATAGTTTGCCTAGTATGTCTGGTTCTGCTAATGCTAGAAACTTACTCTTTAATTAAAACGAAAGCTGGAAACTGTGGATTATGTCTGATCTGCGATAGCAGCTGGCTCTCACTTCCCTGAGGAAACCCATATGCTTTTGGCTTGCCCATAGGAGGTAGGGCTGGAGGGCTAGCATCACTGGGCATCCTGGGGATGCCAAGCTTTCACACAGAGCTGTCCCAGGTACCGGGGAAGAGGGGGGGGGAATCTCGCCCATTTATGCAGCTCTCTCCTTTGCCGGGGATGTGACAGGTACCTGCCTAGCGCCCCATTGCTATTCCTTGCACATCCTACATTTCTGCAACTTCAGCAGCCTCGCCTGAAAAAAGCGCCAGCGTTTTCTCCACCTTTTCAAATCCAGCTTCCAAGAGTCTGTGATCTGCTCCCACAAGAAAATACCCCCCCCCCCTTCTCTCTCCTTCTTTATTATTACAGCAGGCAACCTCTCTTGGGTTCAAGTGGGTTCTTCAAGATTGTGATTCAATTTGCAGGTCCAGAAGGAGTCTGAACAAGGACCAAACACACTAGGTTGTATCCAGCTAATAGGACTCTGCACCACCCAAATTCCCAGATCAACCTAGACTGGTTTGGTGTTCTCAGGCCACCCCAAGGGTCCTCCAGTTGTCTCTTTTATTGTGCAATCATGATTTGGAGAGCAGCTTGTGATGGTATCACGGCGGTTAGATGTGACCTTGCTTTCAATGCTGTTTTTACCTGCAAAAGTTTCAGGGTGGTCACATGGCTCCATTTCCAAAGTGTCTGGTAGCTTCCTGCTGAAATCTTGTAACTTTTTTATACTGCCAGTGTTCTTGGTGAGGTGTGTGTGCACCTGTCCTGTATTCACTGGCCCAAGAGTGGCAATAATGCAGTGACACTGGGGGAGCGTTGCAGAACAGCTAACAAAGCAGAATGGTGTGGATGGCCCAGGATAACTCCACCACTATTGTGTCAAGGACATGTTGCAGAATAAAACCACCAGTCTGAAGGGGCCCCAAATCGTACATGAATGGCACTGGCACTCTTCCTCCTATCAATTATCAAAACCTCCTATACAGAGCCATCTTAAGTATATTTGGCGCCCTGGTGCGGCGGATCCCTCCGGCACCCCCGCCCTGCCCCGTTTCGCAGCGCGGCGGGCGGGCGGAGCTGCGTGGCTGAAGCTGCGCAGGCAGGCGCAGCTCCGCGGTGGGTGGGCAGGCGCCCTGGTGCCCTGCGCCACCCAGCCTGGCTGTAGGGCCGGCCCTGCTCCTATATCCAGGGCTGTTGTAAAATGCTCCTGGCCCACCCCTGATTTACCACTCTCTTCACGCACAGATAATTTGCGATTCACAGTTCATCTCCGACATGCAGTGCTATCTGAGCCATGGAAGAATCCCACTTCTTCTACCCATCTGCTCCTGCCATCAGCTTGAAGCGTTGAAGGGTAGGAGTTGAACGGGGTAAGACAAAGGCATAGTTCCTTGTGGTGTTCACACTCATCTCAGCATTGCCGCTCTTCAGAGGTTTGGCAGTTGTTGTTTTTTGTATGTAATGCTTGAAAAATCTGCACAAGCCGTCTGACCAGAGATGACAGGGGACAAAAGAAAGTAGGACTTTACACCAGGGGGAAATGATGCCTCTATTATCCACCCACCCCCTTCAGCTGTCATCTCTCCAGTCTGAGGAAGGTGAAAGCTGTCATCCCTCTTCTAGCAAAAGGAAATAGATGAAATGGGGCAGGGGGAGATCCTAGCTCAGTGGTGGAGCATCTGCTTTGAATGCAGAAGGTCCATGATTCAATCCCTGGTGCCTTCAGCTAGGGCTGGGGAAAGTTCCTATCTGAAATCTTGAGGAGCCACTGTTGTTGATCCCAGCAGACACGGAGAGGGAAATCTTTTCTGGCTGGCAGGCCAGGTCCATGCCTCCTCACTCCTGGAGGGCCAAATTTGTCGTGTGGGTGATGCCACCAGTCAATTGGTGTCATAGCTCTTTGAAGCACTGTCTCTTTTAACCTCCAGTGTGCACAGTTTGTGAGAGCTGTGTCCCTTCTCTTACAGCAGTGGTGGCTATCCTGTGGATCTACAAATGCTATTGGATTCCAACTCTCATCATCCCTGACTTTTGGCCATACTGGATGGAGATGTCCAGGGATGGAGCCCATCAACATCTGGAGGGCCACAGGTTCCCTATCCCTGGACTCAATGGGCCCTTGTCCTGGCCCAGCAGGGCTTTCCCGACATCCCTATCACCTGCCACATCCATTCATCGTATTCTCCGACTAGCCGAGGATCGTTTGCACAGCAACACGGCGCTCTCGTTTGGTCACAAATAGCCTGGCAGCCTCGTCGTTTGCAAAGGGAGCGAGGGAAATCTTGAAAAGCAAATGAACGTATGTTTTATGCTTTTTAAGATGTCGAGCAGAGTACAAAAGTTCATCTTTAATAGGAGGGCAACACTGAATGCTTAGAGCTTCAGTTTGACACAGATAGGGAGCTCTAACGCCTTTGAAGTTGCTTCTGATTTTTCATGCTGCCTGAAGTAACTTTCTTATTTATGCGGCATCAGGGAGATGGTCCCTGGCTGCCTAGCTCTCTTTTTCCAGCGCTGGCTCTGAAGCTGAATGCCCGGCTGCAACCCCCACACTTTAAAAAGCTATTAGACAGTGTCTTGCTCTTCTGGGGCTTCTAGCCCTGCAATCCATATACTTCCCTGTGTGTTTTTTTTTCACCCCCTCTGTAAAATTATTCCTGCTAAGTCCAATGTAGTGTTACAATCTTCATAGGAAAAAGTGCCCAGGAGTTTTCTCATTGCAGTGAAAGGTGCATCATTCAGATTTGTTTGAAAAACCATTGTGACCGTCTTTGTAGAGAAGGACTTGAAGGGGTTTGCGTTTCATAGAACCACAGGATTGTGAGTTGGAAGGGACCCCAAGGGTCATCTAGTCCAACCCCCTGCAATGCAGGCATCTCAGCTAAAGCATCCGTGACAGATGACTACCCAACCTCTGCTTTAAAAACCTGCAAGGAAGGAGAATCCACAACCTCCCGAGTTCTTCCTGATGTTTAGTTGGAATCTCCTTTGTTGTAATTTGAAGCCATTGGTTCGAGTCCTACCCTCCAGAGCGGGAGGAAACAAGCTTGTTCCCTCTTCCATGTGACAACCCTTGAGAGAGTTGAACTGCTGAACTCAGTTTCCTTGGAGTCAAACAAGATTTCATATTTCATATTTTCCATTATTTCATATTTTCCATTATTAATTACTTAGATAGGGTCATCAGTTCTGGCACAGTTTTCTTTACTGTTCTGGTCACCTCGCCTCAAAAAGGATATTGCAGAGTTGGGAGAAATTCAGAAATGGGCAACTGAAAAGATCAAGGCATTGGAGCAACTCTCCCTAGTTTCTCCTAGGTTACAACAGTTGGGGCTTTTTAGCTTGGAAGAAGGGTAATTTGATGTGGGACACTGCAAAGGTGTATAGGATTATGCACAAGGTGGAAAGAGGGGATAGAGAAACATTTCTCTCTCAGACAATATCAGAACTCTGCTATAGCTAACATCACTTGCTGTGTATGTTTCTGAGCACAATTCAAAGTGTTGGTGTGGCCTTTAAATCCCTAAATGTCCTCAGTCCAGTATACCTGAAGGTGCGTCTCCACCCCCATCATTCAGCCCAGGCACTGAGGTCCAGCTCCAAGGGCCTTCTGGTGGTTCCCTCACTGCGAGAAGTGAGTTTACAGGGAACCAGGCAGAGGGTCTTCTGGGTAGTGGTGCCCGCCCTGTGTAATGCCCTCCAACTAGATGTCAAGGATATAAACAACTATCTGACTTTAAGAGGGCATCTGAAGGCAGCCCTGTTTTGGGAAGTTTTTTATGTTTCATGCTTTACCGTGTTTTTAATATTCTGTTGGGAGCCGCCCAGAGTGGCTGGGCAAACCCAGCCAGATGCACGGGGTATAAATTTATTATTATTATTATTATTATTATTATTATTATTATTATTATTCAGGTCAGATGAAAGGAAGCAGTTTTTACACACACACACACACACACACACACACACACACACACACACACACACAGATAAGCTATGGAATTTGCTTCCACCAAAGATAGAGATGGACACCAACTTGGATGGCTTTAAAAGAGAATCAAGCAACTTTTCGAAGGAGAAGGCTAGCCGTGTCTAAGGTGTCTATGCTCTTCAAGAGACATTGAGGGGATGTCTCTGAATGGCAGTTGCTGAGAACCACAGGAGGGGAGAGTGCTGCTGTGCTCAGGTCCTGCTTGCAGTCGTCCCAGAGGCATCTGTGAGAACGAGATGCTGGGTTACATGACCTGTTACATGACCTGTTACATGACCTCTTCTTACGTGGGAGAACATGGCATTCTCCAGCGGCTTGGGTGCAGTGGAAGAGCAAAAACAAAACAAAACCTGCCCTGGAAACTTTTTTCCTGGGGCAATTAAGCTCAATTAATGTTGAAAGAAGCATCCTTGCCAGTTCAGACTGGGAGATGAAGGAAGTCCCTTGGCTTTAAAACAGGAGGACTGGAAGGAGTTGAGATCAACACTTATGCTTCTTCTTAAATGGGTTAAATTATATTGAGTTGTATCTAGGGGCAGATCATCCCATTTAAAAGGGGAGTGCTGCCTTGCCTTGTCACTGCTGCTGTTCCTGCCCCCTCTTCCTGCTCCTGCTGCCACCTGCTCTACTGCCCCCATGCAACCTGCTGCTTCTGCTGTTGATGGAGAAGCACCACCGCCAACGGCACCAATTCCAAGCAAAACCAAGCTGATTTGGGGTGAGATCTTGCTCAAAATGGATGTGGTCTTGCCGCAAATCAGCACCGCTTCTCCGCCACTGGTGGATGTGGTGGGGCAAGCGGGGCACCCACGGGTGTGCCATCTGAGAGGCTTCTGTCACCCGAGGGAGCAGCTTCACCCTGCCTAATGACTGAGCCTGCTCTGGTTGTATCCAAAGCACAGAGCAAGGTTCCCTAGCCTATGCCCCAGTGAAGGAGTTGGCACGGCTACTCTGCTAAATAGTCTCCAGAGGGGCTTGGAATTCTCAAACAGTTTATAGGGGGAGGGAGCTCAGATAATTCTTCACAAACTTCTTTTCTGAGAAATTTGGGCTGTGCCCTAGCTGATTCCTTTCAGGGCGCCAGCCTGCTCTTTCCTGTAAGTATACAAGCCACTTTCTGCCTGGCTACCTGGCCAGGTGAGCAGACTGTTCTGCACAGAGCCTCCCAGTTGCTAAGGCAACAAGGACTGAAGTTTTTCACGTTGCCATGCTGAACTGCAAAGCAGGGAGGTTCAGCTGGGGAAGGGGAGGAATCTGTTTGGTCTGCTTTTTTCAGTGGACCAACCCAATTTGATGTTCCCAAAGGTGTTTGTGGATCAGAATGCAACTGTAATTCGGGTGACACACTTCCTGTGATTTTGCAGTGCAGTTTTGTTTCCAAAGTGTGTGCACAGTAAATCCATATTTTATGTTAAAAATGCATGATATGGTGTGTATGGAACACATTGCAAAGCATTACAAAAAAAAATGCGTATTTTATGGAAGAGTGTGTGCAAAATGCATAACATTTGCAAGGTGTGTGTGTGTGTGTGTGTGTGTGTGTGTGTGTGTGTGTGTTCTTTCAGAAAGTCCACCCAAAACAGGACTGGTGTATGACTGAGTACCAGACAAACTGACATGGAATAGACTTAGGCTTTTCCAATCCTCTTGTTATCCCATTTGCCTTTGGCTCCAGGGAAATTCCATATTAAGACAAAACCACTTATTTCATTTCCATTCACTGTCATGGAACCCCTCAAATCCACCAGGAATTGTTATAATTTTGCAGCCCCAGATGCAGAAGGAGGAGGGAGCTGATGGGGGCAGGGACAAGAGCACTCTGGGATGGAGAAGAGAGATCCACCCCTTGTGACTCCAGATGTCATAGAGCAGGCTTCCTCAACTTCGGCCCTCCAGATGTTTTGAAACTACAATTCCCATCATCCCTGACCACTGGTCCTGCTAGCTAGGGATCATGGGAGTTGTAGGTCAAAAACATCTGGAGGGCCAAGGTTGAGGAAGCCTGCCATAGAGGAAGAAGCAGATTTGCCCCTCCAGTGGGTAGAATGGCGGGGGGGGCTTTGACCTGCCAGAAGAAGGAGTAGAACTGGAGGAGGTGGCGTCAGAGCTGGAGGCAGTAAGGCATTGCATGTGGAGCAGGTTCATAGGGTTTAAAATAAAAATTGACAGGAGTCACCTGCTGGGACATCTTCAAAGCTTCCATTCTGTTATGAACCTCATGCCTTGCTAATGTACCCTGGAGTCTTGACTTCTGGACCCTGTGCTTGCTGCTGAGCTGGTACTGTTATTAGCTCAAATAAGTGAGGCTTCCTTAATTGCAAGTATGAGCCACTGCCATTGTGTTTCGGAACAGGAGCCAGACACCCACTAACATCACCAGGTAGCTAGACCTGACTAGCTCTGTGAAATTGATGCACCTGTTAAGTGATCCCTGGTTGGCTGGGATTTGAAAAGAGGAACTATGTGGTGTCTACAAGCTGTGCACACAGACCTTAGCAAGTTGAACTAATAGGTCTGACTCAGTATAAAGCAGCCTCCTATGTTCCTATGGAAGAGGCAGGGAGGACTGGGCAGAGGAGTCAACCATACAGTGCGGGGTCCCAACTTCAAACCTAAGGGCCTCTCCTTTAAGGATTTCTACTCCTTATATATTTGAACATGATAGCCATGTTCAAATATATAAAAAGATGTCATATAGAAGAGGGTGAAAGGTTGTCTTCTGCTGCTCCAGAGAAGCGGACACGGAGCAATGGATTCAAGCTACAAGAAAGAAGATTCCACCTAAACATTAGGAAGAACTTCCTGACAGTAAGAGCTGTTCGACAGTGGAATTTGCTGCCAAGGAGTGTGGTGGAGTCTCCTTCTTTGGAGGTCTTTAAGCCATCTGTCAGGAATGCTTTGATGGCGTTTCCTGCTTGGCAGGGGGTTGGACTGGATGGCCCTTGTGGTCTCTTCCAACTCTATGATTCTATGATTCCTCAGCAATGGGAGCCATTTGGAACAGGAAGCCTGTTGGAGGACATCTCCTAGTGAGCTGTCTGTGGTCCTGAAGTCTTTTTTTCCCTGGTCATTATTCTCAAGGTTCTGGGCTTGTGTTTGTTATCTCTATATATGGCAGGCCTTGACCTCTAGCTTTGTGCACACCATTCCAAGCAACTTAGCTTCTTGATCCTCATTCTGCCCAGCCTCTCCAACTAGTGGCTAGCTCTTCTGTCCCCTCTGGATGCCCATTGGCTCTGTGTGACACCCCCCCCAAAAAAAAACCTAGGACACATAGCTGCAGTCACAAAGCAAGCATTATCTGAAGCATGATAGCAGCCATGGGAAATGTTGTTCCTACCAGAGGTTCTCCTGCATTGCCGGTCATCACCACACTCCACTGCTGTTGTGTCATCCATATGGGTTTGGAAAAGGAAGGCGAGTCAGACCCAGACTTAAAGATTGCAACCGAAAGCTGAGCTGCGGATTGAACTTCACAGCCACCTACAAGCACATTTTCCCTGAAAGAACAGCCACTCTAGTCCTCCAATCCCATACTGGGAACTGAGACACAATGAGGTGGGGCCAGTTCCAGCAGCCTTTTGTCTCGTCCTTTGCAATGATATGCTAATTATTTCTCCCAATTGAGTGTCTGGCTGCTGCAAGCGGTAATGGATGTTAGCTTTGAAGTTCTCCCTGCTGACAAGATACCCACAGTGTGAAGAGTTCATCCCCAAGCCTGCTGGGTATTCTTCCCCAGATACCATGGCACCCTCCCTTCAGACCACAATAACAGTCTCCTGTCATTGGATGCAGGCGGGCGAGTAAAAAGAGTGGAAGCAGATGCCAATGGGATCTTAAAGAACATTAAGAAGAGATCTTCTGGTTCAGGGCAAAAAACCCACCTTGTCCAAAATCCTGTTTTCCACAATGAGAACATAAGCAAGGCATAAGGGCAGTAGACACATTCTGCAGCCTTTCCTCAGTAGCAGGTATTCTGAACCTGGAGTCAGTAAATGGGGAAAGGGCTGTAGCTCAGTGATAGAGTATCCAATCTGCATGTAGAAGCTCCCAGGTTTAACCCCGAGTATCTCCATGTAGAGCTGGGAATGCCTCTAGCCAATCAGTGTAGACAATGCTGATCTTTGTGGACCAAAGGACTTGGTATAAGGCAGCTTCCAATGTTCCCGTGAATTAGGGGAAGGGCCATAGCTCGGTAGGAGAGCACTCACTTTGCATGCAGAAGGGGCCCAGGTTCAACCCTTAGCATCTCCAGGTAGGACAGAGGAAGACCACTGCCCAAACCCTGTTGCTGGTCTGTATAGACAAGACTGAGCTAATTGGATCAATGGTCTGAGTTGGTACATTAAAGCAGCTCCCTATGTTCTTGTCTCTCCCCACTTTCCAGTGAACTTCCTTTTACCCATCAAATTGTAATGCATAATGCAAAGTGTGTGTGTGTGTGTGTGTGTGTGTGTGTGTGTGTGTGTGTGTGTATGAGATGGTTCAGGGCTCAGGGGTAAACCACATGCTTTGCTTGCTGAAGGTCCCAGGTTCAATCCCTGCAATAGCACCAGGGATCAAACCCTTAACACACACTCCCAATTGCTTCCTGGAATGCTGTGAGAACAAAGCTCTGTCATGTTGCATCCTGTCACTTCTAAGGCATTCTGGAAAGTGAGGCCAGCAGGAAGCTGTGAAGAGACAGTGGCGGAGGAAGCTGCTCGGGCACCCGGAGCAGAAATATGACATGCACCCGGGGGCGTGGCGTTGCTACGTAGTGCACATGTGCGACGTCGCTACGTACGACACATGCACCATATGTAGCGATGCTGCACATGCGCTCTACGTAGTGGTTTGACGGCGGAGCTGCTCCAGCGCCGTGAATGGAGGATCCTCCACATGCGGCTACAGCGGTGTGATGGCTGCTCACGCCGCCACGGTGGGGCACCACCTTGTCACCCCTGGAGACGTGGCACCGGGAATGCACCGCCCCACCGCCCCCATTGTGACGCCACTGTGAAGAGAGCCTCAAGCCACTTCCTGTCTCCTGCCCTTCCTGGAATGCCTCAGGAGTGACACAGTGTGATGTGACATTGCATCACTTCCAAGGTGTTCAGGAAGTGCAGCTGGCGGGAGCCTGCAGAGAGAAACTTGCACCACTGCAAAAAGAGGCTGCTTGTATTAGCAGAGGACCTCCTGCTCAATGGAAGAGCCCATGGGTTACATACATATGGTTCAAGGTTCAGTGAGGGACAGTAAAAGAGCTCCTACTTTGCATGCAGAAGGCCCCCTTTCAACCCCTGGCATCTCCAGCTATGACTGGGAGAGAACCTGCCTGAAACCAAGAAGTGCTGCTGCCAGTCAGTGTAGACAATATGGAGCTAGATGGGCCAATTTTCTTTATCAGTTTAGGTAGCATCCTCTATTCCCCCAAGGATCTTCCTTTTACCCATTATTATATATAATGCAAGGTTGTATATACATAAATACAGGAAGACCCATAGCTTAGATCAGTAGTTGAACACCCAGGTCAGGGTGGTAAAGAGACCTTCCTGGAACCCCTGAGAGCTGCTGCCAGTCAGTGCAGACAATACTGAGGTAGATGAGCCAATAATTTGACTCAAGTCTAAAGCAGCTTCCTAGCAGCTTTGCAGCCCCAGAGGCTGATCTCTCTGATCCATTAATTTGTGTATTTAAGCAGGGGAAAGGTGGCAGATGGAAGTGAGCGCTGGCATGCCTGACATTGGTTGTCAGGCACCGTGATGGCCTTGCTTGATTATTCCTCCCTTTCCTTGACTTTCTCTGTCAAGAGGTCCAGCAGGCTCCAAGCGATGGCAGAACCTGAAAAAACGGTTGAGATTTAATAAGAGGCATTGCTTTGTGGAATGCACAATTCTTTAGCCACTTGATTGGCAGCTGCTGGAAAAGGACAGAGCAACTGGAATTGGGGGGGGGAAACAAGCAGGAAAGGAATGGCCATCAACCCTCACTTAGCTAGGGAGGGGGCGAACGAAGCAACACGAGCATGCCCAAGGCAAAATGGTAAGAATCAGGAAGAGGGTCTTGGGTGCTGAGAAAATGAAAGGCAATTTTTGAGTGGCAGGACTTCAAGACAGGGTGCAGTTAAAGGCAAACCTACGGACCAAATTTGCACTTCCTGAAACAATATGCACACTGAAACTTAGCCATCCTTCAAAATCCGCTCTTCTCCAAATTCTGCAATGCAGTTATTCAGCCAGCTACAAATATGCATAGACCAGGGTGCATTGTGCATAAAAACACATATATCAGTAGAAGGGGAAATTGCCTTGTCAAAATGTGTATATTAGGCAAATTTGCATTAAAGGGTAAAGGGGCCCCTGACCATCAGGTCCAGTCGTGTCCGACTCTGGGGTTGCGGCGCTCATCTCGCTCTATAGGCTGAGGGAGCCGGCGTTTGTCCGCAGACAGCTTCTGGGTCATGTGGCCAGCATGACAAAGCTGCTTCTGGCGAACCAGAGCAGCACATGGAAACGCCGTTTACCTTCCCGCTGGAGCGGTCCCTATTTATCTACTTGCACTTTGATGTGCTTTCGAACTGCTAGGTGGGCAGGAGCTGGGACCGAGCAACGGGAGCTCACCCCGTTGCAGGGATTCGAACCGCCGACCTTCTGATCAGCAAGCCCTAGACTCTGTGGTTTAACCCACAGCGCCACCTGGGTCCCTAAAGCTCCACCTGGGTCAATTTGCATTAATCAGCACTAAAATGCTGATTAACTTTCATAGACCTTGAAGGGGGGGGGAGCAGCAAGCTGACGTGTAGATGTGGTTAGCTGAATCTGATAGCAAAAACAAGAAACTGACAGAAATTGAAATTGACAGATTCACCCATGCCCATTGAGTGGCAGTGATCCATTAGGCTGGCATACTCACTCTGAATCTTTACTGGAAGAAGGGTGGGACAGAACAATTACTGTATTGACAGGCTGCACTTTCCCCCACAAATTGGCTTGTAGGAAATCTGAGTGGCCAATATTTGAAGGCAACCTATATATGGGTCATTAGGACATTTGGGGAAGGGGGAAAAAAAACAGCTCCCCTCCCCCAGTGGCTGTTTCAGTTGATCAATTGATTGACTAAATATCAGTCAGTTTGCCACACTACCAGCAGATTCATCCTTCTGTGATTTCAGTCTCTAGATCAAAGAGTTTTGAATCCCCAAATCTCTAGCATATTCCTCCTTGCAGGTTCCAGAGCCACCAGAAGCTTTGCATGACAAGTGGCCACCTCCCCTGCAATCAAAAGGCATGATTGACAAGTGCTGTCCTTTCTAGCCTTTTACTGTGCAGCTCCGTGATTTGCATGCTGTTAACTTCCATTGGCTGCTGTGGGAGAGCGAAAGAGCTTCAAGCATGGAAAAGGCAACCGAAGTGCAGATGGTGATTGCTGGTACTTTGTGCACAGGTCTGGAACTTTGAGTCTAGAACAAAGATGCCCCTCTCCCAATGGGGGTGGGGAAGGAAAGCACATGCTCAATACGGCTGCTACAAGTGGGTGGAGTAGGAGGTGGAAACAACCAGAGAAGCAGACTAGATCAAATGAAAGTGAAAACATAGGTTTTCAGGGGGCTTTCTCCAAGTAATATCTAAGGCAAAATCACAAGTGGGAACACTCAGCCAAATTGAAAACAGAGCAAAGAGGTATGGATCTATGAGAAAGTGTGACTGGGTCCTTAGTTTATAGGGCTGAGTGAATTATCCCACTGTGTGCTAAAGTGGGTTGCACTTATTTCCTTAGCCAGCCCAGGAGGGGGACTTGTGGGCCTCAATCTGCAGCACTTTGGCGGCACATCACCTTGTTGTGTGAAACTTTCCTACCCTAAGTCGCTTGACAGCAGCAGAGCATAACTGATCAAAATAAGGCTGGTTTTGTCCCCTCCTAGTGGTGGTGCAGCAATAAAACTGCCAGCACATTTGCAATGCTAAGCAGGGTCCAATATGGTTTCAGATTGCATGGGAGACCATGTATTGAGATGGCTGCATTGCAGGGGGTTGGACTAGATGACCCTCAGGGTCCCTTCCTACAAGTAAACCTACAAGTTTGTGGTTCTTCATTAAGAACACGAGGAATGCTGTCTTATATAGAGCCAGACAAATGGTCCACCTAGCTCAGTATTGTCTACACTGACTGGCAGTGGTTCTCCAAGCTTTAGACAGAGGACATTGCCAGCCTTACCTGGAGATGCCGAGAATTGAACCAGTGACTGTCTGCACCCAAACCAAATGCTGCACCCCCGAGCTACAGCTCTCCATCCACCATTTCCTCTTTTACCTGTTTGCTCTTTTACTATTGCAGCAAAACCATAAGTGAATACAAGTCCTAAGTGACAGGAGCTTTCCATGTCAAAAGTCCTACAACTATAAAAACTCTCTCTAACTCCAAATCCCACAGGCAGGCAGGCAGGTTCTAACTTCCACTTAAAATGAAAATACAGATGTGGCTGTTCAGCTCCAACCACTTCACATTTATCCTAAGATGTCCTATTGAACCTTATGTTCAGGTATGCTCTGCAAGGAGCCATCCTGGCAGGATAGAATCATTATAGCTTCTGGGAGATCTGAGAACTTACATTGCATGAGGCCTCTCAAGTTCCAGCATAAAGGTTTCTCACTCAAGTAGGAGGCCAAACCTCTGACCAACTTCTAATAGGGGTGCCTACTAAAGAGGTGGCCAGGTTTTCAGAGCTCCTACCCATGATATTTGATGGATCCAGTTTAATTGCACCATGGTGAAAACATACCTCATAGTCAGATACATAGCTGCCAAGTCTCCAGCTGAAAAATGCGGGATCAGCAGCGACGCGGCGCCGAAAGTTGCTTCTATCAACGCATGTCCGGACATGTGTAGAAGCGACTTCCGGTGCCGCGCCACCCATGTATGGGCACCAGAAATTGGGTGGCACAGGCGCCGGAAGTCGCTTCTACGCATGTCTGGACATGCTTAGAAGCAACTTCCGGTGCCGCTCTACCCGATTTTTTGTGCCCAGGCATGGGCGGAGCGGCACCGGAAGTCACTTCTATGCATGTCCAGACATGTGTAGAAGCGACTTCCGGTGCTGGTGCCGCCTGATTTTCGGTGCCCATACATGGGTAGCGCGGCACCGGAATTCGCTTCTACGCATGTTCGGACATGCGTAGAAGTGACCTCCGGTGCTGCTCTACCCATGTATGGGCAACGGAAATCAGGCGGCACCAGGACCCCAAATGGAGCCTCCCTGGCAGGTAAGAAATCCAAGGGATTTGCGGGATTTTTCCCAATCCGGGCTGCCAGCAGGAAACGGTTTAAAATACGGGGATTTCCTGTGAAAAAGAGGAGACTTGGCAGCTATGGTCAGATAACTCTGCTCCTTGACCTCTGAAACACCCTCCAGCCTAGTTGTTGATCTGCGATGGGATCTCTGGGTGTAACAAGGGGAGGGTGTGTTTGGGAGGGTGTTCCCTTTGTGTGCTTTGTGTTCGGAAGGCCTGAGGGTCAGTCCCCAATGGCATGTCCAGAAAGGTCTGGAAAAAAATCATTTTCAGGAACCCTGGAGAGAAGCTCCCAGTCAGTTCAGACAATAATGCGCTAGGACCAGATTCATTATAAGGTAGGATTGCCGTGTTTCAAAAAGTCCGGGCACAAAAGTTGTCGTGCTATTGAGCTTTCTTTTGGCAAAGTTTTTGGACTTTTTTTTTTAAAAGAAAATTCACCAAAAAAAGCAACACTTCCAACATGGGTTTGCTGATTTCCATAAATTCCACCCGGATGCTATTTCCGACATGGCAGCCCTATAATAAGGCACATTCCTAGGTTCCTCGATGCTAGTCCTACTCAGAATAGACCCATTGAAGTTCATGGGCATAACTAGCTAGGGCTCATTCATTTCAAAGGGTCTGCTTTGAGTTGGGTACTACTACCTATGGCCCAGCAAGGGAGTGGGGAAGCCAGGGAATGCCTATCAAACTGCAGTGGCAGAACAAAGAGCTGGTCTAGTTGGTTCCTGGGATCCAAATGAGGGGAATGATATCCTGGAAGGAAATTAATAGAGCAGAAAATCCCAAATGGTGTGGCAATAATTTCTCAAGCTTAAGGAAGGCCTCCACGAGGCAAATTTGAGGGTGCAACTCAGCAAATTACCATCTCAGCCGGAGGAAACCCCACCAAAGGGAAACTGACAAACAAACAAATACTTTCCCCCCCTCCTGCCTAAGCCAGTCCTCAGCAGGGAAACACATGAAAGGACAGCAATAAAGCTGGGGTACATAATTAGTCAATGAAGGCGATTAAGCAGCCATGATGGTATGTTGGTGTGAAATGACGGACAGCTGGAGGCAACCAGCAGGGATTTGCATTGCAGAAGGAGTGGGCTGTTGGGTAGATTTCTCGCAAACAGAGTTGCCAACACAAAACCGAACACAGCCTGGACAGGAACGGGAAATGGCCTGGACATCTATCTCACTACCGCTTTGCGGTGATGAAAACATCTCCGTTCTTTGCAGCTGTTCCCTTTGGTGGGCAGGGAGGGTTCAGAGAGACCAGCTTGATTCTGTCACGGGGCTGCTGAGAACTGCCAACCTTTGAGGTGGGCTGTGAAGAAAGCCGGCAATTTTTCTCAATATGCTTATCCGGAGCTGTCAGCCATTAGCCAGAGTGAGGCAACTGCCTCAGGAGACAGATTCCGTGGGACGAAGAATGACTGGAAAATGCTAAGAGGACGGAACTGTGTGA
The DNA here is from genome assembly GCF_963506605.1 of Zootoca vivipara. Classification (NCBI taxonomy): domain Eukaryota; kingdom Metazoa; phylum Chordata; class Lepidosauria; order Squamata; family Lacertidae; genus Zootoca; species Zootoca vivipara. Next base: position 76,999,666 of record NC_083281.1, read on the forward strand.
GGCATGTGCTCTGAACTCACTAAGCTGATCTGTTGCCATTGTGTGTGTTGGAGGACACTCTCTGGTTGACAGTATTGCTGTAAAATGCAGCTCCAAGTCTTGGTGCAAATGATGTGGGTGCAATCTTGTCCTTTGTTCCAGGCACCATTTTCTTTTTACATCCCAGGTAGAGCTGGAAATGTCCCCCATCTGAAGCAATGGACCAGTCAGTGTAGACAACAGTGAGCTAGGTGACCCAATGGTCTGACTTTGTACAAGGCAGTTTATTTCTCAGATAAATGCCCTTCCGTTGAGCTCCAAACCTTGTTGGTGCAAGTTGCTCACTTGTGAGTGTCATGTCCTAAGTCCTAATCAGAGTGAAGGGACATGGGTGGCACTGTGGTCTAAACCACTGAGCCTCTTGGGCTTACCGATCGGAAGATTGGCGGTTCGAATCCCTGCGACGGGATGAGCTCCCATTGCTCTGTCCCAGCTCCTGCCAAGCCAGCAGTTCAAAAGCATGCCAGTGCAAGTAGATAAATAGGTATGGCTGCAGTGGGAAGGTAAACAGCATTTCTGTGTGCTCTGGTTTCTGTCACAATGTTTTATGCAACAGAAGCGGTTTAGTCCTGCTGGCCACATGACCCGGAAAGCTGTCTGTGGACAAACGCCGGCTCCCTCGGACTGAAAGCGAGATGAACGCCGCAACTCCATAGTCGTCTTTGACTGGACTTAACCATCCACGGGTCCTTTGCCTTTTTTTACCTTTACCCCAATCAGAGTAGAACCATTGTAAATAATGGACCTAAGTTCGCCATTCCCATTAAGTACCCCGCCATTGGAGTGTTGGCAAGGAAAATTAAAATCCCAGGAGTGTTCTTGGGAAATCATCTCCTGCGAAATTTCAGCAACATCTGTGCCTGGCTTCCTCCTGAGCGATAATATGTGTTGCTAGACACCAGGTGGCACCAGTGACAAAGTCTGGTATCGCTCAGCCTCTGAGACAGGGCAGGTTTGTTAAGGGAAGCCTGACAGACAGAGAGGTCCGGTTGCTTAGGAAGGCAGTGGACTCACTTTCTCTAGAGAGCTCGAAGGGAAGGTTAGGCAGGCATCCACGAAGGATGCTTTCGAAATAAGACGACCTGTCTTCCGGGAGGTGGCTAGATGTGAGGGGCAGAGGCAGCTGGGAGACAAGGTGAACAGTTGCAGCAATTTCACCTTGTCCGGGTGGAATTGTTTGTATGTGTGATGTTCAGTTTTTGATGTGAAAAACTGACATTTTGAAAGGTTAAGAAACACCTCCCCACTCCTTCCTGCTATTTGGCTCTTTTATTTTATTTTTATGCCATTTGTTCTATTGACATTCTGGTGCTTCCAAATCACGTTTTTGTTTTTTTGTTATTGAAAGGACATTGTCTTGGTACTCTTTCAGCCCCATTGGCATAAGCAATGGGTCCTCAACGTGGTGCCCAGCACCCTCAGAATCCCCCCTCAGTGCCCACCGAGACACTCCGCCCCATGATTTCCTTTAACTGAAGTATTGCTTTTTGTTCTTCGTTTGGGGTGGGTCCTGCTTTTTTTTTTTTTACTGTGTTTTGAGTTGCATAATATGTCTCTTTGGAGAAGGGGAAGCGATTTGGAGCACCACCACTTTTACTTCTGTGAAATGGGTATTTTGTGGTGTCCAAGACAACTTCTTAGATTTCCAAGTCCTTCAGTCCCCATGAAACGGTTAGGGTGCTCCTGCAGTAAGTTGATATGCTGTGTTATTTACTGCACTTTTAAATATTTTTCAAGCTCACTGCACACTGGTGGCCTATCTACTGTAGATTTCCTGAACACAGAAGTCAAGCAAGCAGAAAGTAATGTTCATTTTCTTCTTTTTAAAGGTTTTGTTTGTGTGTGGAGACTTGCCATTGCTTGCTTTTAAAATAAAAGTCATAAAACTCCAGCTGGGGTGGGGTGGTATCAGTTTAGGGTTAACTTTTTTTATGGATGCCGAGCGAGAATTATCATGGTGTTTACTTCCCAAAATACAGTGAAGGAGATGGAGACCGGGATTTGGAGGAAGGGATTCCAAAAGCTTCTCCTCTTTTACATTGTCAAAGGAGGTGAGTATGGAGATGTTAACCTGATGTGCAATGACCAACTCTGCTTAGGGTTAAAATGACCATAACCTTAGTCCACACAACCAATTCATTTAAGTATTCAGTGATGCAGGACTGTATCCTGTTGAGCGCAATGAGGCTTACTCCCTAGTAAAGTGTGCATAGGCTTGGCAGCTGGAGTTCCAAGCTCTTCCCTTCAGCAGAAGAAACAGACAGAAGAGCCTGCAAGATCAGGTCAGTGGCCCATCTGCTCCATCATCCTGTTCCCACAGTGGCCAACCAGATACCTCTGGGAAACCCCCAAACAGGGCAGAGCTATCAGTAGACTCAGGACCTGGTTGTCACTTGAGTCAGCTGTATCAAAGAGTTGGAATGGGTCTTATGGGCCATTTAGTACAACTCCAAAGCTAGAGCATCTGTGGCAGATGACCTTCTGGACCAGTTGGGCCCTTGGATGTTGTTGGACTACAACTCCCATCATCCCCAGCCATTAAGGATGATGGGCATTGTAGTCCAAAGACATCTGGGGACTCAAGGTTGAGGAAGTTCTACGGAGAAGGAGTGATCACCAACCTTCCAGGTAATTTGCTATGTTGCTTAATGGCTCTTACTGTTGAAGTTGTTCTCCTAATGTCCAGTTGAAGTCTACCTTCCTGTAACTGAAATCCCATGAGACCTAGCCCTGCCTTCTGGAGCAGCTGTGAATAACTCTTTGCCTTCAACACCCATCATTTTCCATTTAAGAAGCCATTTGTCACGTGCTGCTCTTCTCTCACATAGTTCAAGTGCGTTTCACAGGGAACAGGGAACCTTTCTCAAAAGCAGATGTGAGATTGGTCTGACATGCACAACCTTTCAGGTACCTGAGTGCCATTGCACAACATTTGCCTCCTCCTTCCATTGTTCCTTTTCCTAATTCACCCTTCAGGTTATTGAGTTTAAGAGATGGCAGAAAGGCCACCTGATAGCAACTTCATTAAGGGCATAAGAGCAGACCCACTGGATAATTACAAAGCCCTTTCTAGTGCAGGATCTGGCTTCCCACAGCAGGCAGGTAGCTGTTACCAGGGATCTTGCAAATTGAGGCATGAAGCCTAATCATAGAATTGTAAAGTTGGAAGGGACCCCCAAGGGGCATCTAGTCCAACCCCCTGCAATGCAATGCCCTCCCTGTAGTTTGTCACCCAGCACCTGGTATTCTGAGATATACTGCCTCTCAACCCAGAAGTTGGAATTTGCCATCATAGCTAATATTCATTGGCAGACCTCTTGACATGTTCAGCCTAATATCGTCATGGAGGGGAGGCTTACCTGGGTCAGCCATACCTGGGCCAACACCTAGCCCAACCTGGATCCAGCTGGGAGGAGGATAATCTTTCATTAGGATTTTTTAACCCGAATAAAACATACAGTTAAGAAGGGCCAGAAAAGAAGACCCTATGTCTCTTCCCACTGGCAACCACAATACAGTGTTCCTGCAGGGAACACATTGATGAAGCAAACCCCGGCAGCCAGGAGGACTGAATCTTCTTGTGACTGGAGTATTCAATGGAGGATTCATCCTGCTCATTTTGGACTGCATGCATATGTTCCCCTGCTCCTGCCCAGTACCCGACCCCACTGCAACCTTAGTTTGCAGTGCAGGGCTGTTTCCACCTGACTTAACCAAAGCCAGTGGCCCCAGCCAATTTGATTCGGGATTTGGCTGGAACTAGTGCACAGCTCTAATCCTGGACTCACAGCTGTCCATGGAGGCACAGGTTAATTCTGGGTCCAGGGCGGCTGTCTACCAGCTCCAGCTGGTACGCAGGCTGAGACCCTACCTACCCGCAGACTGTCTCACCAGAGTGGTGTATGCTCTAGTTATCTCCCGCTTGGACTACTGCAATGCGCTCTACGTGGGGCTACCTTTGAAGGTGACCCGGAAACTACAATTAATCCAGAATGCGGCAGCTAGACTGGTGACTGGGAGCGGCTGCCGAAACCACATAACACCGGTCCTAAGAGACCTACATTGGCTCCCAGTACGTTTCCGAGCACAATTCGAAGTGTTGGTGCTGACCTTTAAAGCCCTAAACGGCCTCGGTCCTGTATACCTGAAGGAGTGTCTCCACCCCCATTGTTCTGCCCGGACACTGAGATCCAGCGCCGAGGGCCTTCTGGCGGCTCCCTCACTGCGAGAAGCAAAGCTACAGGGAACCAGGCAGAGGGCCTTCTCGGTAGTGGCACCCGCCCTGTGGAACGCCCTCTCATCGGAGGTCAAGGAGATAAACAACTACCTGACATTTAGAAAACACCTAGAGGCAGCCCTGTTTAGGGAGGTTTTTAATCTGTGATATTTTAATGTATTTTGTTATTTGTTGGAAGCCGCCCAGAGTGGCCGGGGAAACCCAGCCAGATGGGCGGGGTATAAATAATAAATAATAATAATAATAATAATCCTGAATATTCAAGGACGTATTCCAGCCAAGTGAAAGAACCATACCTTCCAATAGTTTCCCAATGAAAATAGGGGTGTCCTGTCCCGTTGTTGTTGTTGTTGTCATGATCATTATCATACCCCACCCATCTGACTGGGTTGCCCCAACCACTCTGGGCACCTTCCAACAAATATAAAAACATGATAAAACACTCAACATTAGAAAAAATTTCCCTATACAAGGCTGCCTTTAGATGTCTTCTAAAGACTGTATACAGTAGTTACTTTTCTCCTCGGCTTGAGGGTCACATAACTCCATACCCTCCAACATTTCTCCGATGAAAATAGGGACGTCCTAAGGAAAAGCGGGACATTCCAGGGTCAAATCAGAAACCGAGATGGCTTCTGTAAATCCAGGGCTGTCCCCGGAAATTAGGGACACTTGGAGGGTCTGAAGAACTGGAGGAGAGTGTGGAGCAAAGCTGGTGAGGAGTGTGGACTGGGGATAGTCCCAGAGGCCAACAGAGAATCCTAGTGAACTGCATTTGGCTCTTTGGCTTAAGCTCCCCCATCCCTGTGACTTGGAGGTTTACTGTGAGCTGTGTCCTGCTCCTCTCCCTCCCTCCCTCCCTAACCTTCGATGGCAGCAAGGCCTCCCCACGTGATTTTTTGAGGAGCCTGAAATGTAAAATGAAGAGAACTCCCAGGAGAGACAATCCTGCACAAGAAAGGGACAGCCAGAGACAGGAGGGGGGGGTGCAAAGTCACAGGGAGAGAAGAAAGGGAGGAGAAGGGAAAGGAGAGGCCAAGGAAAGCGATTCTTCTCCAGCGGAATACTCTTTGCAGCTCTTTTTGAAAGCATTTATCTCTTTTCCCCCTGGAAATGGTGTCTTGCTTCTTTAAGGCACTGCTGCCACAGAGAGAGAGAGAGAGAGAGAGAGAGAGAGAGAGAGAGAGAGAGAGAGAGAGAGAGAGAGAGAGAGAGGCTGTCTCGAAACTGCGTGTGTGTGAGTGTCAGTCAAGAGAAATCCCTGGCTAATTGCTGTGTTGTGACAGCACTGGCGTGTTAAGGACTATCCGTGTAAGGAGGCATAGCATGTCAAGTGCTCCCCAGGGGAGGGGTGGGTTCGCTGCTTGGCTGTTACTCCCTCCCCCTCTTCCTTCACAGGCAAAGGAGGGCCCAGAGTGTCAAAAAAAAAAGTAGGAGGAGGGGCAGGGAGGAAAGGACTAGACTCTCCATCCACTGTCAGGGGCAGCAAGTACCTCTGAATGCCAGCTGCTGGAAACAGCAGGAGGGGAGAGTTGCTGCACTGCTCAGGTCCTCCTTCGGGGCTTCCCATGGAGGCATCTGGTTGGCTCTGTGGGAACAAGATGCTAAATGGGCCCCCTTTGGCTTGATCCAGCAGGGCCCTTTCTATGTTCTTAGCTCTAGTCTGAACTGGGAAGTGGGGGTCACCCATCTCGAGAGACAATGGAGTACACTTCTGGGAATGAAGTCAAATCACTGTGTTAGCAGCACTGATGTGACTTTTAGGAGTGCATATAGAGGTCCTGGGCTGCCCACATGACAAGACACTCTCCCCCTCTCCACCTCGCTGATGTGGCCCAAAGGAAGGCAGAGCACAATGCTTGGCGCCAGCTTGGCTGCAGGAGTTGCAGGAAGCAGGCATGCAAGGCACCATCCAACCTTCTTAAGGACTCTTGTGTAGGGTCTACTCCGTGCTTTTCTTCTTCCAAAGATAGCCCACAAGGCAGCAGAGGTTTAGAATCAGAGTTTGGGATCAGCCACCTTCCCAGGTTGACGAGCCCCATCTGCCTCTCACTTCCCTCTACAGCAGTGTTTCTCAACCTTTTTTGGGCCACGGCACACTTGTTCTATGAAAAAAAATCCCGCGGCACACCAACTCTGTGCCGCCCTATATTTAGTTTAGTTTGGAGGGGAGACGTAATCATTACACACACGGGTGCAAAAAGTGCATGGTGTAAAAGTTGGAGTTTAATGGCAAAAGACTGTTGAGGGGTTCCTTTGCGGGTCTGTTCTGCATTATGTCCTTGGCGGAGCCACTCGCCGCCTTCTCCCCGTGCGCGCAGCCCCGGCGGCGGAGTTTCTGCAGCAAAAAGGGAACAAACGACGGACCGACCTCCGATCGGTCCCTGTCTGTGTGGGCTGGGGCTTCTTGGTGAGGCTCCCTTTTGAGGCTGCCACATGCGGCTCCGGAGCCGCGGGTTGCCGACCCCTGGGCTAGCAAGAAGAGCACCTCACCTTCTGCAGGACTCCTTGCCGAAGAGGCCGCTCACTCCCGCGCCGACCAAAAAACTCCCGGGCGCCGCCAGCAAGAGGAGCGAGAGCGAGACAAACAGCCGCGGTGGTGGCTGTTGAGAGCTGCGCTCGACCTGCCCCCGTCGTGACCCGGCCGGCTTCCTTTCCGGCGGGTCAGTGCCCCTAATGGCGGCCGCCAGTCACGTGACAGGGCAGCAAATCGCCCTTCTCGTTGCCAGCGTCTCCCGGCACACCAACCAGCGTCCCGCGGCACAGTACTGTGCCGCGGAACAGCGGTTGAGAAACGCTGCTCTACAGCACATGCAGAAACTGCCTTCTTGACCTTGGACCCGCTCTTGGTCTTGTCTGCTCAATCTGCCAGTGGACTTTGACTGGAGGTGGAAAAACTGGGGCTTGAAGTAGCAAGTGGTAACTGGATTGGGGCCTCAGGACTAAGGGTCAGACTTAGGGCGGTGCAGGCAGTTCCCATGCATAGGGCGCCGAGCCGAGAGGGTGCAAAATTGGGAATATCCATAACTGAGAAGATCCATTTGGGGGTGCCAAATTTTGCCCATGAACAGGGCGCCATATTGCAAAAGATTACCAAAGTCCACTCCTGCCCAAAACTTCCCAGGAGTGCACTGACTTTCTGCAAAAGTAATCTTCCTTTGCCTGGCGCAAGATGCTTTGGTTGGCATGTATGCACCAGCTGAACCAGGTGAAAGGGGTCCACTGCTGTTACCCTGCTAAGGACCCCCCCCCAAAAAAAACCCCATGAGCTCATACTGGGGATTTGCAGTGAAGAGTTTCCACACTTTGTGTACAGCAACCTCTTCCCGCAGAGGCCACCAGAAGGAGCTGAGGTCTGTCCACTTTGCACGCAGGAACACAGGGCAGTCTCAAGCAGGTCGGGCACCCTGACACTGAGGGGCGGAGATCGCTCCGGCGCCCCCGCCCTCGCAGAGCGCAGCATGGTTTCAGTGCGGCTTCGTCGCACAGTGCCCCACCTACCAGCCCGGCGCCCTGGCACACCGCGCCACCGGGACTCTACCTAGAGCCGGCCCTGCAGGATCATGTTCATTCTCGGCATGCGGCACTGTCTCTGAACCAGGGGTGCATGAATCTATCAATTTCACTTCCATTCAATTTATCGTCTCTCTCTCCCCCCCCCTCCTTAAGATGAGTTTTCCGCATCAGCTTGTGAAAATGTGCCAGCATTTCATGGAACATTTCTCCTAAAAATACACACACTTTTCATATGTAGTTTTGCCCGAGTTACACATTTTCACAAGCAATTTACCCTGATGCAGTGCATTATTGTGTGTTGTTCTTATTCCCAATTTCCTCTAACAAGATTGGTAGTAGTAGTAGTAATAGTATTATTAGTATTTTGGTACACATTGGTTGAAAAATCATTGCAAAATTCGGAGGAGTGTGGATTTGTAAACTTTTGATTCACCTGTTGTTTCTGGGAAGCGCGAATTAATGCAAATGGAACCATATTTCTTCTCTTCTCTTCTCTTCTCTTCTCTTCTCTTCTCTTCTCTTCTCTTCTCTTCTCTTCTCTTCTCTTCGATCTTAGAGTTGGTCCCTTCCAGCTCTAAGATTCTATGATCTCTTTACAAGTCTTGGGTGCACTGGATTGCATCTTCAATTTTGTAATGGCAGGCTTTACTTCCATGAAGTACAACATATGCAGGACCCACATTTACAGGCCCCAGAAGGCCTACTCCTCCCTCCTCCCAAAAAAAAGACCTCACATTCTTCTTTTTTTAGACTACTGTTTAAAGAAGGGACATGGGTGGCGCTGTGGGTTAAACCGCAGAGCCTAGGGCTTGCCGATCAGAAGGTCAGTGGTTCGAATCCCCGCAACGGGGTGAGCTCCCATTGCTCGGTCCCAGATCCTGCCCACCTATCAGTTCAAAAGCACGTCAAGTGCAAGTAGATAAATAGGTACCGCTCCAGCAGGAAGGTAAATGGCATTTCCGTGTGCTGCTCTGGTTCACCAAAAGTGGCTTGGTCACATGAACCAGAAGCTGTCTGCGGACAAACGCCAGCTCCCAGGGCCGTCTTAAGCATATCTGGCACTGTGGCGCCATGGTGTGACGATCACTCTGCCCCCCCCCGTTTCCCAGTGCGGCTTTCTGGTGGGCACAGCAGCGCGGCGCCCCCTGGTGGCCCGGCTGTCTGGCGCATTGCACCACCCAGCCTTGCCTTAAGGCCGGCCCTGCCGGCTCCCTTGGCCAGTAAAGCGAGAGGAGCGCTGCAACCCCAGAGTCGTCCGTGACTGGACCTAAAGGTCAGGACCTTTACCTTTTACTGTTTGAAGACGCACCAGATGAGGTGGTTGTAGCTGATGCTACCTTAACAGGACCTGGAGGCAACATGGAGAAATTTAAGCAGGTGGTGGCAGTTGTGATTGTCTTTCATGGAGCTTATCTTTGGAGTGCCAGACTATTTGCCACCACCCATCTCTGCAACTCCTCTGTGCAGCGTCTCTGCCACCCATGTGGAGGGTTCTACTTCTCCGACTCTTGAGATGCAATTCTCAGCCAACCAAGGTTATTTTAAAATTGCACATATGATGGGGAGAAATGCATCTAAATGCATATATTCATAAGAACAACATATAAACATACATTATATTAGGAGGAATCATTTGCAAAAACATAAAAAATAAAAAATGCACGTTATCTAAAGCTGCACACAAATATCCATTAGGAGAAATTTGCATTAAAATGCAGGGGAATTTTCACAAACATTTGGGAACAAATTGCAAATTGCTGCAGAGATGCAGAGAACGGAATTTAAATCTGGACCACCAAGAGGACCAAAATGGGGCCCTCCTTCCTAGCCTTGTCCATTGACTCCAGTGGGTCTACTCTGAGCAAGACTAGCCGTGAGTCCAAGCAGCCGGAGAGCGTGCAGGCCCTGCCGCCTGGGCTCCTGAGGAGCAGCCTGCTTTACCGGTGACCCCTCCTTGGGCTGAGCTGTGCGCCAGGGCGGAGGGAAGAGAAATGTTCTGCCCGCACGGAAGCGGGCGCGAGGAAGCCCTGCACAGCGGGAGGCATTGATCTGTTTGCATGTTTCCGTGCCAAGGTTTTCGTGCCTGGCTGGTGTGTGGATGGATTCCATTCCCTCCTTGTCACCTCCGCTGAAGCTCACGCAGCAGCGATAGCGTGCTGGGATGGCCGTGACTCAGCCGCAGCTGATGCCAGAGCAGTGGGTGGCGAGGCAGAAAGCAGGCTGGCCTGGCATGAAACACTCCGGGTGGGGGGGGCGGGGAGGGAAGATCCCAGAGGGCCTCACAGCACCATCGACTAATAGTCAAGTGGCTAGACAGAGGAGGGAGAAAGGCGGGTGTGGGGTGATAGAAAGAAAGAAAGAAAGACTTTTGAGCATTGCAACATGTATGGGATTTGAAAAAGACATTTCGGCTGAGCACTACAGATGGCTTTTCCATGTCCAGTGCTCCCAGTTCCACTTCCCACAGTGGCAAAATGCCATCTGGATATTTCTTCTTTGTGATGTTTCTATCTCCCAAAGTATCACTGGCTTTCTGTTGTTGTTGTTGTTGTTGTTGTTGTTGTTGTTGTTGTTGTTGTTGTTGTTGTCGTCGTCGTCACTGTTGTTTTTCTAGAAAAAGAGGTGCCGGAACTCACCATGAACGCCTCCCTTGTTCTCTTATGTTGGCAAAGGTGCCCACCTGAGAGGTGCTGGAACTGAGTTCCTGTGAGTTCCAGCCATCCATTCTTCTTCTTCTTCTTCTTCTTCTTCTTCTTCTTCTTCTTCTTCTTCTTCTTCTTCTTCTTCTTCTTCTTCTTCTTCTCCTTCTCCTTCTCCTTCTCCTTCTCCTTCTCCTTCTCCTTCTCCTTCTCCTTCTCCTTCTTCTTCTCCTTCCGCCTTATTCTCGAGAACACAGAAAAAAGACAAAAAGCGAAACAAAACAGATCAAAACCATATAAAATATAATCATAAAAATAATGGGACACTAATTATATATATATATATATATATATATATATATATATATATATATATATATGCAGTATTAAAAACCCCTTTCCTTAAAAAGCAGCCAGTTCCAAAAGGTCTGCCAGAATAAAACAGTCTTCACCTTCCGGCAAAAGGACAAGAAGGAGGGGGCCAGTTTGGCTTGTCTAGGGAGTTCTAAAGCCACCAAGCCACCAAGAAGACCCTCTCCAAGCATGTCTGAGAGGGTGGTGGGACTCAGAGAAGGGCCTCCTTTCGCAGAGCCCAGGCAGGTTTGTATGAGGGACTACAGTCTTTCAGACAGCCTGAAGTGGTAGTTGTACAACCAGAGGTGTAAATTCAGACTTGGTTCTGCGGCTTCCATCTTCTGCCATTAAGATTAGAGCTCATATTCATTGACTTGCTGAAAATGTGGTTGGATGTTGCCTTGCAGACCAGGGAAGCTTATCTTTGCTTGAGCTACAGGCAGGGATTATATCTTTACATGTTGTGGCACTGGAGCGGTGGTGGAGGAGTTTGTGTCCATGTGTGTGCATGCTCATTTCAACACACACTCATACACTCCTCTCTGTCCTCCATTCCAGCAGGCAAGAGGCATGGTCAGAGTTCAGCCAGGAAACCAAGGACTGGGGAGAGAGACCCAAGGGGCAGATAGAGACAGGTCTATGGCGGCGGCTGCGGGGGGGGGCTGCATTTGGCTCCAGGCCTAGGGTTCACCACTTTTGGCTTAGAGGACTGCATTCCCTTAGAGGCTACTCTCCAGAGGTTCAGTCCAGAGGCAAATGTGTTTGAGGCCAGAGGCAAACATGAGCTGAGGACAGGATGCAACTTTTACTTTTGTTTCATATGATACAGTCCAGACGTGCAGTCATGTAGGGCTGTCATACATCTGGGATTTCCTAGACATATCTGGGATTCGTCCGGGCGGAATTTCTGAAAACTGGGGAAAATAATGTCCGGGATATGGTAGCCAATATTGGAAGTATTGTGTGTTTTTCTGGTGAATTTCCTTTAAAAATAGCTCAAAAACTTCATTAGGTCTTGGGCAGGGGGGGGGGAGCTCAATAATTTTGCCCTCTGTTTGGATTTTCACTTTTTGAAATATGGCAGCCCTACAGACAGTCATGTGCACACTTGCACAACCCTGGCAGGTGAGAGGTATCGTCTAGTACTGTGCCAAAACCTCTCCTCCAGTTTCTTTTTAAAAAATAATAAAATAATGATCTTCTTCTTTAAAGAGGTTTCTGTTTTTCCAGCTCATTCCTAGGGCACTTGAGAATTAATCTAGAATTTCCCTCACTGAGGGTTTTGAGCTTGACCTTGCGGTTATGAGTTTGTGCGTGCCTCGACTCCCCTAAATGGGTCTAATGGGTGCTGCGTCTAGTGGTTGTCAGAGTTTAATCAATGTTTGGAGTATTAAGATGGGCACCTAGGTGCTGAATTTAGCAGTGTCAAAATACAGGCAGAACCAGTTTTGTGTTGTTTTTTCCCCATGCCCAGGAAATTGCCTGGGAGAAGATGGAGCATTAAAAGTGGACGAAAGGGGAGGTGAAGAACCATAAGGAAAGCCATAAAGGCTGTGCCAGGCAGGAATGGGGTGGAGTCCCTCCTTCCACTGAGAGATGGAATGGAGTTTTGGGATTGCAAAGCCACAAAGCAAGCTGGAGGAAAAATAGTTGCAGTCTGTAAAAATGCAGGTGGCTGCAGAGGATCAGAGAGCCGGCTCCCGTGGCGTATAGAGCGAGATGAGTGCGCAACCCCAGAGTCATTCGCAACTGTACCTAACGGTCAGGGGTACCTTTACCTTTAAGCCATATATCATAAAGACATCACAGTCTCTGCTGTGCCTCATTTCCAAAGGAAACACGAACCCAGGGTAAGTGTCTGGAAACCCTGAAACCCCTCACACTGGCATGGAAATTGTGGTGGTGTGTAACATTATTATGAGATGTTCAGGGGTCAGATATGTTGCTTCTTTGCAGTAAATATGTCTCCCGCACCCTGCAACCTTCCTAGTGGTTCCAGGGAGCCATAGCATCTGCTTTGAATGCAGAAGGTCCCAAGTTCAGCCCTTGGCAGCAAGCTGTCTGAAACCCTTGATCTGAGGTTATGGGGGATGTATGGGAGAAGTTGTCTCTTCTCCTGGGCTTTAATTGAAGTTAGATGCTTTGCAGAATGAAAGGCCAACACCCCCTGGCCACCTCATTAGTAAAGGAAGCCATTAAACTATGGAACTCACTTTTGTGGTGACCACCAATGGCTTTAGAAGAAGACTAGATTGATTTGTGGAGCACAGAGCTCTCAGTGGCTACTAGCCACAATGTCTATGTTCCACCTCCACTGCCAGAGGCAGCATACCCCTGAATGCCAGCTGCTGGGAGTCGCCGGTGCACAGAGTGCTTGGGTGTGTTAGTGGGCTTCTCATAAGAGAAATCTAGTTGGCCACTGTGATGCTAGAGCTGATGGGCCATTGACCTGATCCATCATGCTCTTCTGATGTTCATATAAAAGAACCTGCTCCGGACTCTTCATCATTGCACATTTTGACATCGGGGTGCTAGGTACATACAGTTGGGTTCCTCTAGCTGAGTGGGCACCTTGGCTGACCTGTGGCTTGTGGGACATGGCCAACAGGTATGTTGACATGAAAGGGTTGGAAAGGTAAGGATATTTATACGGGTAAGGTTATTGATGGCTACAAGGCACAATGCTGTGTCATACCTTCGCTGTTGGAGACAGTGCACCTCTGGATTCCCAAGTGGTGTCTCCTTTGTGGGCTTCCCATATAGACATCTGGTTGGCCCTAGTGAGAATAAGATGCTGAAGCAGGTGGTCCTTTGACTTGATCCAGCAGCCAAACCCTTCTGGTGGTTTCCTCACTGCAAGAAGTGAAGCTATAGGGAACCAGAAAGGGGCCTTCTCGGTAGTGGCGCCCACCCTGTGGAACACCCTCCCATCAGATGTCAAGACGATGAGTAACTATATAACCTTTAGAAGAACATCTGAAGGCAGCCCTGTATAAGGAAGTTTTTCAATGTGTAATGTTTTATCATGTTTTTATATATGTTGGAAGCTACCAAGAGTGGCTGGGGCAACCCAGTCAGATAGGTGGGGTACAAATAATAAAATTCTAATTCTAATTATTTTCTTCATAAGGTTAATATTTGAATGGATCAGGTCATCCACTGTGGAGAGCAGCCACAAGTAGAACTCCATTAGCAGAATTGCCACTCTTATGATGAGGTTCGTGGAAAAGGGTGGAGCTGAGGCTCGGTCAAAACGCCCCCCTACACGAGTTTCCTGGATTATTATCTGCCTTCCTAAAGTGGAGGCTGTTTTTCTACTGCTTTCTAGTGGGGTGAGGGACTTCTCTGAACATTTCAGGAAGTGGTACCACTCACCTTCCTGGTTCCCACCAGGAAGTATGTCTCTCCAGGGAGCCATAGTATCTGCTTTGAATGCAGGAGGTCCCAAGTTCAGCCCTTGGCAGCGCCCTGTCGGACACCCTGGAGAGCTGCTGCCAGTCAGTGTAGACAGTACTGAGCAGGATGCACCAATGGTCTGACTCAGTATAAGGCAGCTTCTTATGCTCTTTCTGCCCCACAAGTGTTTGGGATGGTTTTTTCCAGCTCTGCCTCTCTGCTCCTCAGCTGCCAGGCAGGCCAGGGAATTGCGGTGTTGGGGGGGGGGTCACATCAAAGGGTGATTGTTTGCTTCTGCCTGTTTGAAGTTGGCTGCTCGCAGTTGGCATGCGGAGTGCAGCCCCCGCTCCTCAGCTCCCACAACAAACCCTCATTGCCTTGCTCTTAAATTATCAGAGACACCTGCACCCACCAATTTCCATCTTTTATTCATGCTCTCCTGCCCAAGCAGAGGCAGACGGACACCTTCCAAAATACAAAACGAGAGAAATCTAGAATGGGAGCAAGTGGGAATCTTTTTGTGGTCAATTGCCACATTCCCATCTAGGCAAGCTTATGGAGGCCATGTGTCGCTGGTAGGCAGCGTTTCATACAGTAGGCTAGTTTCTACTGTCCCCGCTTTTCCTTAGGGTGTCCCTATTTTCATCGGAGAAATGTTGGCGGGTATGGAGTTATTTGACCCCTGAGCCAAGGAGGTACAACCTTTGGAAGGCAACTGAAGGCAGCCATGTATAGGGAAGTTCTTAAATGTTTTATGTTTTATCATGTTTTTTTATATGTTGGAAGCTATCCAGAGTGGCTGGGACAACCCAGTCAGATGGGTGGAGTATAAATAGTAAAATTGTTGTTGTTGTTTTTGTTGAATAAAGGTAAAGGGCCCCCTGACCATTAGGTCCAGTCGTGACCGACTCTGGGGTTCCGCGCTCATCTCGCATTATTGGCCGAGGGAGCCGGCGTGTAGCTTCCAGGTCATGTGGCCAGCATGACAAAGCCACTTCTGGCAAACCAGAGCAGCACATGGAAACGCCCTTTACCTTCCCGCTGTAGCGGTTCCTATTTATCTACTTGCACTTTGACATGCTTTTGAACTGCTAGGTTAGCAGGAGCTAGGACCGAGCAACGGGAGCTCACCCTGTCACAGGGATTCGAACCGCAGACCTTCTGATCAGCAAGCCCTAGGCTCAGTGGTTTAACCCACAGCGCCACCTGGGTCCTATATTTTGTTGAATAGGACATCCCTATTTTCATCAGAGAAATGTTGGAGGGTATGTAAGGTTTGTGGCCTGTGGAGAATCACAGCAGCTCTCCAGTCAGGTGGGGCAGAAGCAAGAATAATTAACAAAGAACCCACTGCCCCCAATCTTGGGAACTATAGTTTGTTAAGGTGCTTGGCACTGTAGCTCGGTGAGGGCTGAACTACAGTTCTCAGGAATCTTTGTGCGGGGGGGGGGTGGAGAGAGAGAGAGAGAGAGAGAGAGAGAGAGAGAGAGAGAGAGAGAGAGAGAGAGAGAGAGAGACATGTGTGTTTATTGTGTTTGTGTTTTAGATGTATGGAGAGGATGTGACCTGAATAAGCCTAACGTCAATTAAAATGCAAACTGATCTAAATGTCTCCTCCTTCCGCATCTTGAACTTTGGGGAAACTTTGAGAGAATTAGCTTGTGCCAGAAAGGATAAAAGCACCTCCCTGCTAAGTGAATAACATAAATTGAGTAGCCACAGATGACACCCCATCAAAAAAAGGAACAAAGAGGCAAGCTGTGAATGGAAGAGTTTTATTCTCTGAGGACAGCCTGGCGTAGGGATCAGAAAGAGCAGGAAGGATGAATCAACTGCCTGGCAGAATCCTCAACCACATCCCTCTTCCTGGCCCTTCCTGGACCTGATTCTGGGGAGCAAGGTCTGTCCTGCAGCTTTTTCTCCCCCCCCCAATGCACCCTCTTCTTCTCACCTTTTAGCAGTCCCTTTTAACCTCTTATGTGCTGGCTGAAAAACAAAACAAAACAAAACATTGGGCTCTGCAAGCCCTTGCAGTTCGTACAGGAGGTTAGTGCTTCCTCTTCCTTGGCTGATGGATTTGTACACTGTAAAAACAAGGTATTGCATCTTTCTCTGCTTAAAAATAAAGAAAACGAAGAAAATGAAAGAAAGAAAGAGCTTCCATAGGAAGAAAGAGTTGCTGCTATACAACTGAGGTGGCATTTGCCCTGCAGAGATGGCTAATGTTAGCCAGGTTTATTGCGTTATGGAATAACTCAAATATTCCTCCCATGTCCTACTCCTAGGATCCTGCATGTGTCACATGAAAACATATGTATGGAAACTGATCACTGGTCCACTTAATTGAGTAAGATCTGCTCTTGGGGTCTTCAACAATGACACCCTTGAGGTTTTTCCCTTACACCCCTGAGCACCACCCCCCAGACTTACTGCCCACTTGATCATGAGCTCATGTTGAGAGTGGGAGTGGTTATTGTCTTATCCTTTGAAAGGTACATAGAGATGAAGGAGGAAGTTGGAAGAGTGACAATCCTTTCCCATGTCCTCTTTCAGCTTTGTGTGCTTTTAAGGCTCAGGCTAATGCTACTTGGCTGACTTTTACCCAAATATTTTGGAAGAGCAAAGTTTGCCACGCTATGTTTTTTTGTGTGGGGAGAATTGATGTGGTGGATAGAAGCGACCAAAGAGTGTGGCACCCATGTCAACTCTCTCAAAAGTTCAAATCTGCCCACTGGCTTAAAAAGTTGGTGGCCCTGGTCTACTCCAGCAGCAGATCCCCAAGGTCTCTGGTAGAATCCCCACCCAGCTCTGCTATCAGAGTTCAGGAGATGCCAATTATTGAACCTAAGACTTTTTGGCATGCAAAGCAGGCAACTCTACCACTGAGTTACAGCCTTGGGGATGCACAAAGAAAGGTGGCAGCTGTGGGTGGTAGCCAACAAAATTCTATTCATAGTAGAACCACTGAAATGAGTGAACCCAAGGGTTGCATCAAATGCTAGTCCTATTTGGAGTTGATCCACTGAAAGAAATAGACATGACTAACTTAGGTCCCTTAATTTCAAAGGTTCTGATCTGAGTAAACATTATTTGGAGACAACCCTGAGTGAGCCTCAATGATTCTGCTCTTAGGACTAGCATTGGGTATAAATGCTCAATTGTTATGCTGGGAGTCAACATTCCAAAAAAAGATGGACCAGTTGAGCTTCCTTTGTGTTGGAGACTGTGTGGGGGGCGGGGAGAGATGCTGTGCTTTTGTACCATTTTTGCTTATTCAAATGGGGGTGGGGAGGAGAGAGAACCACCTGGACTGTGGCAGACAATCCTATTTACAGGGAGGGTTGTGAGGAGTCTCTCTCATGCATTGCTTGTTCTGTGTCTTTGTTTCTTCAGAGGGCTGTTTCTCCCCTCCTTCCAAAAAAAAAAAAAGAGAGAGAGAAGAAAATGGAACAGCCCAACACCAGAGTGCCTGGATCCTCTTGCCAGCAGAGAGGCCTACTAAGAGATCAATGGGCTTTCAATGTACTTGGCTGGAAACAGTCACAAATGCCTTTCAAGGAACCAAAATACATCAACCCCACCCCTCCCTGTATCCCACAATGAAAGACCAGAAGAAGTACAGTGGTGCTTCCTAGCAGCTGAAGAGAGGCTATGTCTGGTCCCGTCCTGCCCCAGTGAGGGCAAGACCTTGGTGGACATTAGAGAGATCAAACAGATGATGGTCTTTCATTTAGCAGCAATGGAAGAACAGAGATAGTCTCTTCCCAGACCTGGAAGAGGAACTGGGCCACATCAGGTTAGTCTCTGGCTGGGTGAGCTGGAATGTGGGAAACCTGAGTTTGTGGCCCCAAGTATTGGGCCCCCAGCCCAAACTTCAGGCTTGTGGGTGTGAACTGCTGGTAGATTCAAAGTGTGGCTTTTTCCTCCCCGGCAGGAAACATCCTCCACTTCCAAAAGGATCATCTCAGATTCCAAGGCGCAGGTGAGGACCCAGAATTCATCTTCTCTGCCTGTCCTGGCTTTGATGAGGTGTTCCTTGAAAGCCCATTCTCTTCCATCCCAATAAAGGGCAGCTTGGGTGCCTGCCAGAGCTTATTGCAATGGGATGGCAGGATAAGGCTTAAAGTCCCTTGATAGTCCTCCATCTCTGCTCATGAAGAATGGTCAGGACCATCATGCACAGCAGAAGTGCTAGTCCTTGGCCCTCTGCAAGCAAAGTCCAAGATATGGGAACTGCAGTGCATATGAAGTCCACCCTAGTGATGAATTGTGCAATGCAAGCCCCAGCCCTCCATCTCCAGGGGTAACAGGCCTTCCGCTGAGAGTGGCAGATCACTCTGTGTGCAGCCCAGAATCCTATGTCTAACCAACCATCCTACCACAAACCCTTTAGAGGAATTTCTCCTTGGCAGGCGCTTAGCCACCAACACAGGTGAAGAAGCTTCTGGGTCTATAGAGGAAGGGTCCATCACAGGTGTCTTCTGGAGCCCATGGTGTTGAGCAGCTGAGATCTCATGATCTGGATGCTGGTCAGGATCTTCCTCTGGTGACCCACGAGGCTGATGCCCAAACTCTGCACATCACTGTGGAAACAAAGGCGGCATCAGGCAGACCAAAAGGAGAACACTCGAAGAGGGTGCAAAGTAGGGGCAGTGAAGGGTGTGGTCTGGGGAGGGTCCCAAAAACCAGAGAGAAAGAGATCTAGAGAGCAACATTTAGCCCGTTCAAGGACATGCTGCAATCAGGAAGAAACACTCCTAGGGGGGTATAAAGCAAGGCTGGTGAAAGGCATGGCCTGGGAAGGAGGTCCTGGGGTCATATAGAGAGAGCCACATTTGACATACACACCCTGCTGGGGCCAGATGCTTCCCACCCTTAGTCTAGCTAATAATGCTCATGGGTATTCTGAGCCAGGCGGCATTATGCCGATGGATCTTGCAATACAAAATGAGATTCTACCCACGTCCCTCCAAAACACCATTTAGGTTGCTTGATAATTGAAAGTGCAAAAGTGTGTTCAATGAGGGAGAATCTTTCACTGAAGCAAATCACGGGGGAGGGGGCGGAATGAGTATTTCTCCCTGTTTTTCATTTTAAGTGAGATTCTTTGCGGAGCTCTATCTAAACTGTGATCACTGTCCAGGACCTGGATCCAAAGGAGTGGTGGTGGTGGGGGGCAATTGAAACTGTTTTCAGGGGCAATTGAAACTGATACGGCAGTAGGATAAGAGACAGATCCACCACCACCACCACAGTGGTGGCCAGTGCCCACTGGGAATGGTAGGGCAAGGCCAATAGTAAGTGGTGACAGAGCCAATGAAATTCTAATCTAATTTTAATCTTGTCCTCATCTCCTCCCTGCTGAGCTATACAACAGCAACACAGACTAAAGAGGAGGAAGCTGACAGCCAGGGACACCCTCTCTGGACTGGTTGTCAGGAAGATGGCAGGCAGCTGGGAGCAGGCTGAGGGCACACAGAGGTTATTGGGGCAGTGCACAATTTGCCCTAATGGAACAACCTCCACTGCCCCTGAGAGTAGGGATGGGCAAGTCTGTCAATTTCAAGTTCTCTCAATTTCTCATTTTTCCGACCTTGAGCCCAGGTCTCCACATTTCCAAAGCAGTTGGCTCCCCTCCCTGCCCTTTTAAAGAGTCCTTGTGAAAATTCGCCAGTCCTTTAGTGTGGATTTCTTCCGAAAAACACACATCCGTATGCAATTTGGCCCAATACCCACATTCCTTTGCAAAACGCTTTAATAGAATGCCTTATTGTGTTGTATTTTCATGAGGGTGTACAGTTTTAAGGACACTTAGTATGCACATTTCTGTGCACATGACGTGGCTGGAGAAATGGCATTGCAGAGAAGTGTGAATGTTGAACGACGGGCTGTGCTTCGGTTGGCACATTTGAAATTGCGAATCAGGTTGGTTCGCCTTTGAATGCAAGCCCAGTCATAATCCCCGCCCCCATCCCTACTTGAAGGAGCCCTGGGCCGGGATCCCTTAGAATGCCTTGCTGGTCACCCATGGAGCAATGAAGTAGCTTCTGCTGATGTTTTGTGGCTGCTCTCTGAGAGAATGAGGAGGAATCTGTGCTGGCTGGGGTGGTGGTGGTGAGGTAGCTGCCTCTTTCCTGCATAAGCATAACTAAGTCTCTTAACATCTGCACTTCCCAACAGAACCACACCTTCTGTTCAAGCCAGAACAGGTGGGGGATACAGCCCAGTCTGGAACAGCTGTGGCTGAGGATTGCCTGACGCTCCTCATACAATGCTAATGGTTCTCCTGGCCTCTTTCAATTGATAGGTTGTACACCAGTTTAGGCTCCCAAAATGCAGGGGCAGGAAGATCCAAGAGGCTTGTAGATGCATCCCAGGGATCCTGTTTGGAGGTCAGCAGCAGAGCAGGCAGATGTCCACTGGGATTGGTAGGGTGGGAAGCAGGGAGGCCAACAGTAGGTGGAGCCAGAGCCAACGAGAGGCAGACCCAGAGTCAATGATAGATGGAGCCAACTACTTCTGGTTTGGTCCCCATCCTTGTCTCTGCTGAGGGCAACACTGAGGTTAAGAAGACAACAGCCAGCTGCACCCCCTAGACTGGGGGCTCATCCAGACTTCTGCTTGTCCCACTGCTTTCCTCAAGGAAAACCCAATCTTTACCATTGAATTGGAGGAAACGTCATCCGGGTTTCCTGCAGATTGACAACTGCTCCAATTTAGCACTAAAATGGGTTTGCCTAGGGGAAGCAGCATATAGAAAACCGTTTGGATAAGCGGAAGCATGGAGGAACCCTAAATGTGGGTAAAGAGCTAGGCTGATGGGGGCTGGTTGAGGGCTGACTGAACTTGGAGGGGCAGTGCCCCACATATCCCAATGCACCAGCTTCCATTCAGTGGAATAGCATGGGCCCCATACCAAAGAGGAGCATGACCAAACCTGGTGCTGGTAAGTGGTGCAGTGTAACAGGGAAAGGGGTGTCACAGTCATAGTACAGGGGGTGGGGGTCCTTTTCAGCCCAAGACCCACATTCCCTCTGATCAACATGCCAAAAGCCAGGGGTGGGCAGGGCCAGAGGGAAAAGTGGGTGGAGCACGAGATGTAAATCTTACTTTTCTGGCAGCACACACACACACACACACACACCTCTCTAGCCTCCAGCCATGCAAATGAAGTGCATGGTCAGAGTTCAAGGACAAATTCCAGAAAGGCAAAAAGACTCAAGGAGGGTGCAAAGCAGGGGGAATGAAGGGTGCAGCCTGGGGAAGGTCCCTAGATAGCCACATTCAGTCCTTACCCCTGCCATGGTGCCTAGCACAGTGACTGAAGAGGAGATGTTGGGACTGGAGCCCATTTTGGCCCCCTCACCCCCCCTTGCCCACCCCACACATTTTGTGCTTACTCAATGTTCATCCGCATCACCATGCCAAGGGAAGAGTAGCCGGCCAGAGCAAAGTTCTCTTGGTATCGCCCCAGTCGGATGGAGTCCAGCCAGTCTTCCACAGTTGCACAGCTGGTGAAATCGATGCAGCCTCGTTCCGAGATGGTTTGGGTGAATCTGCAACCCAAGAGATGGAGCACAGGAGGGAGAGGTGAGTGGAAGGCGGAGCAATGATTCCGGCAGCCCTTCATTTGTAGAAAGTGCATGGTAGTAACACAGCACTTAAAGAAGCAAAGGCCAGTTTTGTTTTTTCCCCTTTCCCAGAATGTGCTGCTTCTTGACAAGAGGGAGAACAAGGCAGAGCACAGCCAGCTGAGCTCTGGCTTGCTCTGTTCAGAGCCAGTAAGCCAGACAAGGGAAACACCCACCATCCCTGCTGGCTGGGGCTGATACCCCATTGTAGCCCAACATCTACACCGAAACTTGGGTCTTCAGCTACAATTCCCATCATTCCTGATCACTGGTTCTGCTAGCTAGGGATTATGGGAGTTGTAGTTAAAAACAACTGGAGACCTAAGTTTGGGTAACACTGATCTAGAGTTCTCCATTTAGTGTGTGTCAATAGACATCAGAACAATGACTCATACAGATAAATAGGTCTGCCTCATTCACAGAGCGCTTGAAAATGTCACTATAATTTCGATGGCGCATGATAGACACCCCCCCCCATCACCTCACCTTGTCCTGGGTGGTCCTAACCAGGGGAACAATGGACACCGATGGCCTTACTTTGGTTTCCAGGCACACAACTAGCTTAGTTCTCTTCCCATGGGAGCAGAGCATCTCTCTGCTGGTGAACACGCACCTGTTGACTGTGGCCGTGCACTTGAGGTTCTGTGGGCTGCGGATGAGCTTGTCCAGGATGCTGACAATCTGGGGGAAACGTGGCCTCTCATTCCGATCTTTCTGCCAGCAATCCAACATGAGTTGATGCAGGGCTGTGGGGCAGCCCATGGGGGCGGGCAGCCGGTAACCCTCCTCCACCGACTGAATGACCTGTGATGAAGGTTTGACAATGTGCATTTATTTCCTCCAAGGTTGTGCACTCAAAGTTCTGCCCTTCTCCATTCTATCTTCACAACAACCCTGCACGGGAGGTTAGGCAGATAGGGAGTGACTAGCTCAAGGACACTCAGTGAGCTTCATGCCCGAGTGGAGATTTGAACCCTGGTCTCCTAAGTCCTAGTCTGATACTCTAACCACTACACAGTACTGCTTCTCCCAAGGTTTGCCTTTCTAAGAATCACCATGCTAGGTGAGGTCAAGAAGTTTGTCTTGATGCCCCCAGAGAAGCTTAGAAGCAGGGAAAGACAGTCGCAGCTAAGGAAGGGTGAACCTGTCCATTTCAATGCCTCTCATTTTTTTCAGTCTTAAAATTAGTTTTGCCCATTTCCACACCAGTTTGCATTTTTAAAGAAAATAACAAAATCCTCTTGGAAATCCGTCAGCATTTCTCCTTATATACACATTTTCATATGACGTGCAACATAACAGACACATTTTAACACAGCAATTTCCCCCAATAGAATGCAGTTTCATGTTATTTTCACTAATATATGCCCACACCATCCTAATGTGTGTGTTCTCTCTAAAAACTACTTGGTTGGAGAACTGCCTTGCAAAATTCAGAGAACTGCAAATGCGGAAGGACTGCTGTGTTTCAGTTTGTGTATTGTTTCAAGCATTGCAAACTAGGCAGGTTTGCCTTTCAATGCAAACCGATTCCAATCTCTCTCTCTCTCTCTCTCTCTCTCTCTCTCTCTCTCTCTCTCTCTCTCTCTCTCTCTCTCTCTCTCTCTCTCTCTCTCTCTCTCTCTCATCCCATCTTGTTAACCTCCAGCCTTGGGCCTTCAGGGCTGCCTGAAGAATCCTTGGAAAAGGATACTGTGCTGATAAAAAAAGAGAGAGAGATGGCAGAAAAGGAAAGGAAAAGTAGAGTGTGCTTCTAGACCTCATATCAAATTTGTGGAAGACCCTTTTTGAATAGGTAGAGACCAGCTCCCGCCAGAGATCAACTGCCCCATCCAATTCCCACTGCTTATTTTCGCCTGAATTTCCTTCTACTTGCATTCTTGTCCCTGGAGGCTACAGGGACAGAGCGGAGGTGCAATTTGCCTGATTTCCCCAGTTCGTTCACTTTGAGCCTAAGCCCACCCCGCTTTGCAGCTGTGTCTGTTTCGTAAATGACCAGCTCTTTTGCTCCGGTATGCTGTGTCTTTGTATGATTTTATAATTGCTTACTTAGTGTTTTTTGGACACACACAGAATGCTTGCATGGTCTACACTTCTTCCCCACTGCAACATACAGTGTGTGTGTGTGTGTGTGTGTGTGTGTGTGTGTGTGTGAGAGAGAGAGAGAGAGAGAGAGAGAGGTGGGTGAGAGAGAGAGAGAAATTGGAGCAGTATTAGCCACGCTGGGACTCGGAGAGTGGGAGACTAGCTCATTTGGGAGGGTACGCAGGGATGGATAAGAAAAGACCGAGCCAGGGATCAAGGCTCTGTGCTCTAGTCAAGGTAATTACTGCCCGATTCATCCAGGGAATTGACTCAATTGCAATTAATGTTTTGGGTTTTGGTTTTTTTAAAACAAGGCTATCAATTGATTCTTAACAGGGTAATCAAGTGACACAATTAATTGAAGCATTTTAAATTTTCGACAAAAAAGATTGTGAACACACGTGGAATCCCATTCAGTGTGGAGTGTGCAACTACACCACATGCCATGTGTGGGTAGCGAAAATTCTGAAAATTACGACTTTCTTTGCAATCCCACCCAACAACTATGATGTGCAGAGGTTGTGGGGTGGGGGTGGGGAGACATCTATGGCAGATTGACCCTCTGGCTGAATGACTTCCCTCTGCTCTTTCATTGCCCTTCCTTGATGCCTTCTTGGGCACACTTCCTTCTAAGCTGGCAGCCTGTCTGGACTGAGTAACAAATTCCTCAAGGAGAGGCCAGCTAGTCTGTCACAGTGCAAAGATCCCCATGGAGCCCATTTAAGACCAACACACTTGATAGCATGGAATGTGGTCTCAACAAATCCTGGGGCATGGGAGAACATGGGAGGAGCCAAAATTGGTGGAGCGATGCTGGTGGTGGAGTGGGGTGGGGTGGGGGCCCTCTGAAATTTATCAGTTCAGAGAGCTCTGCCAAGGTGTAGGGGGAATGAGAGAAGGAGCCACCGTGGACAGAGTGATGGGAAGAAGGGGAGAAATTTTTTTTTTAGGTCATCGATTCAGACCTCTGGTAAGTATGGTCCTTCTTCCAGGAAACTGCCAGGGGCAGGAGTGAGAGGGAGAGAAAATAGAGTGGCAGAAAGTGTGTGGGAGGGGGGAGGAAGGAGGTACGTCCCCACACATTTTCTATTCTCACTCCATTTTCTGCCCACACATGGCCCTGTGCCCAACTCCTGCCTGAAACCTTTGAGAGTCACTGACAGTAAGTGTGCTTACGTAGCTAGATATGGCAAGTGTCTGACTTGGGATAAGGCAAGTTCCTTTGTTCTCACATCTTAACAGAAGGGCCATAGCTCATTGCTTTCCATGCAAGAGGTTCCAGGTACAATTCCCAACATTTAGACAGGTAAATCCCTGTCTAAAACTATTGCGGAGCACCCACTGGTGGAGCTTCATGCTCTGGCACCGGGGGGCGGAGAGCAGGCGGGGGCATGGCTGGTGCATGTCCTGGGGCTGTGATACGCCACCCACAGGGGTGTGGTGCACCGCCTGCTGGGGCATGGTGCCCAGCACGGGGGGGGGGGGGGCGGCAGCTACGATGGCACCCCACTGGGATCATGCTGCCAGGGGTGGTGCGCTCCCCCCCACCCATCTTCCTCCACCAGTGGGAGCACCTGCAAGTCAGTGTAGACGGTACTGAGCTAGATGGACCAATGGTGTGATTTAGCAGAAGGAAGCTCCTGTTGAAGTGCAGGAGCAGAGAGTTGAGAAGGGTGCCTGTCTCTGGTTCCAGAGTCTGTTCCAGAGGCTGCAACCAGTTCTACTCACTCTGGTCCCACCAGCAGGGACCATTCTTGTCTTCCTGGCAACTTGGGAAAAGGAATGACCCAAGGATGTGCACAGTGCCCTTCCCACAATACTTTAATCTACAGGGATCGTTTTCACGCAAGTTCTGTTTTAGGTGGTGGAATAGATTAAGTCACGGGCAGCAGCAGCTGCTTCCCTTACATCCCGGTTGGTCATGTTCCAGTAAGGCCGCTCCCCATAGGCCAGCACTTCCCACATGACAATGCCATAGCTCCACACGTCACTGGCCGACGAGAACTTCCGGTATGTGATGGCTTCTGGCGCTGTCCACCGAACAGGGATTTTCCCACCCTGCAATAAGGAAAGTCCAAGGCAGAGACATGCAAGTCAACCAACCTGAGCGAAGCAACCACTACTAGCCACCAAGAACCACTGGATTCATCAAAAGGGGCACCCAGGGAGTGTGAAACCCTGACCCATTGACTGGCTGCTAAGTTAGCTAAGAGCTTTCCGTAGCCAGCTATGTTCGTGTGCATGGGCTTCTGCAGTTAAAGGTAAGCAGTGAGAGAGTGCATAGCAGCGGCAAGGAACATTTTTCAGCCTGAGGGCCACATTCCCATCTGGGAAGCCGTCGCACCACGGTGCCAGGGCGCCAAATATACTTAAGACGGCCCTGCTTGGGGGCTGCATTCAGCCCCCCAGGCCTCAGATTCTCCATCACTTACATACAAATTAGTGGTGAGTGAATGATCCTTTAGCTCAATTTGGGATCAGCTCAATATTTATCAAACCATATGAGGCTGGCGCATTATAGGGATGTCTGCCTTTTCCTAAAAGTTATTTCCAGGTACCATTGGGTATATCTTGATGGTTTCATCTGCCCCTCAAAAGGCCATCTATGCTGTAAATGTGCGTGCCATTTTCTGGGGGAAATGAAGCTCGATTCAGGATACCTCTGAGCATTGCAAGCTGCCCGGATTCATAACTTTGAAGCCGCATCAGCAGCAACATCTCAAATGCAGAACCAGATGCTGGAGGAAGGCAGTGAAAGAAAGCTGTGGGGGCAATGGGAACCTGACGGGCTCCAGAGAGCAGGATCAGACATCCTTAAGGAAAGTAGCTCAGCAGGAGAGCACATGCTTGGCCTGCATAATGTTCGATGGTCAATTCCCAGCATATCCAGGTGCTGAGAGCTTGGAGAGCTACTGCCAGTCGAAGTGGACAATATTGGGCATAGTAGACCATGGTCCTTCCTGGTATATATATAAGCCAGGCCCCTATATTTTGCTGAGGAAGGAATATTGGGGGTGGGGGGTGGGGAGGCTGTCTGAGAAACAAGGAGGGGACAAGCAGAGTTAAGCTGAATGTGGTTCTCTCTGTGTGCATGTGTGCGTGAAGAGCCCCCCAGTTAGGATGTGCAGGAAGAGGCACCAATTCAACAAAGCTACAAAACTGCTTGGAGGAAGGTTCCCCAGAATCTGTCAAGGTCCAGGGAATTCTCCAGATGCCTTAAATGACTACAGAGGAGTGGGGTTCATTTGGGCTAATGGGGCATTGCCCTGCTAAGCTCAGCCTGCCCTCTTCCACCCACCCACCCCACCTGCCTCTCTGCTTTCAGAGTCCAGAGGTGGCAATACCTGCCAGCATCAGTGTTGCCCCTGTAGAATGCATTAGAGAGGAGGGTGGGTACAAAACTAGCAATAACTGGCTCTGCCTGTCATTGCCTCTGGCTCCACCTACTGCTGGGCTCCCCACCTTCTGCCCTACCAGGTGCCACTGGTCCCAAGAGACCACCAGTCACCTTTCAGAGGCTTAGAAACCACCATGGCAATCCTGCAGTATGTAAAATCATCATCACCCTCAGGACTCCATAAAAAGGAAAGCTAATCATAATCACAACTTAATCATGACAAGGAGCCGCAAGCCAGAGTGTACCGTGGTGGTATAAGCAGCCTCAGGGTTGTTCTCCAGGATTCGCGACAGGCCAAAGTCAGAGACTTTGCAGACCAAGTTGCCATTGACCAAGATGTTGCGCGCCGCCAAGTCACGGTGCACGTAGCCCAGGTCCGCGAGGTAGCGCATGCCAGCGCCGATGCCCCTCAACATGACGACCAGCTGAAGCACCGTAAATTGCCCGTCATGTTTCTGAAGAAAGATGAGCCCGTGTTAGTTTTCAGCCAATGTCATGTCACCGGTAGAGGCTGGTCTGGAGGGCGAACAGGGCACTGCCACACCAAACTCATGCTGCCTCTAAGCAGCCCCAGATTGCCAGCCATCTCACTTATAGCCAGTCCAGTGGGTGGCACTGCCTGCCAGCTTCCTCCTCCTTGCTATTGCCTTTATAGATCTCACCAGGGAGAGGACGGGAACGAAACTAGAATGAGTTGGCTCTGTCTCTCATGGGCAACCCCTGGAGGCACCAGCCGACACTGCATCCCACTAATGCATATCCCAGGACCAACCTAAAATACAGGGGTTACATTTCAGGGCTCACACTGAAGAAGATAAAAAGAGCCTGGCTGCTAGATCAGGCCAAAGGGTGCTCTAGTGCATTATGCTGTTCTTGCAGTGGCAAACCAGATGCCTGGGAAGACCAGGATATGACAGTGCTTTCCCCAGCTGTGATTTCCAGCAACTGGAAGCAGAACATAGCCACCATGGGTTTGTTTAATCCACTTTTATAGCCATCCAGGTTGGTGTTCATCACTACCCCTTGTGGAGGCAAATTCTAGAGTTTAACAATGCACCATGTGAAGCAATGCTTTCTTCCATCCTTTCCTGAAAGTTGGGAGATGTTGGAAGAACATTCAGCTTCATTGGGATGCCCCATGTTCTAGTATTCATAGAATTGAGGAGTTGGAAGGGGCCCTAAGGATCATCTAGTCCAGACCACTGCAATGCAGGAATATGCAGCTGTCCCATATGGAGATCAAACCTGCAACCTTGGCATTATGAACACCATGCCTGAGCCAGCTGACCTATCATCAGTTCCACCCCCCTTGATCATTCTGGCTGCCCTTCTCTCAACCATTTTGGGCTCTATACTATCCTTCCTCCTGTGATCCTCCAGTCAGACACCACTGTCATGAGGCTGCAGCACCCGCCTCTCCTTGCTCCTGTCAGTCACTCTGCTAGGAACCATGCAGCATGAATAAGAAGGCGTGCTGTTTTACCCGGAGAAAGGAATCCAGTGAGCCGTTTTCCATGTACTCGGTCACAATCATGACTAATTTGCCTGTAGGAGACAAGAGAGGTCAAGTTAATAGAGATGTGCCTTTGAAGCTGATGTGTTTCTGTCTGTTCAGGTCTGGTATGAGACACTGTGTGGACGAGGGGCACCAATGGGTCCCCCCATTCTACTTGACCACAACTGTGCAGTATTTTCTTCTTCAGTCGCTGCACCACTCACTGCCCTCCCAGATGCCCCTCCCCCTCCAAGATATCATTTTGGAAGTAGTTACAGGTAGGTAGCCGTGTTGGTCTGAGTCGAAGCAAAATAAAAAAATTCCTTCAGTAGCACCTTAAAGACCAACTAAGTTTATATTTTGGTATGAGCTTTCACGTGCATGCACACTTCTTCAGATACACTAGAAACAGAAGTGTCAGACCCTATATATATACAGAGGGTGGTGGGGGTGGGTGGGAATGGGAGATGGGCTGATGGGAGTGGTAAACCTGTGGATGGCTGTTAATGGCTGCTGATGGCTGCAATTAGTCCTGGGCTGAGGTGCTAAAGAAAGCTTGATCATGCATAATGAGATAAGAATCCGATGTCTCTATTCATCCCAGGTGCTTCCATGGTTTTAAGCTTGGTAATGATTTCCAATTCAGCAACTTCCCTTTCCAGTCTGTTCCTGAAATTTCTCTGTAATAAAACAGCTGCTTTGAGATCTTGTATAGAATGTCCTGGGAGACTGAAGTGTTCTCCTACTGGTTTTTCAGTCTTATGGTTCCTGATGTCAGATTTATGTCCATTTATCCTTTGGCGTAGGGTTTGGCCTGTTTGTTCAGGCCAAATTGCTCATCTTCTAACATTGTGTATGCCATCAAATGCCAACGGTGCCCTTCAGCTCTCTATATTGGACAAACAGGAATTGGAAATCATTACCAAGCTTAAAACCATGGAAGCACCTGGGATGAATAGAGACATCGGATTCTTATCTCATTATGCATGATCAAGCTTTCTTTAGCACCTCAGCCCAGGACTAATTGCAGCCATCAGCAGCCATTAACAGCCATCCACAGGTTTACCACTCCCATCAGCCCATCTCCCATTCCCACCCACCCCCACCACCCTCTGTATATATATATAGGGTCTGACACTTCTGTTTCTAGTGTATCTGAAGAAGTGTGCATGCACACGAAAGCTCATACCAAAATATAAACTTAGTTGGTCTTTAAGGTGCTACTGAAGGAATTTTTATTTATTTATTTTGGAAGTAGATGAGGAGTGGTGCCACTTTTGAATGGGGGCCAAGATTGATTCCCACCCATGGTGGTCACCGACCATCTTTATTTTCCCAAATAGAAATCTAGGTATGTCAAACCTGGAAGAGCCTGTAGAGCCTATAGAGCTATAAC
The DNA here is from genome assembly GCF_963506605.1 of Zootoca vivipara. Classification (NCBI taxonomy): domain Eukaryota; kingdom Metazoa; phylum Chordata; class Lepidosauria; order Squamata; family Lacertidae; genus Zootoca; species Zootoca vivipara. The sequence continues at coordinate 77,029,851 of NC_083281.1, forward strand.
AACTGCAGAGTCTCTAGGTCAGGACATTGCATTTGGGGTAACCCCCAGATTAGAGTTCAGGCTTCGCTCTCATTCCAAAGAAGAACATATGCCTGGTTATTTCCAGTAGGGCTGATTTGGAGCCCAGTGGGGAAGGCAAGGAGGCAGCTGGGTCAGGCAGTGCAGTGTCCCTGGGGCGTGTGACCAGTGTCTGACTTGACTAACTGCTGGTGCCAGGTCTTGGGGTGCTTATTGGTGGGGAAGGGACATTTAGAAAGCCCTCTCTGCTCCACCATAGTTCCTGAGACTTCCTCACAGGATCAAAGACGGACAATCTACAGGCACCGTTCATGTTATTAAGTCATTCTGATATTTGCATCCTATTACCATAATGCTTTGCATCAGAAGTGTGACCCGAAAGCTCCCCATCCTCCCCAGCTTTATAATTCAATTCAATTCAGCTCATCCCAAAAAGAGAGAGTGAAAAGGGCATTTTACTTCTGTGCAGCAAAAGAGAGTCAGAAGCGAAAGCCAAACGTTCCCTCCCCCTCTCCCTCTTTCTCATCTCCATCAAATGAACTGCTGGAGGAAGAACAAACCCAAATCAACGGCTCATTTTGCTAATGATATTCGTAAGGAAGCAAGGACAGCAGCCGGGGACAGGCTGCCTTCCTCTCCCTCTGAAATGAGAGGCAACAACTAAAGGAGAGAGGAGGACTAAACTCCCGCCTGAGGCTTCAGAACAATTGACAGCTGGCCAGCCACCCAGAGAGTTAGGCCAATCCAAGCTGAAGGTTACCAAGTCTCGGGCTGGACCCTTGTAGGTGTCTGTTTTCAGAGGGGTCTAACCTGTAGGTAGGGATGGGTGGATCAAAGGAATAGAAGAAGAGCATGAAGGAATCGGTCATTGACCCATGTGGCCCAGCATCCTGCTCTGACACTGGAAGCCCAAAAACCAGATATGAGCACAACAGCACTCTGCCCACATGGGACTCCCAGCAACTGGTATTGAGAGGCATAATGTTTCTGACAGTGGAAGATAACACAGTCATGGACGCTGGGGACCAAAACTCAGTGACATATGTTGATTTAAACCAAAGAAGGAGGATCTGTGGTCCTCCAGATGTTGGACCACAAACTCCCATCGTCCTTGAATATGCTGGCTGGGGCTGATGGATGTTGAAGATCAACAGCATCTATTTTTGTTTCATTTATTACATTTCTATACTGCCCTTCATCTGAAGATCACATGGGCAGTTTACACTATAAAAACATAAAAAATATAGAGCATAGTAACAACTAAATTCAATAATCCCCAGCCACGCACACAAAGCTTAAAATGCCATAGATGGTGTAATTAGCCAAAGGCTAATCTAGAAGGCTGCTGGGTCCTCATCCCTGACAATCACTTTCTCAACATACATGTTGAACCTAATTTGCATTGTGACTGGTCGGGGCAAAAAAATTTTTGGGAGGCTGGTGGAATGAATGTGGCCACTAGTAAGGCTGAGTTTGAAAAAAGATGAGACTTGCCCAATGCCTTTCCAATGTCCCTCAATGACGCAGGTATCCCTGAAACAAGATTGATTTCTTAAAACCATTCACGACTCCCATCTTCATAATAAATTCCCTTTCTGGGTTGGTCTGCAATGCTGATGAGTCCAGACTGATATCAAAAACGTCTTTGATTAGTTTTTCTCTCTACTTGGGGCCTCAAATATCCCACAGTTCTTCTGAAGACTGGCCCCTTCCACCCTCATTGCACACAAATTGATTCTTGATGTCCTTATTCATAGGAAATGATGGAAGGAAGATAGGTGTGTGGGTCAGGGGAGGCAGAAGAAGAGAGTAATGGGGATGAAGGCTAGCTAGCGAAGTTGTGGCATCACATCATAAATAACCGTGAAATCTGACTACTGGCTAAGAGTCTGATCTGTGAAGCAGGAAGGATCTGGTTCAAATCTCACCTGTGCGCTGGGTAGCCTTAGGCAAGTCACACACTCTCAAACCTGCCACCTTCTGCACTATGGAGGAAAATAACATAGGCCTCTCTTACAGTATTAGGACAGCCTTATTCAATCTACTGCCATCCAAACGTTCTGGACTAGAACTCCCATTATCTCTGACCATTGGCAATGAGTCCAAAACATCTGGACAGTAGCATGGAGGAGAAGGCTGTTGGGAGAAATGCAACCAAATCAAAGGCATGCAAAGTGTTTTGAACAACATCATTCTCTCTAGCAGCCCCTTGGAGTCATGAGACATGTCCCTCTTGTTCCATACGCTAAACTCACCTAGTTGAGTCAGACCTGGCCTCACACTTACTTTTGGTGACCACCCCCTCCAGGTGGATGACATTGGGGTGGTCAAACTGGGCCATGATGCTTGCTTCACTCAGAAAGTCCCGTCGCTGCTTCTCTGTGTACCCAGCTTTCAGGGCCTTGACCGCCACGGGTACCTCCCTCTTCCCAGGTAACTTCAGACGGCCATAACACACCTCTCCTGACTCTCCTGCAGACCAAGATGGACCAGCACATCACATTCAGTTTTCATCTTACTGCCAAGCCCCTTCCAAGCTTCCCTTGGCCCCCAATTCCACCCTCAGATAGGCTTCTGAGAACTTTCCAGAAGGCCAGTGATTCTCATTTGAGAAAACGAGATCTGGTGCCCCATTTGCCTTAAAAGAGCAGCTTCCCCTGCCCCTGGGTGTTCTCTGGGTCAAGGGAGAGGGACATCTATGGGGGAAAGGGAGTACACACCAGATCCAATGACTCTCTCAATTTTAATCCTGGAGGCTTCGATTTCTCGCGTGAACTCATGCACAGCCTGGCAGGGGTCCTCATAAGTGTGGGGCTCCACGTAGAACTTTGACTCGGGGAATTTCACTGTAGGGCATTCCGGGAAGGACAGAAGAGACATGAAGCTTGAGGCAGTTATGCAAAGCAGGGATAGGGGAGAAAGTCGATATTGTTTGCATTTGAATGAGAAACTGGCTCCTTCGCACTTCCCAAAGCAATACAAAACTGATCCCCCCCGCACCCTCTGAAATTTGCACTTCCCTGAATGTTGCAGTGCAGTTCTCTAACCAAGCAATGTGTACATACATGAAACATTATTTTTTTAAAAATAAATTTTAAAAATCCTGCATGCATTTACAAAAAATCCCCACTATTATACAATGGAACACTGCTTACGGAAATGTGCATGTCAGTCAAAACTGCTTACAAAAAAATGTGTCTCTTAGGAGAAATCAACACTAAGATGCTGGCAATTTTTCATGAAGATTTAAAAAGAAGAGAGTTGTAAATTGTGGAGGACATATGGATAACCACATTTAAGATTGGGGGAAAGACCCAAGGAACTGAGAGAAACTGAAACAGATTTATCTGTCCTGGATGCAACAGCAGGTGTCTGATGCTCAGGTGAGGCTAGCTGGTGTGTCCTGGGGTGAAGGTGCTGGAGATACATCCCATTAGGAGAAGGGAAAGGACTTACATTTTAGGATCATCATCCCTCACTATTTGCTCTGCTGGTCAGGCTGGTGGTAGTTGGGGTCCAGCAGCAATTCTCTCCCTGCTCTAGGCCAGTGATCTTTGACCAGTTGAGACCCAAGACCCACCTGAGACCCCCAAGCTACAACATGGGACCCAATTCCACATTTTCACTTTGTTATATAGTTTTAAGTGCTAATAATGCACACTACCAATCATTACATGGCAATTCACAGAGCAATATGCACCAGTCCTCCAATGTGTCAGGAGAAAGGCATAGGCATGCGGTTGGTCAGAAATATATATCGTAGTGAAAAACAGTGTGTGCCTATCACTTGCCACATTGCACCACTCATGAAAATTGATAAAATGAGCATCTCATCAGAAGAACACATTCCAGTCCTGACAAGCACGTAGTGCCCCTTTGGTCTGGTCAGCCTAAGCTGGAATCCAACATGGAAGCAAGAGCTTTGCTGCAACCCACCTGGTGTGGCCTTGCGACCCACCTGTGGGTTGACGACCTATGCTTTAGGCTTGTCTACAGTGGCCAATGGTTGAGGAAGTCAAGTGAAAGTCCTCTGCCAAAGGGAAATCATCTGTGGCCTCCATAGCCCTGAAAGGATATCAGGGAAAGCAATAGCAATCTAGCAAAACATACCTCAGGGAACCAGAGATAGGCTCATATGAAGCTTCTTCCTCTAGAGAACCCAACTTCCTATCATCAAGGTTGCATGCTCCTCCCAGGTGGTTCAAACCTCGAGCCATCCAGATACAGTGATGCCTTCACTTTGCCTCCTGGGACAGTGTCAGAGTTCCATGTGCACCATGATGAAGGCTCTGACCCTGCACATTCACCAGCCAAGGCTTACTCTTGGAATGGACATGTGAGCTCTGGTGCTGCAGAGTGGGCATGCATGAAGGTCACTGGACAAGCTTTAGCTCAACTCTTACCCTGTCCATTCTGATAATGCATCTTCTCCTCGTCGGAGTCCTGGAAAGCCTTGCTGTAGCCGCAGTGTCTGCACGCCCAGTGATGCGGCAGGGTGGAGGGTGGGGAGAGAGATGAGACACAAAATATGCTAAGAACACAAGAAGAGCCCTTCTGGATTTGACCAAATGCCCATCTAGTCCAGCAGACTCTTTTCACAGTGGCCAACCAGGTGCCTATGGGAAATCCGCAAGCAACAGCGACTTCTCCACTTGTGCTCTCCATCCACCTTCTCCTTCATAAATGGTCTAAAACTCTTTTAAAGCCATCTAAGTTGGTGGCTATCACTTGCTTGCCTTCCTTCCAAACTAAGAAGAAGGAGGCCAAACCCCAAATGTTGCAACTTTTCCTCTTAGGGGAGCTGTGCATGCAAACACGCAGAAGCGTACCACTTGGGAGGAGACCCCCGGTGAGAGATCTGCCCTTAAAAGATAAGCCTACCTCTTCTTGCAGATCAGAAAGAGCAGCAATGCAACGAGGCCACTGATGAGTGTGAGGCAGGTCCATACGACCGCTGTGGTGTCGTAATGGGGAGCTACTGGGAAAGAAAGATTGCAGGATTCTAGCTCTGCAGCCTGAGACAGGAAAACACCCACACATGTGCACTGTTCTTTTCCCTTTATCCCTGGGCTCAGTGAATCCTGACTCCACATGGAGGAGGGGCAGCTGTCTTTCACTAAGTCAGACATCAGGTCCAGCTAACTCAAGACTGTCCACACCAAATGGCTCTCCAGGATTTCAGATAGTAGCAATTCCCAGCCTTACTTGCAGATGCTGGGGATTGAACCAGGGACCTTCTGCATGCATGCAATGCAGATAACTCTACAACTCCACTACAGCCCTTCCCCAAGGAAGCAAAGAGGCAAGGCTGATCCAGCAACAAGGAAATATGATCTTCCTAAGAATGGAGCCTGTTCCCTGAGCATGACTTACTAGTGGGAGATCATTGGCAGACCACTAGGATAGCAGTTTGAGGGGTGGCTTTCTTTTTGCAGCATTCCATAGCTGATACGCTTTTGTTGCTTGAGAACACCAGCGGAGAAGGAATTATGGAGGAAAGTAATGGTAAAGCAGGAGAGGAATTCTAACAGTGAAGGGCTGTAGCTCATTCATAGAGCTTCTGCTTTGCATGCAGAAGGTCTATGGTTCAATGCCTGGCATCTCCAGGAAGAACTGGAAGGGACTCTTTGTGGAAACCCTAGAGAGCCATTACCAGTCATTGTAGACAAAACTGAAACAGGTGGGTCATTGGCCTGTCTCCCACTAAGGCAGCTGCCTCTGTTCCTACGTTGAGCTGTGGCTGATGGAAGCTGGAGTCCAACAACATCTGGAAGACTCAATGTTTGCCTGATTCTCCTTCAGTCCCATGTCCAAAATTTATAAAGAACCTCAGACCAAGGATAACAGGGATCATGACTGTGTCAGCACACTGCCCTAGAGCCTTAATTCTCCCCCTTCTGGGCTTAGCCCTCCCTTCCATAAGAACATAAGAAAGAGCCCATCTAGTCCAGCTTCCTGTTCTCACAGTAGCCAAAGAGATGCCCCAAAGGGAAGCCCACAAGCAGCACCTGGGTACAACATTGCTCTCCCCAGTTGTGATTCCCAGCAACCGGCAATTCATGGGCATAGAGCCTCCAGCAGTGGAGGGAGAACTCCTTCTCTGACATGGGTAATGTCCTGTAGGGGTTGGAGCTTGCATTTTGGGGTGGGGTGCCTTCCTAACATACAGCCCCACCCATACAAAATGCCTCTGGACATCCAGTCCTGCCCCATCCCACACCTTCACTCTTGTGCACCCCTCTCCTCCCCCTGCTTTGCCTCACTTGCTTTGGCGGTCTCCACTTCCACCACCTGGCTGAATTTTCCACAGCCGGCAGAGGTGCGGGCTCGGACCTGGAAGACATAGCAGGTTGCTGGCTTCAAGCCTGAGACAGTGGTGCTGTTGCCTTTGGACTTCAGGGTGGAGTAGCTCTGCATTTCTTTGTCCTGGAGAAGCAGAACGTGACATCAGTCCAGGGCAGGGGTGGGGAACCTCAGGCCTGGAGGGCAAACGTGGCCTTCTGGGCCTCTCTATCTAGCCATCAGGACTCTCCCCAGGCCACCCCATCATCAGCCCTATTTTGCCTTCCCACTGCTTTTTCCTGGCTGGAATGTGTCCTTCAACTGGCAATGTCTTTTGGATGGTAGTTGAGGACGGCTGGGTGCAGGAACTAGCGTTTTATACAAAGGTAACGTCTACAATTTTTGCTCCAATCACTTTTGCATCTGGCCACTCCCACCACCAGCCCTTTGAAGGCTCCCTGGAAAAGAATATTCCTCACCCCTGGACCAAAGCCTTGTGCTAGAGAAGGTATGACTGGCAATAGGGACAGGAAGTAGCGATGGGTTTATTTCAGCCTTTCCATACTTGCTTGGCTTTCAGGTTAACTTGGGGACTTTCTAAAATCAGTGTTGGAATTTGGCAAATGCAGGGCTTCATGGTTTTACTTGGTTTCCTCATGGCTTCCTGAAGCACACCAACCACCAGAGCTTATGAGGATGGATGAAATGTGGTCAAGAAGGTACCATGATGCAATTCCATCAGGATTCCTTTTTATGCTGCAATTTAGTCACTGCACATACGAGCACATGTGCATGGAATCCTGATGCAACTGCATTTAATCAATGCACATGCATGCAATTGCATTAATATTCCATGTTGTGCTGTGATTTAATCAGTGCACGGCGGAGCATGAGCAGTTGTGCGTGCAATCTTGATGTAATCATGCAGTCATGTCAGAACTCCATTTTACACTTTGATTAAATCAATGTCATCATTACAACTGTAATTTGTAAGCTTTTTTAAAAAAGGCAAGCTGAAACCCGTGAGAAACTGCACATGCACAGTTGTCTGAACAAAGTCTGGAAATAAAAGGAAGCAGAAATAAATAGCGGCTTGCTAATGGAGAGGTGCCCTGTGGAAGCAAGACTCTGGAAGGAGGAGGAAGAGGAGGGAGATTTCTATTAGCATTATTTGTACCTTGGAACCTGGGAAGCAAATTGGATGGAGAGGTTTAGCACAAGCAATGGCACACAGATAGAGCAGACAGGCCAACCAGCACAATTGCTTTTACCTTTTCATAGTACTTGATCTCATATTCCAGAATGATGCCGTTGGGCTGATCCGGTTCCTGCCACAGGAGCGTGACACTGTTTTGGCCCACGTTCTCCTGGTGAACGGCCAGCACTTGGGATGGAGCTACGGAAACAGACAATAGGAGACCATATGAGGGGGATGCTGATAATGTCAAGGCTGCAGGTTTGGTCCCTGTGTGGTACTGCCGCATAGGTTGGGCCAGATAATCCTCAGGATTCCTTCCAACTCTACAGTTCTAGAGGAGAGAGAGAGAGAGAGAGAGAGAGAGAGAGAGAGAGAGAGAGAGAGAGAGAGAGAGAGAGGCCATGGTGGTAGTAGAGAAAACAAGGAGGCCAGCTGTAGATGGAGCCAGAGCCATTGCAAGGTGGGCCCACCTCCTGTTTGATTGCAAGTAAGACAGTAGAAAGATAGGAGCTGGCCGAGGGGAGACTGAGGTTGGTGGGGTTCTGTTCCATCTGCCTTAGTGGAACACCATTGTTGAATGGGTCAAGAGGTTCTAGGTGAATTATCTGACCAAGCTCAGTCATACAGCAATTGCTATAAGAGGGAGACTACATTTAATCTCACAACAAGCACCAGTTAGTGGCATTGTCAGGCAACTGCCAGGACATCAATACTCCAGGAAGGCTTACCATTGGATCCTGCCTTGTGACTTCCTAAAAACACCCAACAACCATAATAGCACGACACTGACTTCCACCCATATACAATTCGGGTTGCAAATTTCCCCATTTGTTTATTTGATTCCGTTTAGGAATCACTTCCCATAGAATATCTCAAAGGGACTTCACGGCAAAAACGCCAACCACCAAAACAATTAAAAACAGTTCCAGATACAAAAACAAAATTAATTTTAATATCAAAACAACAACAACCAGTTTCAAGCTTGATACAGACACCGTCTGGAATAAAGACCTGCCATTGAAAGTGTTGTTGACAAAGGAAAGTTGTGTGGCAATGTCCCTCCATCCCCGTGAGAATAAAGACACACAACACATCAGATAGATTTAAATGGGCGAAAAGGCCACAACTTTATTGGTTACGGATGTTGAGCGGTATTGGCTTAGGCATTGGACCCTGACCGTCTATATCCAACGCCAACCCGTGTGTTGGACATCCAGGAAGAGTTAACCACCAGTAAGGAGCCCAGTGATGTACATCAACCGGAACTCCTCCTGTGATCACCGTTAGGGGCGTGCCTTACAGCCCTAACCTCCCTAGGCTTCGGACCAGACCATGCCCCCGGAATCCGTTAATGGAATACTCCTCCATTTGCAGGGCAGGTGATGGCGCTACCTGCCCTCCTCAGCTCTAATGTAATTTCCAATGCCTAACCGCCAAAACCAATAGTTGTGACAAATTGCTACGAGGTAGGTGAAAAAAAAAACCTTAGCTAGCCCAAGTGGAAAAAGTCCTACCAGGCCCCTTGGCCAACCAAGGTGACCAACCAAAGTCCATAGCAAGGTCAAAGCTAGCCTAAAGCAGGCATCCCCAAACTGCGTCCCTCCAGATGTTTTGGCCTACAACTCCCATGATCCCTAGCTATCAGGACCAGTAGTCAGGGTTGATGGGAATTGTAGTCCAAAACATCTGGAGGGCCGAAGTTTGGGGGTGCCTGGCCTAAAGGGTGGGTGGGCGGGTGAACCGATGCAGCTGGTGAGCGGGGTGAAAGAGGGCGGGTTCCTGCCCTTCACCTGCTTAAAGGAAGCAGGACACGCCCCCAGCCGACAGGATTGGTCGGCCCTCGAATGATGCGAGCGGGAACCCCCAATCGCTCAGGGGCTGAGCTCTCAGCCCCTGCGTGCGTGGTCGAGTCATGACGCCCACAATTCCACCTCCGACGCAGGCGCAGAAGTGGTTTTTCCAGAGAATTGGAAAGAATTATTCATCAAAGTATACTCCAACTCAGAACTGGAAGAGTACTTCATTCCTCAATAAATTGGTGTGTTGATCTTTTCCTGCTTTCTAGAATTAGCGATTCATCATTGCTCTTGCTCTGTAGACCACATTTTGTATGTATATAAAACATTTCTGCAGAAATGGCCCCTGCCTGATATGTAGGGGGAGGGAATTTCAAAAGGGAGGTACCACCACCCTAAAGGCCCGATTGCTCTCTCATACAGAAGTAACCTTCTGAGAAGAGTAGAGTGGGCATGTCAGGGGTGAGAAGATATTGCAGGTATATTGATCCAGGTCTTTCTCATAATTAATAGCAACAGTTGGGGATTGGACTAGATGATCCTTTGGGCCTCTTCCAACTTTGCAATTCTATGACTATGAATTAAGGCTGCAATCCTATGCCCACTTACCTTGCACTATGCTCCACTGAACTCATTTCTGAGCAGACATGTATAGGATTGCTCTGTTAATCTGCAATGTTTTTAATGGGTCAAAACATCCAGAGTAGGGTAGGTATGTGAGATGGAGTTCTGGTTGGTTCTATCGTGGAGGGGAAAGAAAAAGAAAAGAAAAGCAGAAAATAATGGAACTGGGAAAGGTCACAAAAGGCAACCCAAATGAACAGAGGATGAAGAATCTTCCTCACAAAGAAAGGCTTTTTATTTTTTTATTTTTTTAAGACTATTGGAGGGACATGAAAGAGGTTTATATAATGTTTCATTGGTGTGGAGGAAGTAAATAGAGAGGATTTCTTCTCCCTCTCTTATAATACTAGAATGCAAAAGATCACCCTGGGAAATTGGATGGCAATAGATTCAGGGTGCATGGAAGGAAAGGACTTCTTCATGCAATTTCTAGAAATCAGTCACATTTGTGGGATTCAGTGCCATAGGGGTGGCGATAGCCACTAGTCTACGCTGCTTTTTAAGAGGATCAAGCAAGTAACAGAGGAGAGAGGGCGGGCACCTAGGCACTGCCAAAATGAAAAAAGGAGGTCCACAGAGGGCAGCAGCTTGCTTAAAATCTGCACATGCCAATTTGGGGGTTGCCAGAGTGGCACCTGTGGGTGCCCATGAAATTAGGCTTGAAAGAAATGTTCCATTGTTGCTAATAAAATGGGTTGCAGTGTGTGCTTGGTTGCGGTGTGCATAGTACCCACCAACAGTTTCTCCAGTCCGCAAATGTGTGTATGGGCCCAAAACGGTTGGTGAACCCAGGGCTCATACATATGCAGAAATGCACATTTTGAAATGATTGCTGCAATTTAAATAGAAGTGCAATACCTAGCACAGGAGTGGAGACGACTGTGACCAGGTGATCTGGGTGCCTGCTCAGCCAATTATAAAGATGCCATTGATGGGCAAATCAAGGCCCCTTCCTTCTTCGTGTTCATTATCTTTCAACATTATCAGTAAAGCAGACCCTCCAAATATCCTTATTTTTCAGGGACAGCCCTGAATTTACAGAGGCCATCCCAGTTTCCAATTTGATCCTGGAATGTCCCCTAAGGCAGTGTTTCTCAACCAGTGTGCCTCCAGATGTTTTGGGACTACAACTCCCATCATCCCTAGCTAGCAAGACCAGTGGTCAGGAATGATGGGAGTTGTAGTCCCAAAACATCTGGAGGCACACTGGTTGAGAAACACTGCCCTAAGGATGTCCCTATTTTCATCGGAGGAACGTTGGAGGGTATGGAGTTATGTGACCTCCCCGAGCCAAGGAGATAAGTAACCATGTTTTATTATGTTTTTATATATGATGGAAACTGCCCATAATAGCTGTGGCAACCCATTCAGATGGACAGGGTTGTTGTTGAATAGGACATCCCTACTTTCACTGGAGAGATCTTGGAGGGTATGGTAATGTTCATGATCTGCACAGCCCTTCAAGGAGAGGACTGTCGTCTGTACAGTAGGCCACATAACCACCTGAAATAACATGGAGCTGGTGATGAAGGACATCTGACCTAGGGAACCAGCCATGTCACTTCAATTTGGGAGCACCTCAATGGATTCCAGCCAGGGCTTTTTTCTCCCCCCCCCCCCTCTTTTTTAGAAAAAAAGATGCTGGTACTCACCATGAAGTTGTTACATTAAGTGGCACACTTCTAGCATTTGGGAGGCGGGGGGGGGGAGGAGGTGCTAGCACTGAACAATACTGAGTAGGCAACACTTGAGTTAAATGGACCAGGCGTCTGACTCAGTATAAGGTAGCTTCTTACATGCCTGATCCTGCCATAAAAAACCTCTTTGCTCATTCAGTGAGATCCGCAATGTTCAGCGCTGGACCAGCCCCTGAGATGCAGGCTAAGCAGAAGCTGAAAGCCAGTCTGGCAGGGCAAGCAGGGGGAGGGCATCTCCTACCTGCCTGGTTTGTGGTGATGTTGACGGCAGCGAATTTCGGTGGCTCGAGGGTCAGGTCGGAGACCCCGTTGACGGCCTCCACCCAGAAGGAGTAGTTGGTGTGGGCCAGGAGGTTGGTGACAGCCAGGGATCCCTGGGCCAGGTTCACTGGCTGGGGCAGGAAGCGGATGCCAGTGCCGCAGGTCTCGCACTGGCCAGAATCCCACAGGCAGTGGCGGCAGAGGACGTTATAGAGGATGTCGCTGCGGCCTCCTTTGTCCAGAGGCGGGGACCACTCGAGGGTGACGGAGGTGCCATTCACACTGGAGAGCAGGTTCACGGGGGCAGAGGGAGGACCTGGAAATGATCAGAAGAAGCGCAGGGTTAGCCTGATGGAGGGAGAGTTGGAAGGAACCTCCATAACAGCCCTAATATTTGTTCATTTATTTAGGGCATTTGCACCCCGTTCTTCAGTCAAAAAAAGGATCCCAGCCTGCAATCCCATCAAAACAGGCTTATCATCTTAAAACGTACACTCGCAACACAACACACAAGGGAAAGGGGACAGGGCAGAAAGAGGAAAACCAAAGCCAAACCTCAGGCACCAATTTCTGAGCAGCTGTTCCTGTGCCAGCTGGCACAGTTCAAAAGCAAGAGGTGCCTGATGGAGCCAGGCCTCCAGCAAAGCTGATGCAATGAGCCTTCTGATTCCTCTCTCTTCCAGCGAGGCAGCCTGATGTAATGACTACCCCCAGATGATGGGAGAAGAGGTCTGCAGGCAGACCCCCCTGCATTCTCTCCTCTCCTCCTGTAGACCCTGTCCCATAGTGGGGAATGTGCAGCTCTCCAGATGAGGCATAGCCAAGGTGGTTCCCTCCAGATATTACTGGACTACAAGTCCCATCAGCCCCGGGGCATCCGGAGGGCACAACCTTGGCTACTCCTGCTTGAGACGATGTTGGACTCCCATCCACACCAACGAGCATGGTCAATGCTCAAGCATGAAGGGAGCGGGGGGCAGGGGGATGCTGAACAAGGATATAAGGATACTGCCCCCTCTTTTTGAGCCAGGGAAATAGGGTGCAAAACACTGCATTGGCTTGCCCAGGTGCATAATCTCAGTATAAGGTGTTTAAATCTTCTGTTTGCATACAGTATATATGTGTGTGTGTGTGTGTGTTTGTGTGCATGTAATTGATCATATATGATTGTCAACCAGGCAGGTGTCTGTAGGAGATAAATGGCGTGGTGTGCCTGGTGACAGGTGAGTTTTCCACCAGCTCTAACTATTTAGAGACAGCCAGGTGTGTTCCTGTGCTTGGGCTCACTCAAGAGCTCATCCAAATGGGAAGTTGGAGACAAAAATCATCCAGCAACTTGCATACAAATCTTCAAAATGTTTTCGTAGTGTTTATTTATTGCATTTTATATTCCACTTCTTTCTCCAAAGAAGTGGTATATATATAAATCCCCACCACCACCATTCAATCTCACAACAACCCTCATTTAATTGGCAGCGCCACCTTGAACTGGGTGCATGTGCTCTAGCATCAAGCTAAGGTCACTCTTTCTGACCACAGGGTTAAAAACAGAGAAGCATAGAAATGAAAGCTGCCCTTAACATCCAAGTAGGACTCTGGGTCCTTGCCAAAAAACAACAACAACCATTTGTTTACCACCTCTGCTCCCCTGTCAACAGGCATCTTCCTGACTGCAAAAAGAATTTGTTCAAGCAAATGATGGGATTTGCATGTCCATCTACAGAAAAATTGCAATGAGATGCAAATGGATTTGCATGGGTTTCCGGCTCCTAAAACGAGACAGACTCTCTTCTTCTGCCTCACCCCTCTTACAAATCCTCCCCCCTTTTATCTTTGGCCTGCAAATCTGAGAATTTTGCGTTTTTTTAAAAAAAAATTACTCATTTTTCTACTCTTAAGCTGTCCACATCAGCTTTAAAAAAGCAAGTTCTTGTGAAAGTGTACCAGCATTTTACGGCGAAATGTTCCTAATGTTTTTGTATTCTATTTTCCCTAATGCATACATTTTTTGAAAAGCAATTTTCACTCCTTTGATGGATTTTTGCAGGCTACTTTGAGAACTGGTACAAGTTGTCCAATGGTGGAAAGTCTTGGAAAGCGATGGGTTCTCCTTTGTTAGAGGTTTTTTTAAAGCAAAGGCTGGGTAATTACCTACCAAGGATACTGGAGCAGCGAAATGGCATCCTCTCTGGTTCTTACAATTATAATATACAAACATGGGTGTATAACCTTGAAATCCAAAATGCTGAAATATAATTGATAAAACATTATAATCTATATAACTGATAGAACATTACTACTAATACTACTATTTAGGGCAGGAAAATAATATTACTATTATTTAGAGCAGGGAATTTTTTATGGAACACATCAGATCCTCTTTCAAATTTTCACATTGGGGTTTCATTGTATCTCCCTTTGGAAATGTCACACCTTTTCAACCTGGATTCCAGAATAAGTGTGCAAACAACATTTAGCATGCTGCTGGCTCCCAGGGGAAGACTTTTTTTATTATTATCATCTAAAGGAAAACCAGTTGACAGGCAGAAAGGCTGAAGCCCTTAAGACTAGCAGAGGCTTGGCAGGTCCCCCAGGTGGCTCAGACCTTTCGTGAAATGCACATGCTTGGCATGTACAAGTTTGCAGGTTCAATCCTCACCGTTGCCAGTAAAATCATCATAATTTTAAAGGCAGCAGGGATTGCAAAAGCACATCTACCTGAGAGAAGGTTGGGTGAAAACAGCCTACTGAAATGATCTGCCCTGTGTAAGTGTGTTTAGAAAATGGTTGTAGCCAACTAAATTCTACTCAGAGAAGACCCACTGAAATCAATGGCCTTCAGTTAGGGTTCATCCATATTTAACTTTGCTCTTGTTGTTTAGTCGTTTAGTCGTGTCCGACTCTTCGTGACCCCATGGACCATAGCACGCCAGGCACTCCTGTCTTGCACTGCCTCCCGCAGTTTGGTCAAACTCATGTTCGTAGCTTCGAGAACACTGTCCAACCATCTTGTCCTCTGTCGTCCCCTTCTCCTTGTGCCCTCCATCTTTCCCAGCATCAAGGTCTTTTCCAAGGATTCTTCTCTTCTCATGAGGTGGCCAAAGTATTGGAGCCTCAGCTTCACGATCTGTCCTTCCAGGGAGCACTCAGGGCTGATTTCCTTAAGAATGGATAGGTTTGATCTTCTAGCAGTCCATGGGACTCTCAAGAGTCTCCTCCAGCACCATAATTCAAAAGCATCAATTCTTCGGCGATCAGCCTTCTTTATGGTCCAGCTCTCACTTCCATATATCACTACTGGGAAAACCATAGCTTTAACTATACGGACCTTTGTCGGCAAGGTGATGTCTCTGCTTTTTAAGATGCTGTCTAGGTTTGTCATTGCTTTTCTCCCAAGAAGCAGGCGTCTTTTAATTTCATGACTGCTGTCACCATCTGCAGTGATCAAGGAGCCCAAGAAAGTAAAATCTCTCACTGCCTCCATTTCTTCCCCTTCTATTTGCCAGGAGGTGATGGGACCAGTGGCCATGATCTTGGTTTTTTTGATGTTGAGCTTCAGACCATATTTTGCGCTCTCCTCTTTCACCCTCATTAAAAGGTTCTTTAATTCCTCCTCGCTTTCTGCCATCAAGGTTGTGTCATCTGCATATCTGAGGTTGTTGATATTTCTTCCGGCAATCTTAATTCCGGTTTGGGATTCATCTAGTCCAGCCTTTCGCATGATGAATTCTGCATATAAGTTAAATAAGCAGGGAGACAATATACAACCTTGTCGTACTCCTTTCCCAATTTTGAACCAATCAGTTGTTCCATATCCAGTTCTAACTGTAGCTTCTTGTCCCACATAGAGATTTCTCAGGAGACAGATGAGGTGATCAGGCACTCCCATTTCTTTAAGAACTTGCCATAGTTTGCTGTGGTCGACACAGTCAAAGGCTTTTGCATAGTCAATGAAGCAGAAGTAGACGTTTTTCTGGAACTCTCTAGCTTTCTCCATAATCCAGCGCATGTTTGCTATTTGGTCTCTGGTTCCTCTGCCCTTTCGAAATCCAGCTTGCACTTCTGGGAGTTCTCGATCCACATACTGCCTAAGTCTGCCTTGTAGAATTTTAAGCATAACCTTGCTAGCGTGTGAAATGAGCGCAATTGTGCGGTAGTTGGAGCATTCTTTGGCACTGCCCTTCTTTGGAATTGGGATGTAGACTGATCTTCTCCAATCCTCTGGCCATTGCTGAGTTTTCCAAACTTGCTGGCATATTGGGTGTAGCACCTTAACAGCATCATCTTTTAAGATTTTAAATAGTTCAGCTGGAATATCATCACTTCCACTGGCCTTGTTATTAGCAGTGCTTTCTAAGGCCCATTTGACTTCACTCTCCAAGATGTCTGGCTCAAGGTCAGCAACCACACTACCTGGGGTGTACGAGACCTCCATATCTTTCTGGTATAATTCCTCTGTGTATTCTTGCCACCTCTTCTTGATGTCTTCTGCTTCTGTTAGGTCCTTACCACTTTTGTCCTTGATTATGGTAATCTTTGTACGAAATGCTCCTTTCATATCTCCAATTTTCTTGAACAGATCTCTGGTTTTCCCCATTCTATTGTTTTCCTCTATTTCTTTGCATTGCTCATTTAAGAAGACCCTCTTGTCTCTCCTTGCTGTTTTTTGGAAATCTGCATTCAGTTTCCTGTATCTTTCCCTATCTCCCTTGCATTTTGCTTGCCTCCTCTCCTCCGCTATTTGTAAGGCCTCGTTGGATAGCCATTTTGCTTTCTTGCATTTCCTTTTCCTTGGGATGGTTTTCGTTGCTGCCTCCTGTATAATGTTACGAGCCTCCATCCATAGTTCTTCAGGCACTCTGTCCACCAAATCTAAATCCTTAAACCTGTTCCTCACTTCCACTGTGTATTCATAAGGGATTTGATCCAGATTGTATCTTACTGGCCCAGTGGTTTTTCCTACTTTCTTCAGTTTAAGCTGGAATTTTGCTATAAGAAGCTGATGATCTGAGTTACAGTCAGCTCCAGGTCTTGTTTTTGCTGACTGTATAGAGCTTCTCCATCTTTGGCTGCAGAGAATATAATCAATCTGATTTTGATGCTGCCCATTTGGTGATATCCATGTGTAGAGTCTTCTCTTGTGTTGTTGGAAGAGAGTGTTTGTGATGACCAGCTTGTTCTCTTGACAGAACTCTATTAGCCTTTGCCCTGCTTCATTTTGAACTCTAAGGCCAAACTTGCCAGTTGTTCCTTTTATCTCTTGATTCCCTACTTTAGCATTCCAATCCCCTGTAATGAGAAGAACATCCTTCTTTGGTGTCATTTCTAGAAGGTGTTGTAGGTCTTCATAGAATTGGTCAATTTCACTTTCTTCAGCACCGGTAGTTGGTGCATAAACTTGGATTACTGTGATGTTAAAAGGTCTGCCTTGGATTCGTATCGAGATCATTCTGTCATTTTTGAGATTGCATCCCATTACAGCTTTTGCCACTCTTTTGTTGACTATGAGGGCCACTCCATTTCTACTACGGGATTCTTGCCCACAGTAGTAGATATGATAGTCACCCGAACTGAATTCGCCCATTCCCTTCCATTTTAGTTCACTGATGCCCAGGATGTCGATATTTATTCTTGTCATCTCATTTTTGACCACATCCAGCTTACCTCCACTCATGGTTCTTACATTCCAGGTTCCTATGCAATATTTTTCTTTACAGCATCGGACTTTCCTTTCGCTTCCAGGCATATCCGCAACTGAGCGTCCTTTCGGCTTTGGCCCAGCCGCTTCATCAGCTCTGAATCTACTTGTCCTCAGTAGCATGTTGGACGCCTTCCGACCTGAGGGGCTCATCTTCCAGCGTCATAACTTTTATATGCCTGTTGTCTTTGTCCATGGAGTTTTCTTGGCAGGGATACTGGAGTGGCTTGCCAGTTCCTTCTCCAGGTGGATCACGTTTAGTCAAAACTCTCCACTATGACCTGTCCATCTTGGGTGGCCCTGCATGGCATAGCTCATAGCTTCTCTGAGTTATTCAAGCCCCTTCGCCACGACAAGGCATTGATCCATGAAGGGGAACTTTGCTCTTAAAGACCAACTAAGTTTTTATTTTGGTATGAGCTTTTGTGTGCATGCACACTTCGTCAGATTCTGTTTCAGTGTATCTGAAGAAGTGTGCATGCACACAAAAGCTCATACCAAAATAAAAACTTAGTTGGTCTTTAAGGTGCTACTGAAGGAATTTTTTTATTTTGCTTCGACTCGGACCAACACGGCTACCTACCTGTAACTATAACTTTGCTCTGTGATTTCTAGACATAGGTCTGGGCTTTCTAGAGGTCCATGTCTGGGTGGGACTTTTATTGTTCCTGCAGTTTCCCTGGGAAAAGCTGTGTTTTACCGCTGAATCGGAGCAAACAGCAATCAGGTTTTTCCCAGGTTGCTGTTTGCTCCAATTCAGCAATAAAATGCAGGTTTTCCTGAGGAACATGCCAGGACGAGACCAAAATGAAAAGAAAAGGAAAACACTCAGACACAGATCTGGAAAGCCCAGGCCTGTACCTAGAAAAGCACAGAGCAAAGGTAAGTATGGATGAGCCTTTTGTCCTATTCTTTTATTTCAATGTAGAATTCAATGTAGAGTTATGGAATGTAACCAAAAGAAAGAAAAAAGAAACATCAGATCACCATTAAGAACTATCTAGCAATCCTGCTTTAGGCATATTCTTGAATATAAGCAAGTCCACATGCCCAAATAGATACGCAAATGAGACTGGCAATTACAGTATAAGATACATGTTCGAATGTAGAAATGACAGTTAAGATTTTCAGCCCAGTGAGTTATGGATGGTGGGTGTTTATCTTCCTGTAAGCCACTTTGCAACTGTAAAAGCATAAAGGGTCCACTTTCATTATCTCATTTCATTCTGGCAGGAAAGCAGTTTAAAAGCACTTCACCGTATTCGTAAGCAGATAAATTGGGGTGTGTTGGATTGGAAGTGTTGATTTTTTTGGTGGTTTCCCTTAAAAAATACGGCAACCCTATATGAGATAGAGACCATATTTTTAATGTTTCAGCTTAGTTTGCAGCTGGAACTAGACAATTTTGATGTTTTGACATTGTTGCTGAAGACATTTTGGTTGAAGAAGGAAGTGAAATTTTATGGCAATTGTACAAGTGTAGAAATGGTTTTGTTGCTTTAGTTTATGGGGTTTATCATCTTTTCTATTTTATCTTATTTATTTAGGAAATGCACAGACTGCTGGATCAAAACAATCTTCCAAGTAGTGCACAAATAAGATTGGAGTGGGTGGAGCCAGAGGCAAAGGTGGGCGGGGCAACACACACTCACATGATCCTCTCTATCCTCCATTCAGACAAGCAAAAGCCAATACAATCAGAGTTCAAGGACACATTCTCCACAGTAACTCTAGCAGGGCTCTTACTGTGCTGGCCCCTATTTTGTGAAATAGCATTCCTGTCAAGATACAATGGGAACCCACTATCTTCACTTTGCCACAAGTGTCTATTTGCATGGCTTCAGTTTTAAATGAATTTGCCCTTTCTTGCATTTTTAATTGTCTTTAATTATCTTTAGTGTAAATGATATTGAGATGGTTGTTTGGAAGGTGATTGATTTACTACTACTACCACTACTACTACTACTACTACTACCCAGGTAAAAATACTTCAGATATAAAGCAGTGAGAGGTGTGGCCTGAGTGGAAATCCAAGGGCCAAACAGAGAAATCTTGAGGGCCACATTTGTCCTCTGAGCCACCCACCCCCACCCTCGTATTTATGAAGTTATGCTGTTTCACTTCCTCATTGTGTTCTGGTATCAGGCTAATGTATTTCTGATGTTCTTGATCCCAAGAAATCTGAATCACAGGGTGGAAAGAGAAGCCAAGCCATTTATGAATAGTGCAAAGGGTGCCGTATTATTTATTTACCCTGTTTCTCATATTTTAAGGCATCCCCATAAAATAAGCCATAGCAGGATTTTTAAGCATTCAAGGAATATAAGCCATACCCCGAAAATAAGACATAGTGATAGGAGCAGCAGCAATGCCGGCCGCGGCAGGAGGAGGAGGGAAAAAATGAGACATCCCTTGAAAATAAGCCATAGTGTGTTTTTTTGAGGAAAAAATAAATATAAGACGTGTCTTATAATATGAGAAACACGGTATTATTTATTTTATTCATTATTCATTGCATTTTCATCCCACCATTTCCACCCCCCCTGAGGAGCTCAAGGTGGTGTAAATGTTCTGCCCCTCCTCATTTGATCCCCACAATAGCCCTGTGAGATTGGTTAGGCTGAGAGGCAGTGACTGGCCCAAGGTCATCCAGTGAGCTGCAGGGCCGAGTAGGGATTCGAACCCGGGTCTCCGAGGTCCTAGTCTGACACTTTGACCACTACAGTATACCACATTTGTTATTTGTTGGCTCTGGCTCCTCCCTCCCTTTGCGGCTACAGAGTGCTCATCAGTATCCTGGGAATTATCATCTTTTATCTGACCGAGACTCGCAGTAAGGGTCTGGGTTGTCTAGGCACACATGCAATTCGAGGGAGGGTTGGCGGATGGAGTACGTACGTGTGCAGGCTGCCGAAGGAGGGTCCTGTGCTGCTCTGTAAAAGTTGCTCTCACAGCGACACACCTGTGCAGCCTGGTTCTCGGAATAGCTGTGGGCAGGGCAGGTGGCACACAGCTGATCCCCAGGGGAAGACTTGTAGAAACCCAGTTGACAGGCTAGAGGGCAAAAAAAAAAAAAGGAGAAAGGAGAGAGATGAGAAGGCAGAAGACCCGCAGGTCAGTGCATTAGCTCCCGCTTTGGCAGATCCCTGGGCAGCCCTAACTTTTGCTGCCAATGCAACACTGTGGAAAGTCAGCCAGTTCCCATTCAGATGACTCCTGCCTCCTTCATTGATTTTGTCCTATGGGGAAACTAGGCAAAAGTTGGCCATAAATTTTACTTTGCGTACCGTAGGCTAGTTTCTTCACATGCACCCCTGTCTATCCTCCATGAATGCATGCAAGAGGCATCATCAGATCTCCAGGGCATATTCCAGCCAGGCAAAAACACTCAAGGAGGCAGCAAAGAAGGGCCGGTGAGGGGTGTGGCCTGGGAGAGTCCCAAGGGCCAGGTATAGAAGGTCGCATGTCACCCATGTGACTCAGGTTCCCCACCTCTGCTATGACCACTACACTACATTCTCTCTCTAGCTTTTAATTGGTTGGTTTAGTTTCTGGAAATCAGAGCTTTGAAGGCATGGTCTTCCTAATCTGCCACTCCTTCCCATTCACCAATAAAGAGCCACTCCCCAAAATACCAGTTGCTAGGCATCATGACTGGGGAGTGTGATGTCGCACTCAATTCCTGCTTGCAGACTTTCTGGGGACATCTCACATGGTTTTCACAAGAAAGGGAAGCTGGTCCTAATGGGCCACTGGCTTGATTAATCAGGAATCTCTTTGTTCTGATCCATCGTATTCTCCTTTTTAAAAAAATGATCGTTCAAATTCTGAGAGGATAAGGAGTAGCAATCGCTGGACTTGTAAAAGGGTAAAAGAATATTGGGAAATGATCCACAATGAATTGGAAAAAAATGTTTTAAAGTACTTTTCAGAAAAAAAGGGGGGGATAATTCAGACTGAAATTCCCCGGTGTTCAAAAAAGGTTATTTATGTATCCTACTACAGCAGCCCGTGTTTTGTTAGCCCCAAAATGGAAAACGAGCAAGGTCCCAACCAAAGAAGGGCAACTTAAGTTGCCAGAACATGCACAACTCGTAGACTTAACATATAGAACAAGAGAACAAGAAGAACATACGTAACGTTTAAAGATTGCAAAACGTTTATTGAATATATGGGAAATAATGTGTGCAGCTGAAAACGCTGGCAGCATTAAGATAAATTCAACAATGTAAACAAGTTTTGATGGATACAATAATGGAATACTGAATGGTATAGGTTTTTTTGTAAAATATGCAGGGATTTGTGATATGTAAAATGAACCATGGAAAGAGAAGGGAAGTCATTGATGTCTTAAGGATGTAAAATCAGTATTTTAAATTGTAAAACAGAAAATTTATATTATTATTATTATTATTACAGTGGTACCTCCGTTTATGAACACAATTGGTTCCGGAAGTCTGTTCATAAACTGAAGCGTTCATAAACTGAAGCGAACTTTTCCATTGAAAGTAATGGAAAGTGGATTAATCCGTTCCAGACGGTCCGCGGAGTAACCGTTCATAAACTGAAGCGAACTTTTCCATTGAAAGTAATGGAAAGTGGATTAATCCATTCCAGACTGGTCCGTGAAGTACTTAAACTGAAGCGTTCATAAACTGAAACATGGGTGTAATTGGTTCCGGAAGTCTGTTCATAAACTGAAGCGTTCATAAACTGAAGCGAACTTTCCCATTAAAAGTAATGGAAAGTGAATTAATCCGTTCCAGATGGGTCCGCGGCGTTCATAAACCGAAAATTCATAAACCAAGGTGTTCATAAACCGAGGTTCCACTGTATTGTGTGTGTGTGTGTGTGTGTGTGTGTGTGTGTGTGTGTGTGTGTGTGTGGAGTAGCAATGGCTGCTAGTCAATGTGGCTCTGTTGCACCTCCACTATCAGAGACATGAATACCAGTTTCTGGGAGTCGCAGGCGGGGAGAGTTTCTCTTGAACTCAGGTCCTGCTTGCAGACTTCCCATAATGGGTGTCTGGTTGACCACTATGAGACAGGATCCTGAAGCAGATGGTCCTTTGACTTGGCCCAGCAGAGCTCTTCCTATGGTCTCAGAAGATACCCTTAAGGCTGTTCTGCAGATCCCATGACATTTGGAGTACACATTGATTTTCTAGGTTCGCTCATTTCCCCACCACCTTCCCCATAGGCAGAGTCCCCCTCTGTCTCCTGTTCCTTCCTGCATGCCCTTTTCCCTCACTGCTTTCCTTCTTCCCACCCATCTCTCTATGTAACCAGCTGCCACCTGCCGCGTCCTCCTGCCTCGGGAGCTGACAGGCTCATCTCCCAAAGTGCGGGGGGACGGGTGTGGGTGGGAGGGCCCAGCTAAGCCATCTGCAGCATGGTCCATTTGTCCTCCTGCTCGCTCTTCTGAGAGACAGGAGAACATCTGCTAATAAGCCGGTGGGATGGCTGAAATGATAGGCAGGCCTGTCTGTCAAAGAGATGATAGCAAAGCAAGAACCACTCTGCTGGGTACCAGCTCAGAGTTCAGAGGGGCGGGGGCTGCACCATGCATATGAAAGGACTTTGGGGACACAAAGGCTGCATTCAGAGCAGCTCAGCACAGGAGTAAAGAAAAACAAGACAGGCTCATTCCCCCCACCCACCCCCTACCCCACAATTGCCAGGTTCACAGCCTGCAACCATCACACACCCTTCTTGCAAATTCCACTGTTCAACCTTATTCACTAATTGGCTTCCCTTTGGTTTTATCTAAGGCAGGGATGGGCTCCTAGGACTCTCTGTCTGGGTCTTGGGACTCTCGCCAGACCACACCCCTCTCTGGCCCTCCTTTTCACCCTGCCTGTGTGTTTTTGCCTGGCAGGAATGGGTCCTTGAGCCGGATCTACAAATTTCGCCATAGGAGGCAAATGTCTGCGCTGCCACCCTCACACTCAGTGATTGTGAACTCCAAGCGCCAAGGCTCTATCGTTGATTTACTTGAATATTAATGATCTGCACTTCCCTAAGATATATTGCTACAAAAGTTGGGTGCCACCCCGCACTTTCTGCCAAGCGATAACAAAATCCCAGGGGGTTCCAGGCACACACCCAGGGTCCGTGGACTTTTGGAGAATTAAGACACAATGGAGACTGTCGGAGCTTGAAGAAACATGGTTTATTCTATGAGCTTAAAGCTGAAATAAAGTGATTTGGATTTGGATTTGGTTTATTCACCTATTTAGACCTTCAGTCTGCATGGAAAGAGTCTGGCTTTTACAGCATGGTCATTTCACGAAGGGCAGTGCAGCCCTGGAGTCCAAGGGATCGCTCCCTGTTAGCTCTGCAGCTACTTTTCTGAGATGGATCCCTCTCCTTCTTATTCCCAGCAACCTTTGCTAAAGACTCCCTTTTCCTGTCAACCTTCCAACCCCCCCAACCCCCCACCTGTCTCTGTTCACACCTCAGGCCAAGTGGGGAGGACATTTATCTTGCATTGCCAATAGCTCTCATTGCCTCTCTATTGTTTCTTGGCCAGGTCATTTTGCATAGGCTAGTTTGGGAATCCCTCTGCAGCTTGTATTTTCATCCATATCCCAATTAATCAAAATCCTACCATTTATTAATTTATAGGGTTTAGGGGGTCCTTCCCCCCAATTTATGACAATATCAAGATGGCTTACAAAATAGCAGGGTCTTTGTTCACCTTCTGCCACCCACCAGTCTGCTCACCTTCCAAGCAGCAACAGCAAAAGCTGCAACCACGATAACACCCCCATCATCAAACCCAGCCTTTTGTTAGCAATGGCTAAAGGAACAGGGTCTTTAGCAATGTGGACTCCTTCCTAGGGAACAGCAAGGACGGGGCACTGCTGGAAGCCGATCAGCTTCTACAGCTGATGCATGGTTGCCAATTTGCGTAAAATATGGGGGGGTGTAGGTAAGCTCCAGCCTGCATATTCCATCACAACACACACACACAATCACAATTTGAATGACAATGCCCATTAACTTGGGGGGCAGCCCCCTCAAATATTTCATGGGGGGGGGAGATGAAGGGACCTCAGCCCCTAGGAGTTGGCTCCTATGAGCTGATGTCTGGGGCTTGCAGAGCACCAAACCCCATGCTAGGCATCACCACTGCATGGAGAGGTGTAGATCAGGGGGGGGCTTGGCTTGGCCACACTGTGTGCCAAATCAGGCCTCTGGACCAGAGGTTTCCCCATCCCTGCTTTAACATAGGCCCTTTCCCTTCCTGGATTGCTTGTCTGCTGCAGAAGCTGGCGCTTGATGGATGGACTCCAGCCTCTCTTTGATTGTCAGTTCATTATACAGAGAGAAAACCCTGGGAGAGTTGAGGGGGTGGGAGGCGCCGAGGAAGGTAGCCCACTTGTTCTAAGCTGACAGCACCCAGGCCTCTGTGACAGGCCCTCGCCTCTGGGGACGTGCCTTGCGGTGACCTGCAAGGGACAAGAGAGACTCTGAAGCAGGAGCTGAGGTCTCCCCTCTGTGCTCTTTCCAAAGGCGATGGCTCCTGAGGGACGGCAAGGGCGGCCCCAAGGTTCAGTCTCTTTACCTCTGATTGGCATGGGGGTCACAGCCTGCTTAGCATAAGTGACACAGCCGTGGCTGGGAGCCTTTGGAAGGTCTCAAGCAACGATCCCTGTGAAATGCTAAACTCTCCAGCGAACCAGGCTTGCGAGACTTATGGTATTGGAGCAGTTGCAGGGCTACGAGGAAATTCTTTTGTATCTAGATACAAAAAGACAGCATCTTTTTCCCAATATCAGAGTACAGGGCAGAGCACATGGCATTTGCAGTTCTGTCCTCTCCCTGCACCTTAGCTTTTGCCACCTGAGGCAACTGCCTCACTCTGCCTCTTCCTAGGGCTGGCTCAACCAACTAAGCACACCCTCTTCCCCAAACCACACCAGCCTTGCTTTAGGGATCATTTTTTAGGGATCATTAGGAAAAGGCATTGAAAGCAAAAGTGTCATTCTCATAATATCAGTCTATGGTGTGTTTGGAACACTGTGTATGAGTAACTCACGTCTTAATTAAGGGTTAGGTTCCGGGGGTCTATGTATATATGCAAAAATGTGTAAAACCAAGAACCCCAGGAAGTGGGCTCTGGAATGCTGCCAGAGCCCTTGCAAGCTCCTTCCCCAAGCCAGGTAAGCCCGCAATTGCAGCTTTGTGCTGGGGCAGGGGAATAAATGAATGGAAAGTGGGTTTCCTTCACTTTCCATTGATTTATTTATTTTCATCTAGCCACAATCTTACAATCACATGAGTAAAATAATTGCAAGTGACCTGTACAAAATCTTGTCATGTCACCTCAGAAAGGAGCTGGGAAAGGTTCAAAATAAGTCAACCAAAATTATCAAGGGGTTGGAGTGACCTCCCCCTCCAAGGAAAGGTTTTGGGGATATTTTAATTTAGAGAAAAGACTAGGAAGAGGTGACAACATGACAGAAATTTCTAAAGTTGCCTTGTGACCGACTGGCAGTCTCGGTGGCACAGGGAGCCAGTCTGATCTGTGGGGTTCTTGGTTCTGCCACCTGCCTGACTCTAAAAAATGCATCGTCACAGCAAGACTGCTTTCAGGAATTCCCAGCAAACACAGGAGGAATGACCAACTTCCTTTACAGTCTCAGTCCAGCAACAGGCACTATCCTATGTCTCCTCTTTTGCTGCCTTGGAAACTCCTTTCTTAGGTAAACAGAAAAGCTATAAAGAAGTCCTTAGCTGTGCAAACATCTTTAAGAAATAAGATGCCTAGCTGTGAGAAGGAATGGAGAATTAATTTGGAGTCACATTAGGATGCTACCATGAAGGTAAAGGTTTAATTTCTTTCCCTGCCCCCCAAAATTGAATTTCTCTGATATTTATAGAAAGATGATTAGGACTACAAAGTGGGGTTTACATCATCCTGTCCCAATGGCAGGGAATGAAATATTACCCAGGGTGACAGCAGTGTGGGATCTCGTTCTGACAATTAAAACGGTGGAATGAGGAATTTCCAATTCCAGTTGATTTGGGTTATCAATCTTGCAGCGCCGATTCTTTTCTCTACTGAAAGAGCAATCTAAACATCAGGAACAACTCTCTGACCATCAGAGCTGCTCAACAGAGGAACGGTCTCCCTCGGAAGGTGGTGGACTCTCCTTCCTTGGAGGTTTTTAAGCAGAGGTTGGATGGCCATCTGCCATGGATGCTGTAGCTGACATTCTCGCATTGCAGGGGGTTGGACTAGATCATAGCTGCCAAGTACCCCGTTTTGCCCGTATTTTCTTACCATTTCCTGCTGGTCTCCCGAATGGATTTATCTCCCATAAATCCCCTGGAATGCCGCTCTGCCCATTTCCAAAATGGCCACGGTGCCAGAAGTCGCTTCTATGCATGTCCGGAAGTGCGTAGAAGCGACTTCTGGCGCTGCGGACATTTTGGAAATGGACAGAGCAGCGCCGGAAGTCGCTCTTATGCACTTCCGGACATGCATAGAAGCGACTTCTGGTGCTGCGGCCATTTTGGAAATGGGCAGAGCGGCACCAGAAGTTGCTTCTACGCATGTCCAGAAGTCGCGTAGAAGCGACTTCCGGTGCTGCGCCGCTGCTGGTCCTGGATTTTTCAATCCGGAACTTGGCAGATATGGACTAGATGACCCATGAGGTCCCTTCCAACTCTACAACTCTGTGATTCCAAGTCCAGGCTAAGAGTGCTTTAACTGTGACTGGGAAATATGAGGACATCGTGCCAATGATTCACCAGGGATGTTCACATGCCACATTCAAAGAGTGTGCTAATGTGCGTGCCTGTGTACACAAGTGGCAAACCTGTGCACTCGCACTGTTGTTCAAATGTAGCATTCAACAAACCTGGAATCTCTGGTCTTCACAAATTTGCTGCCAGACAAAGGAAAGGGTTTAAAGTGACACCGATTTAGGTAGCATTAATACAAAACTGTGTTCCGTTTCTCTGATGCTTCCCCAACTGCTAATTTCTGCATTATATTTGAGTTTCCACACAATGTAAAAGCCACTTCCAGAAATGTAGCAGAATATAGCACATGTTTAGCACTCGTTCATGTGTTACTTGCTTCCGGGTGGGGTGGGGGTGGGGAATGCTTTGCAAATAACACAGAAACAAGCGCTAAATTTGCGCAGTATTTCCAGACGTGGCTTTGACGTTGGGTGAAAGCTCAGGTGTAATTTGAAGGTTGGGGAAACCTTGGGGAAACAGGTTCAACTGCTGTGTGAATGCAGCGATAATATGCCATTGGAGCAATCCCCTTTTACTGGCAACGAGGCAAGGCATGCTAGGTCTATTGTGCTTCCTAAAAAAGCAAGCCCGCTACCAAGGTTTACATTTGATAGAAAGAATTGTGCAGTGTTGCTCTTTTCATTTCTTTCTGCACAGGGTCTTAACTTTAGAACAAAAACACTAACTTCTCAAACTATCAGAATTACAGCAATTTTTAAAAAAACCTGTAAATAAATAATTCTTACTGTCTAAGGGGTGTTCACATGTTCAATTCAATGCATGCACCATCTGTGCACCCGTGAAATAGCTAAGCTGTACCAAGTATATTACTTCACACAGTACATGCAGAGAGAGAACTTGTACCTGTGTTTAGTGTAATCCCAGGTCTTTGGGGGGTCCAAGGTGCTGGTTTTGATCTTTAAGTCCCTTCAATGCTCAGGGACAGGGACTTGGAAGACTCCCTGACTCTCTCTCTCTCTCTCTCTCTCTCTCTCTCTCTCTCTCTCTCTCTCTCTCTCTCTCTCTCTCCCCACTTATATCTCCCCAGACCATCATATTTTCTCTGAAGGGTCTTCTCCAACTGCCCCTATTGCAGTGATGCCCACGGGACCTCATGAGACCTCAGGTGCAGGACAGGTAAAACTCCAGGGCTTAACTGAAAAGGAAGAACTGGAGTTCTATTTTAGGGGAAATTGCTAGCAAAGAATATATATATATATATATATATATATATATATATATATATATATATATATACACACACACACACACACACACACACACACACACACACACACACACAACAATAGAATTGCAGAGTTGAAAGGGGTGCCCAGTGGTCATCTAGCCCCACCCCTGCCTGCCTGACCTGACATTCACTTTCCTGCCTGATGCCTACCCTCCGGATCACCCCTCCACTCAACAGCTGTTGAGGGGGCGATCCTGAGAGGGAGGAACCTCCAGTCTTGGTCTGGAGGAGGAGGAGTCCTTCCCCAGTCCTCTCCTTCCTATATCATAATTATGATTTTAAAACCTAATTAAACATCAGCAGGGCCAATGAGGGTAGTGGTTTGCAGAGAGGAAGTGTGGCCTAGGGAGAGTCTTGAGGGCCGGACAGAGAACCCTGGAGGGCCACATTCAGCCTCTAGCCAGGAAGTTCCCTCTTTGCTTCACCTGGTTCACAGCCTGCGTGACTTCCGAACTTGCAATGGATCCAGGGCACGTGAAGATGGGCATCTGTCTAGCTTAGCCGTGTCCTTCCCTGCGTGACTTTGCCAGAGGTAACCTTGTGCAAGGTATTGTCAATCCTGCTGTTCACATCCCCCCCCCGCCGCCGCCTCTAAACAAAGCCGCCTTTTCATATTTGCCAAGTCAAAGCTCTGCTCCTCTAAATAGCACTCCCCCCCCCGAAAGAAACTGAAAGCAAACAAAGCCTCCTATGAGGGCCCCAGTCAAGTCGCCTGTTGTACACATGTAGCCTCAGGGCAGTGTGTACTGCTGCCTTCTGCACAGCTGCTGGCTCCTTATCGTCGTTTATACAGTTGCGAGCTGCAGCCGTCTTCCCAGAGCCCACGGACACTCGGGGAAAATGCCTCCGTCATCCTCCCAGTGCTCGCCGGCGATGGATTAAGGAGATAGCTCTGTTTCTGTTGACTTTGCTTTTGTTTTCTTTGCTGAGGAAATTTCCTGCCAAAGGAAAGGCAGGGCTACAGAAAAAAACGGCCGGCTGATGGAGCCCAGAAGTGGCCAGAGCCCCCCAGGGATGGCCCTGGAGCAGAGCCAAATGCACACAGCTGGAAGGGAGGCCGCTCGGCACAGCGCCAAATAATCAAGGCATGTGAGGCTGGCGCTCAGGGCAATCTCTACTCGGAGCAAATCGGGTATCTCCATTGTTATTGACTCCTGCACTGTACGTGGGCCCAGAAGGACCTCCAGCTTCTAATTACATCTCAAGAAGTCCTGAGAAAGGTAGACAGCAGTGGAACCGGAAACAATGTAATAATCCCTGACTCCAGGATGCGTGCTGTAAAGCTGTTAGAGGTCTAAGCAGGCCATTTCCCTCTTCTGTTTGGTTTCCTATTTTTCTCCCCTTAACCAACACCTCGGCATCCTCCAGGTTATGGAATCAGCACCAGATTTTTGGGTGGTGTAGGCTAAGGGGGCATAAAATTGAGGAAACCCATAATCTATTTGTGGGTGCCAAATTTTGGCCTTGCACAGGGCACTGTATTACTAGGGTTGCCATTTCCTGGACATATCCATAATATTGCAGTCGGCAGCAGTGTCCGGGCAGAAATAGGTCAAATCTAGACCTATGGCAGCCCATGTCGACAGTGCTGAAGAACAGCAATTCTTTTCGCCATTTTGCCAAAAAAGCTTAACTTTTCTGTCCAGATTTTCACTTATTGAAATATGGCAACCCTAGCATTATGAAAGATTACTGAATTCTGCCCCGATGGAAGCTCACAGGTCATTGTCAGGCAATATTGTGATTTCATTTTTTTAGCTGCAATTCGAGGTGGGGTGGGGGGTGGGACCCTGTACCTGTTCTTTGAAGTGGACCTGATCAAAAAGAGCAGCAATAAAACATTTTCTCCCAGTGCCTCTTCCCTCCGTCCCTCCCAACAGCAGAACCCACATCCAGACTTACCCAGACAAGAATCCCTCTGCTCCTCATAGCCGGCACTGCAGACGCATTTCCCGATGGGCACCAGCCACTCCCCGTCTGCACTGCAGTACATTTTCGGGGTGTCCCTTTCCTCAGAGTGCCCCACGCACTCGCCCCGCACCTCCACAAGGGACGAGGAGTCTGCTCCTGTCACTGCCTCAGAGAAGGACGCCAAGTTCCTCACCATAGCCGGACACTTCTTGTAGTAAACTCGGACCGAGACGATGGCAATGCAGGCTCCAATGTCCTGGAAGGCCAGGTAGAAGCCTCTTTTGCTCAGGGGCCCCACGCCACGCACTTCCGTGTTGAGCTTAAGTCGCCGGACGCCCAGGTCCACATTGGTGAAGCTCTCGTCAGCTGCAATGGTGTCAATCTTCACAAACTGGCTCTCACGGGGGGTGCTGCCCAGATCGCGGTCCGACTGGAGGTAGTAGAGGTTGAAGGTCTCCTTGCATGTGCCCAGGACTCCTGGCATGCTGTTGCAGTCCCGCAGGGTGAACCGGATCTCTGCGTACACCCGGTGAGCCCCATGACGCTGCACCCAGCTAGTCCGCAGCCAGTTGTTCTGGTTGGGAGACATGACGTTGCAGACTTGGTAGGTGTGGATGGGGTTGAAGAATTCATCCATTTCGTTGATGGAGTCCCACTTGGAAGGAAAGAGCAGGAGAGAGGAGTTAGAGGCACCAGGTCCAGCAGATTTTGTACTTCAAACCTACGTCCCAAGGTAAGGGATGTCACAGCAGATAGAAGCCAGGCGGAACTGACACCTTGACCTTTGTCAACAGACAAGTGTAGGAGGGAGCTGTAGGGCTGCAGTCATAAAGACACTGACTTCTGTCTCACTGAACTCAGTCAGGCTAGGATACGAAAGTGGTTCAATTCACATCTTAATGCCAGCTTACCGAGTTTGTGCTTCCAAAGGCGAATATGCAAAGTGAAACACATTTCTCTGAATTTTGCAATGCAGTTCTCCGGCCAAGCAATAAAAGTTAAAATGCACATATTCGTGAAATGTGCACACAAAATAAAGTATAGAAATGTGTTCCATTTGGGGAAAGTTGCTCGTGAAACTGCATATACCAGAAATAAGTATGTATAAAAATGTACACATTAGCAGAAATGAGCACAAAAAACAAGTACGGATTTTCATATTGCCGTTTTGGGGGTAGGGAAATGTATGTGGGAATGGGGCAATCTAAATCAAAATTGGGAAAATGAGAAATTGGAAGAAACCAAAATATGCAGATTCATCCATCCCTAAACAGGACTTATTTTGAGCAAACATTCGCAGGATTGTTAGTTGGATGAGTTCAGAGGTTACAGAACTAGATCTGGACAGAGGACCAGACCGGGAAGTGGCCAACCCGACACAGGCCACTGTGGCAGGTAGGCAGGCTATGTACCTGTCACTCATCTGATGCTATATGATGTTAGGTCATTGATAGTTCAAGCCCAGGTGTGCACTCTAAGTGTGCTCTTGATCCTTCCTTTGCAAACAAAATTTGGCATGTTTTAAAGTTGGAGACTTTTTCTTTTACTGTGCAAGGCAGCAGAAAAAAGGCATCCCATTCAAAAAGTTCAGGGTTTTGCCTGCTGAATGCTCCCATATGACTTGAATTTTCTCATATGACATCAGGCCCAGGGAAGATGGCCGAGGTTTGCCCCAAGCAGCCTTGCAAGCCGACCTCCAGGACCATATTAGGCCCATGAGGTGGAAGTTTCCCAACAGCTGATTATTTAAAGCGCTTTCCGTATTTGAAAGAGGTTCCTCTGATTAACTGGGATGCAAACTGTGCAAGAAAAGGGACAGGCTGTGGGAGCTCCTATTACAACCTAACATGCACTGCCTTGTTCCGATCTCTGTTTCTTTTTTCATAAAGCGAAATGACTCTCTGCTCTTCCCATGTCATTGAGATAAGGTCTCCTAGCAAGATGAAAATGAGGACATCATAATTAATGCGGCAGGCAAGCGGGTTTGATTACATCTGTATTCAGGAACTTGTTAACAGTTTAAATTAAAATCAACACAAGATTTTAAACACACACACACACATACACACCAGATTATAAAGGGATAAAGATGCAAATAATAGATATGAGTGTGGCTTAAGCTTGCCCACATGGGCAAAGGAAGAAGAAAGCACAGATGTTTGCAGGGAGAAATTGTTTGGCACAGGGGGAATTTTTTTCCCCTCCTCCTACGCTACTAGAATTTGAGGTTATTCAATGAAGCTGAACACTGGAAGATTCGGGACAGACAAAAAGAAGTAACTCTTCTTCACACAGTGCATATTTAAACTGTGGAACTCTCTCCCACAAGAGACAGTGGTGGCCACCAACTTGGAAGGCATTAAAAGAGGAATAAATAAATTCATGGTGGAGAGGACTATCAATAGCTAACAGCCACAATGGTTATATTCTACCTCCACTGTCGGAAGCAGGATGCTTCTAAACACCAGAGTCTGGGAGTTGCTAGTGTGGAGTGTGCGTTTGCACCCTGGTGCTGCTTCTAGGCTTCCCATTGGGGCATCTTGTTGGCCCAACTCACTTCCAGATATGGGATTCAACAGCCTCCTGTGCACAGCTCTAATGATAACAGTATATATTGTTTGCCAGTATGAAGGATGGAGAGATATGAGTGGGGCATGTGCCTCTGTATAGAAACCCCTTACTTTTGTGCAGTTGGAATGTAGCCTACTGTGCAAAGGTAGGAGTCACCTGTAGCTCCACCCTCTTTCCCCTCTGGCTCCACTCACCACTAGCATGTGGCCCCCAGAAGGTTGCCTATGAGGGAATATGGCCCACAGGCTGGAAAAGAAGAAGAATCGAGGCTGTGGAGCACTCAGTTCCCCAC
The DNA here is from genome assembly GCF_963506605.1 of Zootoca vivipara. Taxonomy (NCBI): domain Eukaryota; kingdom Metazoa; phylum Chordata; class Lepidosauria; order Squamata; family Lacertidae; genus Zootoca; species Zootoca vivipara. Next base: position 77,063,203 of record NC_083281.1, read on the forward strand.
TGAGCCTTCTAAAGCTGTAGCCTAAGTCAGTCCATCAAAAAAGATGTTGTCTACTTCTTCCTAGGTGGTGGTATTCTCAGGAATGTTGGGAAATAAGAAACTTCGCAGTGTGGAAATTTGGCTCAACCCAACAGGAATCAAAGAAGTGTAGAATTGGAAGAGACCACAAAGATAATCTAGTTCACCCTCCTGCAATGTGGGAATTTTTCACCCAACATGGGGTTCGGACCCATGATTAAGAGTCCCATGCTCTACCAACTGACCTATCGCTCATCCCCCTCCTTAGGTTTTCCAGGTGACTTACCCCATGGGAAGGGTAGGTGAGCCAGCCCCAGTCGCCAATAATGGTGGAAGTGTCCAACAAGTTCACTGAAAGATATAAGAAGAAAACTTTCATTAGACAGACAGAGAATGTGAGGCACGCACAGTTGTCCAACAAATGCTTGGGCCTTCTTGAGAACCCATTCATCAAAAGTCAGAGTCTGAAGAACCTGGGAGCCCTCATATGAATGGATGTTCTAATGTAGGGGTGGGGAACCTTTGGCCCAGGAGCCAAATTCAGCCCTTTAGGCCTTTCCATCTGGCCTTTGGGGTTCTTCCCAGGCCACACCCCGTTTTCAGACACACATCCTCTCCCCAGGCCACACCCCTCACTGGCCCAACTCTGTACCCTCCTTGAGTGTTTTCGCCTGGCTAGAATCTGTCCTTTATAAGACCTTCTGTTTGCCTGGATGGAGGATAGTGTGAGAAACTAACCAACTATACCATGGTAAAATTGTGCAATGTGCATCAAAATGTATGAATTGCTGTTGTTTAGTCGTTTAGTCGTGTCCGACTCTTCGTGACCCCATGGACCATAGCACGCTAGGCACTCCTGTCTTGCACTGCCTCCCGCAGTTTGGTCAAACTCATGTTCATAGCTTCGAGAACACTGTCCAACCATCTCGTCCTCTGTCGTCCCCTTCTCCTAGTGCCCTCAATGTTTCCCAACATCATGGGAAATGTATGGATTAGTAAAAAATAATTATACAAACATGTGTTCCATTAGGGGAAACTGCTTTGCAAAAGTGTGCAAAAATACCTTCAAACTCTCAGGAGAAATTCTCATTAAAACGCCCAGTTTTCATGAGGACGTTTAAAAGAAAATTCACAAACTGATGAGGAGATGTAGAAAAGCGAACTTAAGAGTGGAAAGATGAGGAATGGAGAGAAACAGAAACTGACAGATTGGACCATCACTAAGCTTGAGTGAAGGCAAGGTTGGGAGCCTCTGCCCTGGGAAGTGTGATGGCGGAAGCAGTAACATTTGTTCAACAGCTAGTTTTCGAGTCTGACATTGCACATATGCAAACACACCTCTAAAGCCCAGTGGTGTTACCCAGAGCTTTTTCCAGCCAGAGCTCACGGGAACTGCATTCCAGCACCTCTCAGGTTGGCACCATTGCCATTATAAGAGAACAAGGGAGGTATTCATGGTGAGTTCCAGCACCCCTCTTTCTAGAAAGGGGTGTTTGCCACAACTGCAAAATAGAGCTTGCTTTTTCAATAATGGACCAGCCTCCATCATACACCTGAGTTTTGATTTTGATTAACTGCTCTGAGAGTATTTTGGTTGAAGAGTGGGGTACAGATCCACCAAATAAAATAATAAATCCATCTGGACACCTGGAAGAAATACCAGGTCCAGCATTTCTCCCCATGAATCCGTGCATTGTTCTTTCTTTCTTTCTTTCTTTCTTTCTTTCTTTCTTTCTTTCTTTCTTTCTTTCTTTCTTTCTTTCTTTCTTTCAAGGGCAGAGCCACTCCATCCAAAACAACGTGCTCCCACTTCCCCCTTGCAATCTTTACTTTCCAGAGGCTCAGCTGAGTCCTTCTCTGTTTGTTTCACACTTCCTGCGGGAATTAATCCAGGTTTGAAGTCTGCACGCTAAAGCCAAAGTAATTATGCCCCGTGGTGCACAGCTACGACACGCACACACGCAAACCCATACCAATACCTCTCTGCTCACACCAAAAGAAGCGAGCGAGCAGGATCTCCCAAGCAGAGATTTCATGGAGTAGGGGGAGACAGCAGGGGTGGAATCAAAGTCACCTGCTCCAAAGTTGTCCGCCTCCAGGGAGCCCAGCTTAAGTTAATGAGGAAGTCAAGGCAAATTGCTCTGCTCGTGATCTGGAAACCAAACACCTTTCAACACTCTCGTGAAGGTTCTCTTTAATCTAGCCGTGTGGGTGTGTGTGTGTGGGTGGGTGTGGGTGTGGGTGGGCAGCCAAAAGCCCAGCCCCTCCATGTTGGACATTCGTTGTGTCAAGCAAGAGCCTCGTGGGGCCATTTTCTTGGCAACCCTGCGATGGTTGGGAATGAGAAAAGACCAGCAGCTGCCAGCCAAGGTTCGTCATACCCTCCAACATTTATCCGATGAAAACAGGGATGTCCTGTTCCATCATCATAACAAAATTTTTACTATTAATACCCTGCCCATCTGGACAGGGTTGCCTCAACCACTCTGGGTGGCTTCCAACATATATAAAAACATAGCAAAACATTAAACATTATCAAACTTTCCTACGCAGAGCTGTCTTCAGATGGCTCGGGGGTTAGGTAGCTCTATACCCTCCAACATTTCTCCGATGAACATAGGGACGTCCTAAGGAAAAGGGGACATTCCAAGAACAAAGGGGACATTCCAAGAACAAATCAGAAACCAGGATGGCTTCTATAAATCCGGGACTGTCCCTGGAAAATAGGGACACTTGGAGCGTCTGTCAGCGTATGGAATTTTTTGCAGGATACAGCTCATGTGGCAAGCAACAGATTTTGGATCAGGGACATAGGCCTTAAACTGTGTCAGAATCTTAGGTTTATCTATCTCAGCACTGTCTACACAGGAGGAGAACCATGTAGCTTTCCTAGAACTCCTTGGCAGAAGGATGTGACTGAAATATACCTCTGAGTGTGCCCGTTTTGTTCCTGCAATGTATTCATCCTGCTTTGTCTGAATAATTTTCTGGAGCTTTCCCTACCCTTCAGTTTCTAGCACCTGATATGCCAACCATGCATTGGAGAACAAAGCCTCACTGCGTACCTGCCCATTAAGTAGCAAATCCCCCCATTTTTCTTCCCCTAGGGTGCCTGCACAGAAATATTTTCTGCTCTCCGTGCTGACATTTCCCATCCCCGCATTTCCTCTGCACCACTTCAGCCACAAATAGGCCACAGATTACGATCCAGTTCTTCAGGGGAACACAGATGTTCTGAGTCTGGCCTTTGTTGTGAATCCGAGAAGTGATTCTGAGGCTTAAAGTGTGCTTGTGGTGAGAAAACAACCCACCACCCAGCCAGCAATAAAATGCAATATTTATGCTTCTGG